>NC_042997.1:85370839-85450839 GCF_006345805.1 Octopus sinensis | reverse complement strand
ATTTTCGTGAGCCAAATCTGTTTGACAAAGTATGTCTTGTTGGCTTATGTCAGCTTCATCATCACTATCGTCTGTTATGGCGATCACTATCATCTGTTATGGCGATCACTATCGTCTGTTATAGCGATCTCTTCACTTTTTTTATAAAAAAATTTAGTGTTACTTCTTTGAAATGAATCTGGAACTGGTTATTACATATGCTGAATGGGAAAGATCACCCGACTGAAGACTAACAGCATCCCGTTGACTTGCTATGAATAAACTCAGTTACCTGCAAATTCAAAGAGTCAACCAAGGGTTAGCGAAGGAGATGACAAAGTACTGATCTAAGGTTCAAGGGGAAAGAAGGTGAGAATTGATATGTTGCGATATGTTTCAATGAAACAGACAGCACTCTCAACTAAAGGCAACCGACAACAGTTCAGTTAGTTTGGTTTCAACGATATTTCTTGAAAAGAAAAAATGGAGAAATGTTTTGCGAAAAAAAAAAAAAGAGAAACAGGGGATCTTTTCACTTTGACCGGTACATTTAAAAAATAGTTATTTGTAACTAAACTCTTTTAAACTTCGTATACTGGTAGAATGTGTTACATAAAACATCTTTTATTGAAAAGATCTGAAACAGCAAGCCTTAAAATCTGTTTTGGCAAATCGGTTTCAGTTTTATTGATCATAATATAAAACCGGCTTCGAGGCCTAATATATATATATAGCGCCGCCTTGGCTGGCTTCCGGGGCCGGTGGCACGTTAAAAGCACCAACCAATCGTGGCCGATGCCAGACTTCCCTGGCACGTAAAGAGCACCCACTACACTTGCGGAGTGGTTGGCGTTAGGAAGGGCATCCAGCTGTAGAAACACTGCCAGATAAGACTGGAGCCTGGTGCAACCCCTGGCTTCCCAGACCCCGGTCGAACCGTCCAACCTGTGCTAGCACGGAAAATGGACGTTAAACGATGATGATGACATATATATATATATATATATATATATATATAATATGTGTGTGGGTGAAACAAAATATATTTTGTGAGATTAAGGATTATGGATTAAATGTTTATTCCCTCTCAGATCTACCTTTTAGTTCTTTACTCTTAGTGGCTGGACATGGCTTCTTTTGAACTTGCCACCCACTGGAAAATATATATATATATATATATATATATATGTGAGTATGTGTATACACACACACACACATATACACACACTCTTTTGTCATAGATATATTGAAAGAGAGAAATGTTTCGTCAACATAAAAAATAAATCTACATTGATTAAGGTCATTAAATTCCAAAATGATTTTTCATTGTTATGAATCCAATGGGATCAACCTGTATGTATAATTGGTTAAAATGGTCTTTAAAAGCAGCATATTTAGAATGAAAGCAGAAGAGCATAAATTTCATACATAGTTCTTATTTAGTTGCGTTCAACAGCTGTTTCATTATGGTAAACATCATTAAATGTATTAATACATAATCATGATTCCTAATTAATTAATTTAAATAAAATTAATTTAAAAGCTGTTCACCCAAATCAACAGTAATACATATATACATATATATATATATATATATATATATACACACATACACACACACACATATATATATATACATATATATATATATATATATATATATACATACATATATATTATGTTATATTATATATATATATTATATATATATATATATATATACATATATATATATACACACATATATATATATATATATATATATATATGCAGGGTGTGATGGTTAAATGGGTGCCGTTTTATGTTTTTTATTTCATGCATGTGCATTGTTTGCTTTTGATTTTGTCACCTGACAGTGCAATCTGAAGACATGTACCGAGAGTGATAAAAATCAAGCATCCAGTCAACATCATGGTGTTTGGAGTAATCATTAGTGGTGGCAATGTCATCTTCTCACACGGCCTCTGACTCAACATGGAGGCCTAAATCAAGTGCCTGGAGGATGTAGTACTGCTCTGGGTGAAGAGGGTGGCTGCTGGAAGATCCTATGTTTGGCACCATGCACACACAAGCAAGAGAACCTAGTGTTAGATGTTTGACAATTTCTGCGAGCACATCAACTCTAACATCTGGCCACCTAACTCCCCAGACTGCAACCTCACTGATTATTATGTGTGGGGCGCAGCTGTGTGAGAGACTAACAAAACTCCTTGTAACATCAAGGATGAACTGAAGGTAAGGATTATGGCAGCATTCACCAACTTAAACAAGGAGACCATCCAGAAGAGTTGCAGGAGTTTCTGAAGTCGTCTAGAGGCTATGGTTGAAGCCAATGGTGATTTTATTGAATAAATTTACTCTTTAGTATTTCAAGATATTTTTATATAAGTTTGATAAATATATCTGTTAAATGTCAGTATTATTTTTATTTTTGTGTAATTAAGATGATAATATATTTACTGCACCCTGTATATATATGCATGTATATCATGTGTATATAATAATGGAAATATTATCCTCATCATCATCATCATCATCATTTAGTTCTGCTTTCCATGCTGACATGGGTTAGAAGGTTGGACTGGAACTGTAAGCTGGAGAGCTGTCCTGGTTCCAGTCTGATCTTGCAAGATTTCTGTGGCTGGATGCCCTCCCTAATGCCATCACTTGAATGGGTGCTTTTTACATGCCACTGGCATGGATGCTTTCATGTGTCACTGGCACGGGTGCTTTTGCATGTCACTGTCATGGTTGCCTCTTACATGACACCAGCATTGGCCATGACTAAGATTTCACATGGCTTTACAAGTCTTCTCAAACACAGCATATTGCCAACGGTCTCAATCACTTGTCAGCACCTCTGTAAGGTCCAACATTCAAAGATCATGCTTCACCACTTCGTCCCATGTCTTCCTAGGTTTACCTCTCCCACAGGTTCCCTCCTCAATTAGAGATCAGCACTTAATTACACAGCTGTCTTTATCCATACACAATGTCATTATCATTATTTAACATCCAATTTCCATGCCGGCATGGGTTAGATGGTTTGACTGGAACTGGTAAGCCCTTCCTAATGCCAACCACTTAAAGAGTGTAATGGGAGCTATTTACGTGCTACTAGCATAGGTGTCATTTGCATGACACTGGCAACAACCATGGTTATGATTTCAATTGGCTTGACAAGTCTTCCCACTATATATAATTATAATCCATGCTACTATAGTCACAAGGCCTGAAATTCTTGGGTAGTGGGGTAGACAATTACATCAACCTCAATACTCAGCTGGTACTTATTTTCTTGACCCTGAAAGGATGAAAGGCAAAGTCAACCTCATTGGAATTTGAACCCAGAACCTAAAGACAGATGAAATGCCACAAAGCATTTTACTCATCATAAAAAGATGAAAGGTAAAGTCAACCTCAGCAGAATTCAAACTCAGACCATAAGCATTTTGTCTGCTCTAACGATTATAATGACTTTAAAAAAAAAATAATGATGATAATAATAATAATAATAATACTAATAATAATAATAATAATAATGATGATAATAATAATAATAATAATAATAATAATAATAATAATACCTAACCATCGAATTACAGAGACTATGGAGTGTGGGTAAAATGTATCCCAGTAGTTATAGGTGCATCAGGAACTATCTCTAAAGATTTAAACTGATGGATTGAGGAAATAGGCATAAAACCTAGTTTAGTACAGTTCCAGAAAACAGTGTTTTTAGGGACAGCTAGGATACTTACGGGAGTTCTTGGTATCTAAGGATACTTGTTGTTGCTGAATGTTAGGAATTTTTCTTTTCCAACATTCTAATCTGTTGTGTATATAATAATAATAATAATAATAATAATAATAATAATAATAATAATAATAATAATAATAATAATAATGATAATAATAATAATGATAATAATAATAATAATAATAATAATAATAATAATAATTATAACAAAAAATTAAAAATTGAACATCAATTTTATTGCTACATTTAGTTCTTCTCTCAAATAATATTATCATTCTAAACTTGTTCTCTAGGGAGATATTCTTTAGAAATAGGTTTTAGCATGAAGGCAGCTGCTTCTATCATGAAAAGGGCTGAAAAAAATAGTTATGTTTCCTGAAATCTCGTAAAAAATGATGGCACTACTAAAGATTAAAGGAAATTTGGAAATATTTCCATATTATGCAATTAAAATAAAATCAATCTCTATTATTCAAGATCCTGAGAATATTATATTGATGTTTTAATATTTCCTACAGCATCAGCCTCCCTCAATTTCTTGCATTTTTAAAAATTAATTCATCATCATCATCATCATCCTTACTACTACTACTACTACTACTACTACTACTACTACTACTACTACTAATATCATTAATATTGATGTTACTGTTATCTTGTGTGTTATGGAGGAAAAGGAACCCAAATATTCATATGCATACTCACTAATATATTTGCATGCATGCACACACACACACACACAACAAAATGCACACACATAACTAACACAAATTTTGAGAATTTTTAAATAAATTTTCTTTAATTTTAAAGAATTATGCTTTAGGTTACAGATTTTTCACATTTAGATGTTTGTGTATAAGTTGCAACTGTGCATATTGGTGTGTGCATGCACACAAACCACATAAAAATATAAGTTGTTCATGTGTCTGTGTTTGTATAAATATATGTATAAATATGTAAATATGCATATATATATATATATGTACACACACATACATATATATATAAACATACACATATACATTTATATACATATATATGCACATACACACATATATATATAGATATATATATAAGCATACATATACATACATATATATACAGACATATATATACATACATATATATATATATATATATATATATATACGTATACATATATATATTATATATACATATATATTTATACATATACATATTTACATATACATACATACACACACACACATATATATATACACATATATATACACACACATATACATATATATATATATATATATAAATATCTATATATATATATATACATATATATATACATAAATATATACATATATATACATACAGACTTTCATACATACATACATACATACATACATACATACATGTTTGCATTGAAATGTAATTCAATATAAGGTAAACCTTGCAATTTTAGCTTCTCTCTGGAAAGTAATTGAAGTTCTTTTATACCACACTAGCAGTATCGCCCGGCGTTGCTCGGGTTTGTAAGGGAAATAACTATATAAGCATTTTTAGAGAGTTATAGCCAAAAAATAGCAAAAAATGCATTAAAAATGGAAAAAATATGATGGTAAATTTTTTTTTAAATCGTTGACTCATCGTAGACATTTTTAGAGAGTTACTTCCCTTATATAATAGCGAAAAAATGCATTAAAATGGAAAAAAAACGATGGTCAATTTTTTTTTTAAATCGTAGACTCATGTAGACGCTTTCTTAGCCATTTCTGTTTTGGTGTCTTCAAGCCATGAAGTCGTTGTTCTAAAAGAACACTGGTCTCCTTGACAACGCATTACGACGTTGATTTCCTTACACTTCCTTCCCCACAGGTGCAGGTGTGAGCGTGGACGCCAACTCCGCCGCCATCGACACACGAAAAATTATGCATTAAAATGGAATAAAAAATTATGTTAAATTATTTTTAAAATCGTAGACTCATCGTAGACGCGCGCTAATATTCAGACGGGCTCGATATGAATCACGACTATAAGCTACCCGAATTTGGTTAAACTGTACCGCAAAATGTGGGAGTAGTTAGGAATCTAAATCGAAGGGGACAGACACTCACACAACTACAGTTTTATATCTCTCTCTATATAAACGGCAGTTTGTCTGTGCGTGTTTCTGTGTGTCTGTTTGCTTGTACCCTCACCCTGACCACAGCTTTCAACCGATTCTGATGAAACTTGACACACACATAGCCCAATGTCATAATTCAAAACTAACGCAGCGAAAATTTTGAAAAGTTCCCCCAGTTCTGAAAAAAATCGATAAATTCGACATGGGGTCGACAATCAGAAACACGAACCACAAACTGTCTAGGGGACGCAACTCCACCTTTTTTAACTAAAAAAAAAATTTACCATCATTTTTTACATTTTTTGGGCTATAACTCTCTAAAAATGCTTTATAGTTATTTCCCTTACAAACCTGAGCAACGCCGGGTGATACTGCTAGTATATAGATATACATAGCGCAGTAGTGGTGAGATATGACAGCAAAGAAAAGCATACATTCACTCTCTGCATGCAATTAGACTCGGAAAGTTTGTGAGAAACCCATTGACCCAATTTGCTGACTTTTCCGATAGCACACAGGTGTCAATGAATGGTTGAATGACCAAATCCAAGCTTCTCTGCTAGTTCCTCAACAGTTACGATGATATTTTGTTCCACCAGGGTTTTCAGGATGTCCTTGTCGAGTTCTACAGATCTTTCAGGATGAGGCTCGTCTTCTAGGCTGTAGTTTATGGCTCGGGATTTCTGGAACCACCATTGACACTGCCTTACGCTTATTGTCCAATCCCCATATACTGCATTAATATTTCTTGTACTTTGCACACATTTATATTCTGTTATTCTTTTATATGTTTCAGCTTTGAGGTTGTGGCCATGCTGGATCATATGTGTGTGTGTGTGTGTCTATCTGTCTGTCTGTCTGTATGTATATATGTATATGTATGTGTGTGAACAATAATATTTTCAACAGATGTGTTGCAAATGTATCTGATTGTTCTCAAGCTTCAATACTGTGTGTGTGTATGTGTGTGTGTGTATGTATGTATGTATATGTATGTATGTATATGTATGTATGTATGTATGTATGTGTGTATGTATGTATGTGTGTGTGTATGTATGTGTGTGTGTATGTGTGTGTATGTATGTATGTATGTATGTATGTATGTATGTATGTATGTATGTATGTATGTATGTATGTATGAGTGTATGTTTACTTTATTACTAATTACTCTCTTCCAAGAACATTTTCACTCACTCTTAGCTCTTAGCTTCCCATACATTTTACTCATGTATCTATCAGCGTCATAGACAGAATACTTTCACTTTAGTCTTCCTCAAATCACTCTGTCGCTATTTACTTTCATTTTATTCGTTGCCCACTGTGTGTGTGCGTTTGCGTGTGGTGTAAACCAGACTAAGAAAAGCATTTGACACACACACCAGAATGTGAGTTTTCTGTAAATTATGCTTAATTGGAGTTTAAATTTTAAAAACTGGACCTGGCATGACGCGATGCATTGTACTCTTAAAATTGCTAGGTAAATTGTAATTGAAGAAATCCTATATTGTAGATTTGTATAACTCCCAAAGGGAGGCAGATAAAATCTGCCTTTTATAATAAGAGATACACAAAAAAAATGTAATTTCTCTGACTAGTTTCTATTCTTTTTAGAGCTTCATCAGAAAAAAATAACAGCCTTCTGTCAACGGAGACCTGAGAGCTTTATATTTATAGTGAATGTGATTTATGAATAAATTTATTTATTGCTGTTGTAAGCATAAGCTTATGCAAAGCTATAAAGCTATTCATCTCTCTGTGTACAAAAATAAAGTGTATTCTATGACTGATGAAGTTCTAAGAAGTTCAAAAACGAGTCAGATTGATCACATTTTTTTTTCTGTCCACAGAGAGATAAAAATCTCTGGTGATCAGTCTGTTTACTTTTCACAGCAAAATTAAGATTCTGTGTTTATTAATTGATACTGTGCATTTTATATTACATTTCAAACTATCCAAAAATGAATTAATACATGCACATACATAATTATGTGTGTCTGTAAGTTTATGTCATCATCATTATCATCATCATCATCGTCGTCGTCGTCGTCGTCGTCATCATCATCATCATAATTATCAGCATGGATTGAGTAGGTTGTCATGGAATCGTTGACACAGCAGCTTAGTCAGAAGACCATGACTTGTTCATACACTTTATTTAGGCCTTGATTTCTATGACTGGATGCCTTTCTCGTAACCAACTATCCTACAGACCGAGGTGGGTGCATTTTGTCATGCTATCTTGCACTAGAGACGTTGTCTTGTCCTCAGTAAGATAAGACTAGATGGTTCTGTTGACTGAGCATTCTCCCCTAACTCATCGACCACTTCAACGAGAGTAGTGGATGGATCATATTGTGGCACCAGCACTAGAGTGGTTGTTATGTCCTCAATGAGACAACACTGAAAGTAACTTTCGGTACTAGTTTTCTTTGCTTGTAAATGTTAGAGCAAAGAAAACTCACTGCTCTAAGACATGTACATTCACTCACAGCAATGTAACAAAGGTGAGGGTGTTTAGGGAGAGAGTAAGAAAAACTTCCAGCTGATAGTTCATGAAGAGTGAAAGTAGAGTGTGTTGGCTGCAAGCAGATTCTTTCAAAACATCGGCTTTGTGATGGGCAAGCAGGGTTGACTGATGAGAATGGTCTTAGAAGCACTCAACCTGAGTAGGTCCTATATCTTCTATTGTTATATCATTATACAGGGTGGCCCAAAAGTAGGTTTAAAGTTATTCAACTATCTCTTTCGCATTCATATATTAACAGTTTAGATTTTAATTATAAAAAAATATGAAAACCTTATTCTCTGCTAATTTAGTTAATTTTCTCAAGCTCTGTTTTCAGTTTGTAAGATAGAAATTTAAATGTAGTAAATTGTTTTAAAAGAAATTTAAAGTGTCTATGTGATAACTGTAAAGCTACTTTTGGATCACCCTGTACAAGTAGCACGAATATTAGAGAGATGAGTGATTGGGAAGTGACAGGGGTCTAAGATGCAAGGAGATAGTAGATGTAGATTCAATATTTTATCCATCCATCCATCCATTCATCCATATTTATATATATATATATATATATATATATATATATATACATACATACATACATACATACATACATACATACATACATACATACATACATACATACATACATGTATACATACATACATACATATAAACACACACAAATGGTGTGTGTGTACCTGTACATATATATATTTATATAGAGATATATACATACATGCATATGTACACACGCATTCACAAATACGCATGCGCGCACACACATTTTTAAATTCAACTTCACGTGGATGTTTTTGTTAGAACACGGTCTACTCCGTTATTTACCTTGAGAGAACCTTTCATATGGGCGCATAATGTATAAAATCATTCACATTTGTATCGTTGGCAAACGAGAATCGTCTGCTACTGGCACCTGAACTTCCAGATCATGTGATTTCGATCTGCCCAGTCTCTTCAGTGTCAGACATCCGGTAACAGCATAACAGCCGAATTTCACTGTCGACGATAAATAGAATTTCAGTATCTTTTTAGGAAGCACTTATGTCTCTATTATTACCACAATTTTTAATGTTTGATATGCAATACTTGCCTGGTTGGTCAGGTCTTCTCCATGATAGAATTTTCTCCAGCATTGCGTATGCCAATCAATATTAGCATTTTTCATTTCTCTCATGAGATGCAACGTCTTGATATCGCTCTTCCCTACTTTGTCTCAAGTCTTTCTCAGTTTCCTCCCTTCATGAGGTCGATTCACTTTCAGTATGCAACATTTCTACATACAGTTCTCATCCTCTTCACGTATTTTGTTGGTACCAATTCAGTCTTTTCTCATCGACACCTCATCTGATTCTTCTCATACAATAACATCTTCAATCTAACAAGGATCAAGTTAAAGTGATTGGGGTTTGTTTCAGGATAAACCTCCAGGTGGATAGCAAATGAGATGAGGTTATTTGCAGATAGTCCACTCACCCTCAGAAATGTACTGAGAGGGACCTATCTCCGAGTCATTGAATGGAAGTGAGGTGGCGAATGAATACATCGCATCCGATATTTAATATTGTCCGAGTATCGTGACTTGACCCAGTTTTTATCTGCCCAGTCGGCAGCATCTGTTATTTCACTTCTTGTGCTGGTAAATCTGCTACCTACACACTACATGGGTGTTTCGGTATGCTATAGTTAATAATGGGTAGGTATGGGCTGAAGCTATGGTATCTGAAGAAATTCCTGGATGGTGACTCTCTATCAGGAACAATTTCTCATAGTTCACCTCTTTGAAGGGGCTGCAGTCCTGATCAAGCTAGGACTAAGACTGACTGCTTAACATCAGGATATTGTCAACCATTTTCAATTCTTCACAAGTTGTACAATGTGGCCGTTGGTAACTAGCATTATTATTACGAGTATTAGTGGTAGGCAAAAGCGAAGATGTACACAAAGAAATTATGGATGCAAACTGCTTATCCTAGAAGACATTCAACCTAGGGACTATGGAAAATCTTCAGATATTCTGGATTTGACCTCTCTGTCGAGAAACTTTGCCAACTCGGGATGAATTCTCCATGCATGTTAAATCCTTGAGCCAGATCATTCCGAGATGTACGTAGACTGACCAAAGTGTTTTGCATGCACTCATTCAGTGTCTGTGCATTGATGAATTGAAAATATTATATTTAACTGCTCTTGTTGCTTGTAAAATAGATTCTGATACTAGCTGAGTTCATCATGAGGGTGTCCCACCATCTGAAGAGCGCATGGTAGTTTACTTCTGCTTGGTGGTTGTAGCGATATAAATCATATGGCAGTAAGTAAAGTCCCTTCTCGAGTCATACAGACTCATAGGGGTCGGTTTTCCGGTTTCCATGGCATGTATATTCCCACCTGGACGGGATGCCGGTCCGTTGTAGGCTTACTCATTTTTGCCAACTGATTGGACTGGAGCAACGCGAAATGAAGTGTTTTGCTCAAGAACACAACACATCGCCCGGTCCAGCTATCGAAACCACAATCTTACGATCATGAGGGCAACACCCTAACAGCTAAGCCACGCGCCTCCACAATCACATGATAGACAAGACTAAAAGGACTAAAAGGACCAAGTTCGTGTTGGCAAAAAGGTGAGGGTGGGGAGAAAAGTGTACTAGACTGGACACCACTAAAGTTACTCAAGAGTTAGATGGTGGTGAAAAATTAAGTATACAACTCGTACAGACTACCCACTGAACTTTTCGTGGCACCCATCAATCTAATTTCACTTACTAGGCTCGGGACTCATATGAATGAGGTAAGATGAAAATATAATAGAAGACATTTGACCAAAGTGCTTCCTGGGTAAGTGTCTCTTATAGATCAAACCTGGAACCATGTATTTGGGAAGCAAACGTTTTAACCTTATGCTCTTATCATTGTCTCTTCATCTCCCCAAAGAAGCTTGTAGGAGCACTATTTCACTTTGGCGGAACATTTATCAATCTTGGCGTGATTTGGTTGGTGTAGCCAACCACTATACCTCGCGCAGAGATACACACTGCTGCTATCACAAAGTCGCGGGAAATTTTTTTGTCAGTTCCAGTCAGTCCTCCAAGGGAGTAGAACGTAGTGTCACGTCACTGCCGGAGCTCAACTCCATCACGTGGACAACATCGAATGGAGAAACACTCTAGAACTGAATGACTATTTATGGACTGTTCGAATATTTATCATGTTCACATTTTACAATATACAGTAACAGTCAGCGTTACATATGTGATATGCTGCATACACCTTTTTCAGGATTTGTGACCTTATAACGAGTAGCTCGCACGTCTCTTCTGTTCACTGAGGACACTGTTATACTGTAACTCTGAATGCTATACTCTGTATGCTGGCAAGCAAACCTTAACTTCATGCTATCATTATTTCCTCTTATAATCAATTATTATTGTTCTGTTAAGCCTTCTGAACGTTGTTTATTATTTCTTTACAAAGTATTACACTACCGTTGTTATAAAAAGTCAGATGTTATTTTAGTGCTTCTCCACTAAATGCATAATCGGGGGTTGAATGCATGTTACAATATTCAGTCTATTCTAGATATTTACAACAGTTGGGTCTGGTATATATTTTTGTGCTTTTGTTGATATTGTTCTAATGCTCCGATTATTGCTGGCTCTGTTTTACTTCCGTAAGCTACATCCTTCTTACTTCCTGTTACAAACTTTTACTCTTTGATAGACTTTTGAATTTCTTTTCACATTGCATTTTTGTAAGAAAGAGTCAGAATAAATAATTTGCTATCTTACCGTATTTGATTATTATATCTGAAAAGCTTGCTTTAATCTCCTTGTTAGAATAGTTAGCGAGGTCAATATTTTTGTATATGTTTATATAATCTTTTTTCATCTATGTCATGATGTCGTTATATTGTCAAATGGATATAGTTGCTTATCCAGTCATCAGCGTGGATATATATTGCTTTTGAAAGGACGGGTGGCTAGAAACGATTTAATCAATTCTTTCTTTGTGTTGATAGTACAGTCTGCAATTGATGTTATTAACCTTTTATTTCATGATTTTATTTTTGTAGTTATTCTTCTTGTGTGTGTGTGTGTGTGGTGGGGGCAACATTGATTCTGTGCTGTTAAAATCAGATCTCCCGTTTCTGTTTTTAGTTCAGAGCTTTTGTGGTTAGCTTTCACGCTGACTTACTTCCTCTCTGTCGAGTCTTGCAGGATATTGGTCATGGAGTGTTTTTTTACCCCCATTATTTTCTTTAATGTATGTTGGCGTTTCATTTTGGTCTTGTTAATTTTTTAAAAGTCTTTTTTCTATTATTTTGTCCTTAAGCATTTTCTTTCCGCGTAATTATATACTAGCTTATACTTTATTTTCTCCTTATATAAAGAAAAGCTCTCTGTCCCCTTATTGCGCTAACCAGTTCTCTTTTACTTGCTTCTTTGAATATTGTAGACTTATTGTTATTACTTTGTAATAGATCTTATTTGTATCATCTCCATTTCTCCTTGTGAAAACGGTAGTTATAGCCTAGTTTTAGAAGAGTATTTTGTATGTCGTAAATCATTTTCTGGTTTTCTTATCTAAGTTCTTCAGTTCATTTAACTTCCAAATTATTGAAAATAATCAATACTTTGACTAGCTGACGTACCCAGTAATTCCCGGGAAAACGGGGCTTATCCCTTGGTTCTGTTCTCTTAATTGTCTCGCTAGTCCAATAACAACAATACAAAGTATGTAGGCCTTAAAACGGATTTTGTGCATTTACAGAGAAAACTGAACTGTCTTACACAGGATCTTGCTTTTAGGAATTCCCAATAAGTTATTAATACCCAAATTGAGAAGTCAGTTACGTAATAACATGAAATTAGTTACTCAATCGTAAGAATTCAAATAAAGTAGCCTGAAAAGTAGCCAGAGGAAATACTAATAATGTATGTATACTAAAATCGTGAAGCATGTCACGTAATAACAGGCTAATCAAATATGAGATAATAACAATTCAAAATAAATATCTCTGAAATGGGCTTTGTGCGTTCCCAGAGAATATTACCCTCAGTGGCGCTAGTGTCGGTATATTCGAGTTCACTAACCGAAATAAGTTGATCTATTGTTTAGGAAAATACTTTTTAGTTGTTTAAGGGTTGTACTGGATAAATTGCGAAAATAATTCTACCAGTTCAAATACTAAGAAATAAGCATAGTCAATTTGATTTATACCAAATGATTTAGGAAAATGAATGGGTTATTTTCCTTGGCTGTTAAAATGAAATATATTAGATATATATAAGGATCCCTTCCTGGGGCCCTGTTATCGATTTTTTTTTCAACAATCTGGGCATGCCATGAGGTTTCCAGACATAGGTTTTACTCACGTGGAAAGTTTCATCAAAATCGATAAAACGATGTAGGAGGAGTTAGCTAACAACTCCACAAGCACACTTAAAGACAGAATTTCCTACATATGTAGTAGATGTATCTATCATCATCATCATTGTTCGACCGTGGTCGAGACAATGGAATTTACTATGTTGCGCCAGACTTCACGGTCCATCATAGCATCATGGTCCATCATGCCTGTATCCCTGGAGATTACATCAGGGTAGGAGAGTGTGCGCCCTCTGGTGTTGCGAGTAGATGGCTTCCAGAGGAGAAGAGTAGAAATTACTTCTTTTTCAGCTCTACAACAATGTCCAGCAAACTGGACTCTCCTACCTTTCACAAGAGATGACACAGGTGGTAATTTCCCATATATTTGCATTTTAGTTGGATGGCGCCTCCACGAGATATTTTGAGCTCTCATAAGGAGGCGAGTGTAAGTTCCATCCAACCGCCTCTCAAGCTTCTTTGATAACGTCCAGGTTTCTGAGCCATATAGTAGGATTGGTTCGACTGTGGCTTTGATGTATCTATACTTATTATGTTGTTTCTGATATTCTTTCTTTTACTTTTATCTTGTTTCAGGCATTAGACTGCGGACATGCTGGGGCACCACCTTGAGGAATTTTAGTCGAATTTTAGTTCTTATTTTCTTTTTAAGCCTGATACTTATTCTAACAGTCTCTTATGCCGAATCGCTAAGTTATAGGGACAGAGACACACCAACACCAGGTGTCAAGCGGTAGTCTCACACACACACACACACACACACACACACACATAATACACACACATTTATATACGATAGGCATTTTTCGGTTTCCGTCTGCCAAATTCACTCTCAAGGTTTTGATCGGCCCATGGCTATAGTAGAAGACATTTGTCCAAGGTGCCACGCAGTGGAAATGAGCCTGGAACCATGTGGTTGGAAAGTAAACTTCTTACCACACAGCCACGCCTGTACCTCCACACAGCCGAGTTCAGTTTTAGATATTATATTGACTTCTGCTGTATTCTTCATTAATTCCGCCCCCGCTCATTCCTGTATGTTGTATTTTATCAGTTCTGTATGCCCCTAATTTTTTTTTGTGGGTGGTTATGTTCTAATTCTAATTTTTAGGTTCTCTAATAACTGGCAAGTTGGCTGGATCGTTAGTGCGTCGGATAAAATGTTTAGCGGCAATTCTTCCAGCTCTTTACGTTCTTAATTCAAGTAATGGCGAGATCAACATCGCCTTTCATCCTTTTGGAGTCGATAAAACATGTGCCAGTTGAGCACTGGGGTCAATGTAATCAACCAGCCTCCCCACCCAAAATTTCACGCCTTGTGCCCGTAGTAGAAAGGATTCCCCCCCTTCCTCCTTCTCTCCTCCCCTCCCATCCTCCTTTAATATTGTAAGAATAACATCCAGTACATGTGCGAGGGGTGCTGAAAAGTTCCTGATTTTGAGGGTACCGCGAAAGGCCTGGCTAGAAGCCCAATCTTCTGAGTTCTTTTACAGGGCTTAGAAAAAACTGAAGGACCCCTGCAATAAGTGTGTGCCTCTGAGAAGAGAATAGGTTGAATAAAATCATAATTAACTGATCCTTTTATATTTTACCCAAAGCCAGGCACTTTTTAGCACCCCCTCATAAGCTTTAACTCTATAATACCTGTAGACATATTATTTTTGGCTTAGCACGGGAAGCCAGAAAGTGTGGCATAAAGTCTCATCTAAGCCTTCACCAATTAGTTAATGTATTCTTTTGGTGGTTTATGATGGGAAGGCATTGATCCTGTGTCACAATAAAGAACATTTCAGTTTTCTGCTTAAATCTTGTGCTTTCCAGCATATAAATAATATATAACAAAAGAAATGCTATAGAGGGTATACTAATTATTTTGTGTTTTCCTCGAATAAAATGCATAATTAATTAATGATGGTATATAGTTCTCTAAGGAAATTGGAAGTCTATAACTGTAAAATTAAATAAACTCAAATTTTCTGTTCTCTGTATTCTTGTGATGTTGCCAGTCAGATGTCTTTCAGTGCCTTTCTAAGTGTACTGAAGTGATAACGTCATTAATTCGATTGGGAGTTTTGTTGCTTGGAGTGGCTCGAAAGATGACCTTGCTTTCTGTTAGTTTAGTTGCTGGCTGACTTCTTTTTTTTGTTTTTTATATCTCATTGATTCCTATTGTTGACCAGTCACAACTTATCTTTCATCTTTTACTTGTTTCAGACCCCTGACTACGGCTATGCTGGGGCACCGCCTCGAGGAATTTTTAGTAGAGCAAATCAACCCCAGAACTTATTTTTTAAAAGCCTAGCACTTATTCTATCAATTTCTTTTGCCGAACCGCTAAGTTACGGGAACGTAAACACACTAACACCGGTTGTCAAGCTGTGGTGAAGAGACAAATACACACGCACACGCACGCGCTCACACACATACGAGGTGGTATCAAAAAGTTCCCGAACTAGTTCTGTGGCGCGCCAACAGATGGCAGCACACGGTTGCGTGCACAGTGATAGCTAGCAGTGACCGTCATGTGACAAAGTTCCGAGTTACATCAATGTGTTGACTTCGTAAGTTGTGAAATCTGCTTTGTGATCACGTGTATGCTGTAGTCTGTGATTTTACCATGGACAGGAACAAAGGACCAGCATGGAATTTCGCGTTAAACTTGTGAAGTCTGCTACAGAGATAATGAGCATGCTTAGACAAGCTTACGGCGATGAGGCAATGGGTCGTACGCAATGTTTTGCGCCAAAGAACATCCCTGGAAAACGATGAACGACCTGGAAGACCTGTCATGAGCGTCAATCCCGGAAATCCGGAGAAAATTCATCAGCTTGTGCATGAGGATCGTTGGAGGACAATCAGCGACATTGCTGATGTTGTTGGTCTGTCGTATGAGTCCGTACAGGCAATCCTAACGTCCGAATTGAACATGTGGCGTGTCTATGCCGAGTTGTCGCCCGCCTGCTGACCACTTAGCAAAAAGAACATCGCATCGATGTCTGTCAAGATCTCAATCAACGTGCCGCTGATGATCCATCCTTAATGTCGAGGATCATCACTGGTGGCGGGAGTTGGCTCTACAGGTACGATCCTGAGATGAAGCAGGCATCACAGTGGAAGAACCCTTCATTTCCACGACCTAAGAAGGCACGACAGAGCGGCAGCCAAATCAAGAGTATGTTCATTGTTTTTCTCGACATCCACAATATTGTGCATCGAGAATTCGCCTCCCAGGGCCAAACCGTCAATCGAGAGTTCTACTGTGACATTTTGAAGCGTTTGAGGGGGGACATTTGGCGAAATCGACCAGATCTGTGAAGCACAAAGAATTGGATTCTTCACGACGACAATGCATCCTGTCATCGAGTTCTTCTCTCTCGTGAGTTTCCCACCAAAAACAGTATGGTATCGCTTCCATACTCGCCCTAGTTGCCAGATTTAGCACTTGCGGACTTTCATCTCTTCCCCAAAATAAAAATGCAGCTCAAAGGTCACCGCTTCAACACTATTGTCGAGATCCAGAGCAAATCGCAGAATGTCCTCGACTCGCTTGCGGAAAACGACTTATAGGCCGGATTCCCAAAATGGCAGGAAGGTTAAGACCAGCGTTAAGACTATTTCGAAGGATATGGTGTTAAAATTGAGGTAAATAAGTTATTCTTTTATTAAACATAACTAGTTCTGGAACGTTTTGATACCACCTCGTATATATACGACAGGCTTCTTTCAGTTTACGTCTACGAAATCCACTCACATAGCTTTGGTCGACCTGAGGCTATAGTAGAAGACACTTGCCCAAGGTGTCACGCAATGGGACTGACCCGGAACCATGTGGCTGGGAAGAAAGCCTCTTACTACACTGCCACACCTGTGACTGTATTAACTTTTAGCGTAAAAATATTTTTAATTGAAACCCTGAAATCTTTTATCGTTGACCCACAAAACAGATAACGGGATTTTTTTTTACTTAAAGAAGATACATCATTGCCAAGCTGAGTTAATGGGTCCTCTCAAAATTTCATAATCTAGGCGAAGATGTGGCTGTGTGGTAAGTAGCTTACTTACCAACCATATGGTTCTGGGTCCATTCCCACTGCGTGGCACCTTGGGCAAGTGTCTTCTGCTATAACCTCGGGCTGACCAAAGCCTTGTGAGTGGATTTGGTAGACGGAAACTGAAAGAAGCCCGTTGTATATATGTATATATATAAATGTATGTGTGTGTATATGTTTGTGTGTCTGTGTTTCTCACCCCCCCCCCATTGCTTGACAACCGATTCTGGTGGGTTTAGGTTCCCGTAACTTAGCGGTTCGGCAAAAGAAAGCTTACAAAGAATAAGTCCTAGGGTCGATTTGCTCGACTAAGTGGGGTGCTCCAGCATGGCTGCAGTCAAATCACTGAAACAAGTAAAAGAGTAAAAGAGAGAGAGGGTATTCTTTCTCACTATAGCTTATCAGGCACGCACGCACACAGATACACACACAAACACGCATGCGTATTAATGAAAAGGGAAAATTTTCACTTGATTCAGTCAAGATGTTTCTAATACGACATTTTAACAATGAACTTTTTGAACTCTGTTGATACATATATATATTATCTTCTATTTAGTTTTGTCAAACGCCTTTCCAATATCATTTCGAACAAACTTCTTCGAATGAACAATTCTGTCTACCAAACCAAATTTGTCATTTTGAATTTTTTTCCGTAAATCAAATTTATCCTTTAATAATCTTTAGTAATTTGTTATATAAATATATATAATGGCAACGGAGGTGCCCCAGCATGACCGCAGCTTTAAAACTGAAACAATTTAAATAATTAAAGAATGGTTTCAAATTTTGGCTCAAGGCCATCAAGTTCGGGGAAAGGGGGCTAAGTCGATTCAGTAATCCCTCGACTATCGCGGGTGTTACGTTCCAAACCCCGCACCCCGCGATAGGTGAAAATCCATGAAGGAGAAACAGCACTGTACTGTACATTTTTAAAAATTATTTTTATAATTTGTATATATTCATTTTATCATTTTTTATATATTTAAACTTTTATAAATTCCCTCCACAGTCTTAGGAGTACTCGTGTCTTCTCTTTTTTTTTGCAGGTAAGAAACATAGTGATGGGCAGCTATTGGCTCTGCCTTTTCTTCTGTGTAAGGAGGTTTTTTATAAACTTCCATGACTCCGTCGATTGCATTTCTGAACTGCAAGCATGAATCATTTGGGGGTCCAATCTTCCGCCATTCTCTGAAGTTCTTTTGCTGTTTTTGCTAGGTTGAAATACGTTCTAGTTATAGGCTGACTTCTTCTTTCCCTAGATCCTCTTGTTCTTCTTCCTCACTTGCTGATTTCGTCATCTCTGTCTCATCTTCATCCGTTAACGAATTTGAGTGGGCTTCAATCAGGTTATTAACGCCCTCGGTATTCATATAGGTGAAGCCATCTCCCCAAGCAATTTTGTTAACTTCACTGCCTTATCTATTGCAGAGTGGTGGATTTCGCCAGGAGAGAATCCTTTATAATCGTGGACCGCTTCTGGCCCCAATTTCTTCCAGCTAGCTTTCAAAGTTTCTTTCTTCATCTCCTTTATGGCCTTCTGAATATTTTGGAGACATGTTGCAATAGTGTATCCACGCCAGTACTCCTTCAGCGAGACGTTATCATCTAGGTCCAAAGCTTCGACCAGGTATTGCAGGGAGTTTGTTGTAATGAGCGGCTTAAAAGCACGAATAACGCCCTGATCCATAGCCTGGATCAGCGATGTGGTGTTCGGCAGTAAGAATTCGATTTGTACGCCCTCATTCGACAGGTCGAATGCGTGACCTCTAGCGTTGTCCATTAGGAGAAGCACTTTGAATTTCAGTCCTTTTTCGGCGAGATTACTGTATATCGATCCCAGTTTTCAACTGGTTCTTTCCGAAAGGATGAAAAGGCAAGGTCAATCTTGGCGGAATTTGAACTCAGAATGTAATGATGGATGAAGTGCTGCTAAGCATTTTGCCCGGTGTGCTTATGATTCTGCCAGCTCGCCGTCCTCTAAATATATATAATAACTGAACATTGTTAGTGACACTTTGATGAGACAAACGACAAGTGCTAAACACACAATTACACTTTCAAGATCATGTACCGTATCTGTGAAGTTTAAGGTTCTATTAAATTCTGTATTATTCTGCTTTCGCAGTTGGCACTCACTTTATTGTGCGTACATGTGTATACATACTAATCTTCGTTTATTTAGGAGCCACCCAAAACCCAAAACAAAATCGGAGTCTTAAGATCAATTACACCTTTAGTATAAAGCGGAAATTAACTGATTCAGACAGGCAAACTTTACACTCATCCCAACAAGCAGTGTATGTTTTATATCTCAGAAGCTTATCAAATACTGTTTTCCAGGGTTCCTCTCTTAAATGAGCAATCAGAGCTGGTTTGAAGTTGTTTACATAGAAGATACAGCACGTCCGAATTCTTCAAACCTTTTGTCAGAAAATTTGGTGAGCCAAATATGGTGAGAGTCAGTTAAACAATAAAATCCTGAATATCTACTGAAATTTTAACTAAATTCAACTTCAGTAGTTATGAATTATTAGGAAAATATAAATATCAGTAATTTCTATTGTTCATTCAATTTTTTAAAGAATTTAGACATATTTACGAAACATGGTATTAATTTCCAAGTGGTTTCCCAGAAAACTTGTTTGAGATTCAATAATTCTGGTTTCTGAGGTTGATCAGCGACAGACAGTCATGATTTAATATATGGTAACAAGTTCTAGAATTTAGAACTTTCTCCAATAAATTAATAGTCATAAAGCATATGAGCTTACTTGCTAAACTTGCTCTTTTATTACTAATAAAAGGAGTATCCATCTAAACAAAATTCTGCTTGCATAAATCTTATTCAAATCTATACATATAAATTTGACATGGGCGATTCTTTCTTGTCTTGGGATTCACGGTCAAATGGCTGGGTGGAATTGCGCGAAAAATTACACAGATGTGTAGAATGATCCAGTGGTGATGCTGGGCTTTGTATTTTTTCATAGCTCCCAATGTTACTCTTGTGTTTATGAATGAGAAAGGAAGGGACCATAGATGAATAAGAAAGGAAGGGGTGATGTCATATTTGGTAGTGGGATGATGAAAATAGTACGCTGAAAAATAAATCAAACAGCGTTTCAACTCTATGTGAATATACGTATGTGTATGTAAAAGCGGGTATGTGAATGTGTGTGTGTGTGCATTTGTGTGTGTGTGTGTATGTGCGTGCGCGCGCGCAATGGAAGTGGGATTTTTTGTGAAGTCTATCTTTGTAGTGTTTCAGTTATTTGTTTTTCAGTTTCAGATGTCTTTTTTCTTTTGGTTTTTAAAGTTTGTGCGATATTTTTCAGTTAGTCTTGTTGTTTTTTTACCTTTGAAAATTTAAAAGATTTTTTACCTATTTTTTATTTCTGTTAATTTTTGTTTTATTTTTTATATTTGTTTCTGTTGTTTTGCATCTTTGTTTTGCATCGTTGTTCTCTTACTATTTGGGTTTGTTTTTATTTGGTTGAATCATGGTTGTTTTTTGTGTTGGCCAGTAATTTTTAGCTTTTTGACAGAAAAAATCATTCCAAAATTGTTTTTTTCACGTAAGCGTGCCCAAACAAGTCGAATGCTTACACAGAGCAGGTTTTACAGCTACATCATCCAAACCAACCGGGTGAAACCGGGCTTAGCTGCTATTTGTGGTTATAAAATATACTTCGCTTTGCTCTTTTTCCTGCTGCAGAAAGATATGTTCGTGTTCATAGTAACAAAAATCATTTAAATCGATTTCAAATTTTAGGATTTTATCTAATTTGCGCAACTTTTCTTTTCTAATTTATTTTTTTCCAAAGGAGTCTGACTCGTATAATATTCTATGAAGTTGGATTCTAAAATAATTCATCAATTTTAGGTGTATTATTAACGAAATCTGAATGATCTTTTTAAAGTAATGTATTCTTTATTTGATATTATTGCCTCTATTTTATCAGTTATGCCCTCTTTTAAATTTTGTCATAGCAGTGATTTAAGCCTTTAATTTCTTCATCAAATTCTATGCATTTGAAAATATCACTTTGTGTTAATTCATTAATTTTATTTTCAGGCTAACCAAAGTTAGTTTTGAATTGTATAAAATATTAATTGAACCTTTGATGATTTTTATCTGCTTTTGTGAAACTCAATTGTCGTTCTTGTGGAATATTTGCTAATAATACAAGTTAATCCAAGTTGTCGATCGTAAATACCAGGTCTCTTACAAAAGACTTTATTTTCCGATTTTTTCCATGCTAGAAAACTTTGTAAAGGCTTTTTAACGATGTGGGAGTGTAGAAAGTTATAAAAATACTCTTGGTAAGAGAATGTAAAGCATTGATGCAATATAGTAGGCGTGGGCTTCGTGGGTTACGCGAGGTACAGATGCAGTCTTTAGTTGCAGTGACTGTTGTGTTGCGGACAGAAAGGCTGGAGAAACGTTTGTCGGTTGATAACAGACGGCAACTCGTTCCAGGAATTAATTAGTAGCATTAATTTTCTGTACACTTACAGTTAAGTCCCTTTGCAGTTTGACGTTAGAACATCCTTAGAAAAATGATTTGTCACTTGTTTAGTCCAATTGAAGAGTCGATTGTAATATACATGGTGGTGGTGGAGAAAATGCCTGCCAACTAATTTAAGGAAGATTTTATTTATCTGAACTTAATATTTAAGAGAAAAGGGCTATAGACCAAATAACTTTACTCTGTTGCTATTGTAACGAACTTAATGTGGGAATATCCTCGTGCACTTTTGGGGTGCACAAAGCAATCACTCACTAGCCGTTGCTTAAATAATCCAGAATTCTACCAGTCAGAAACAACAAGACGCAGACGTAAAATATACATATAACTACTTTATTCTCTTTCTTGGTAAACAATAACAATAAGTGTGTTATCTGATGTCCTAGGTTCGGGCGCGCACCGCTATAAGTTAATAGATTGTAATATTTACAATGTCCAGCCCAAAAACAGAAAGGGGTCAAAATGGCGTCGAACAGGGAAGTTGAAATGTGGTCGGCAACAATTTGGTTAAAGGTATTTCGGCCGACTGCTGCTAGAATCAAGCCCTGACGGAGAGAGAATATACGTGTGACCGTCGCCTTCAATCGCTGGTTCCCAAGTCATTGGCTGCTGCTGCTAGCGGTCAAACGTTCTACTACGACCCCCTTGCCTCGCTAACTGCTACGTAGGCAATAGGGTCGTGCTACCGGTGGTTCGCGCATGCGCGAGAGGGGCCTTCCTTTCTGTGCCTTGGTAAAGGTACTAACACGCGCGAAATACAAATGGGCGGTGCGCGAGCGCGCGCCGTTGTCGGATCACTACAGGCTCCCCTCCAGTGCGTACGCACGAAAGGAAACTTATTGTAGTGACTGCAAAACTCAAGGTGGACACCAGATAACCAAATAGCACACAATAATATAATGGCAAAAATTTATAACATACACAAGAAATTTACTAAAGGAAAAAGAGAAAAAATACTCAACAATGAGCAAAAATCAAGAGTGCATGCATGAAAGTGTATACGTCACAAAGTATAGAACCTTCCGCTGTAGGGAGCGGAGGGAATGCAAAACTCACAGTCAATAAACCTAAACGAAATTAAAATCCAACTTCTCTAAAGGTAGTTGATCCTGCGAAATAGCAGTTAAATCAATTGCTGCAGGAGAGGAAATGGAATTGACAGAAGCTCGCTAGTAACACAAAAGGCAAAAGTGCAAACATGCTGGTGTGATGCGCGACACAGATAATTTTCTGTTAATTACGTGACCAACAGTGGTCTAACAGGGAAAATAATTACGCCTATAAATCGGCGCAGCGCATTTGAACATCCGACGTCTATGAGTCGGGAAAAGAACTAAGCTAAACGCAAAACGTGTTGCAAAAACAAGGCAATACACGTGCGAAGCAAGGCGCATGAAATGCAATAAGGGCTTGCCAGACCGAAAAAACAGCAATGAATATGCCAGTGGTTAGGCGATTATATGCCTCGTTCGTACAGGAACAAAGGTATGACATGCTGGCGCGTTATAATGAACAAACAACCCTCTCTATGTATTCGTGACCGACCTAGGGTCTATAGAAATGAGGGGTGTCCACAAAAGGCAAATTCAGCATGAAAAAAAAACAAGCGAGAAAAGTATGTGTGACGTATGTATGTGAGAGAGAGCATTTATGTGTGTGTACGTGTGTGCGACAGAAATACATACAAGGTGAATGCGAGCAAAATATAAAAAAAATATACAGCGCATAGAAAAAAAATGTCTCTCAAGGCCATTCCAGACAAGAATTAATTTACCAGTCTGTAATAGCCTGATGTACAATAGCAGTTCGTTCTGTAACAGAAATGTTGAAATCACAAAATGCAGATGCCGGTTGAACACAATGTGTAGCGGTTGTGGCTTCAATGCTGTGACAGGTTAACTGGAACAGAAGAATCTCGTAGATAGACGGTACTGTTTATCCTTGGTGTGCATATGCACAAAACAGCGTGCACGCTAAAGTTCCGCGAGTTGCTATGTACATCTTGGTGGAGGTCGACGGTGTTGAAAGGCGACGTTGGTGGTGGAAGGCGACTGTAGTGGACTTGGGACAACATCGTTCTTAGTGATGATGGCGACGAAGATAGCGACGACGTGAAGTAGAAAGACGACGATGATGATGACGAAGGTGGAGAAAAGGCATCGAATATATGATGGCGTCCGTCATCATGGCTGTAGAAGAAGAAAGAGGCTCCTTCTACAACTGTTTGTAGTGGCCGGAAACAAATCGTCGTAAGATGAATGCATAGAGTTAAATCGTGTTCCGACTTCGCAGAAAAACTGGATTTTTTTGTTGATAAGTGATCTCTGGTTTTAGACCAGAATCACGTCGGGGGTCACCACTGAAAGGAACTTCGATGTGAGTTGTGAATATCTTCGTGCACTCTTGGGGTGCACAAAGCAATCACTCACTAGCCGTTGCTTAAATAATCCAGAATTCTACCAGTCAGAAACAACAAGACGCAGACGTAAAATATACATATAACTACTTTATTCTCTTTCTTGGTAAACAATAACAATAAGTGTGTTATCTGATGTCCTAGGTTCGGGCGCGCACCGCTATAAGTTAATAGATTGTAATATTTACAATGTCCAGCCCAAAAACAGAAAGGGGTCAAAATGGCGTCGAACAGGAAGTTGAAATGTGGTCGGCAACAATTTGGTTAAAGGTATTTCGGCCGACTGCTGCTAGAATCAAGCCCTGACGGAGAGAGAATATACGTGTGACCGTCGCCTTCAATCGCTGGTTCCCAAGTCATTGGCTGCTGCTGCTAGCGGTCAAACGTTCTACGACCCCCTTGCCTCGCTAACTGCTACGTAGGCAATAGGGTCGTGCTACCGGTGGTTCGCGCATGCGCGAGAGGGGCCTTCCTTTCTGTGCCTTGGTAAAGGTACTAACACGCGCGAAATACAAATGGGCGGTGCGCGAGCGCGCGCCGTTGTCGGATCACTACAGGCTCCCCTCCAGTGCGTACGCACGAAAGGAAACTTATTGTAGTGACTGCAAAACTCAAGGTGGACACCAGATAACCAAATAGCACACAATAATATAATGGCAAAAATTTATAACATACACAAGAAATTTACTAAGGAAAAAGAGAAAAAATACTCAACAATGAGCAAAAATCAAGAGTGCATGCATGAAAGTGTATACGTCACAAAGTATAGAACCTTCCGCTGTAGGAGCGGAGGGAATGCAAAACTCACAGTCAATAAACCTAAACGAAATTAAAATCCAACTTCTCTAAAGGTAGTTGATCCTGCGAAATAGCAGTTAAATCAATTGCTGCAGGAGAGGAAATGGAATTGACAGAAGCTCGCTAGTAACACAAAAGGCAAAAGTGCAAACATGCTGGTGTGATGCGCGACACAGATAATTTTCTGTTAATTACGTGACCAACAGTGGTCTAACAGGGAAAATAATTACGCCTATAAATCGGCGCAGCGCATTTGAACATCCGACGTCTATGAGTCGGGAAAAGAACTAAGCTAAACGCAAAACGTGTTGCAAAAACAAGGCAATACACGTGCGAAGCAAGGCGCATGAAATGCAATAAGGGCTTGCCAGACCGAAAAAACAGCAATGAATATGCCAGTGGTTAGGCGATTATATGCCTCGTTCGTACAGGAACAAAGGTATGACATGCTGGCGCGTTATAATGAACAAACAACCCTCTCTATGTATTCGTGACCGACCTAGGGTCTATAGAAATGAGGGGTGTCCACAAAAGGCAAATTCAGCATGAAAAAAAAACAAGCGAGAAAAGTATGTGTGACGTATGTATGTGAGAGAGAGCATTTATGTGTGTGTACGTGTGTGCGACAGAAATACATACAAGGTGAATGCGAGCAAAATATAAAAAAATATACAGCGCATAGAAAAAAAATGTCTCTCAAGGCCATTCCAGACAAGAATTAATTTACCAGTCTGTAATAGCCTGATGTACAATAGCAGTTCGTTCTGTAACAGAAATGTTGAAATCACAAAATGCAGATGCCGGTTGAACACAATGTGTAGCGGTTGTGGCTTCAATGCTGTGACAGGTTAACTGGAACAGAAGAATCTCGTAGATAGACGGTGCTGTTTATCCTTGGTGTGCATATGCACAAAACAGCGTGCACGCTAAAGTTCCGCGAGTTGCTGGAGGTCGACGGTGTTGAAAGGCGACGTTGGTGGTGGAAGGCGACTGTAGTGGACTTGGGACAACATCGTTCTTAGTGATGATGGCGACGAAGATAGCGACGACGATGATGATGACGAAGGTGGAGAAAAGGCATCGAATATATGATGGCGTCCGTCATCATGGCTGTAGAAGAAGAAAGAGGCTCCTTCTACAACTGTTTGTAGTGGCCGGAAACAAATCGTCGTAAGATGAATGCGTAGAGTTAAATCGTGTTCCGACTTCGCAGAAAAACTGGATTTTTTTGTTGATAAGTGATCTCTGGTTTTAGACCAGAATCACGTCGGGGGTCACCACTGAAAGGAACTTCGATGTGAGTTGTGAATATCTTCGTGCACTCTTGGGGTGCACAAAGCAATCACTCACTAGCCGTTGCTTAAATAATCCAGAATTCTACCAGTCAGAAACAACAAGACGCAGACGTAAAATATACATATAACTACTTTATTCTCTTTCTTGGTAAACAATAACAATAAGTGTGTTATCTGATGTCCTAGGTTCGGGCGCGCACCGCTATAAGTTAATAGATTGTAATATTTACAATGTCCAGCCCAAAAACAGAAAGGGGTCAAAATGGCGTCGAACAGGGAAGTTGAAATGTGGTCGGCAACAATTTGGTTAAAGGTATTTCGGCCGACTGCTGCTAGAATCAAGCCCTGACGGAGAGAGAATATACGTGTGACCGTCGCCTTCAATCGCTGGTTCCCAAGTCATTGGCTGCTGCTGCTAGCGGTCAAACGTTCTACGACCCCCTTGCCTCGCTAACTGCTACGTAGGCAATAGGGTCGTGCTACCGGTGGTTCGCGCATGCGCGAGAGGGGCCTTCCTTCTGTGCCTTGGTAAAGGCACTAACACGCGCGAAATACAAATGGGCGGTGCGCGAGCGCGCACCGTTGTCGGATCACTACACTATGTTACTTTCAATTTGAAAGGTTCCGGCTGCGTTATAAGCAATCTGCTCTTTGAACTCATTTCCTTCTAGGGATTTGTAGAAAAGCGTTGCTCTGTCAAATATTATCTTACAAGAGGATAGTTCACACTGTTTTCTAGGATCTTACACAGTAATGGTAGCACTCAGTGTTAATATAGGCCAGTCTCTCATTGGGTTTACTGAAAGCTTTGTATGAAAATGTCTAAATCTAGCGTGACGTCTAAGTCGTTGATGGGTTGAGTTTGTTTCCATTGCGAAGCTAAACCCAAAAGATTTAAAGCTTAGATGATAACTTTCCTCTAGTTATTCAGGTGTATTCATTGTGTTCTTAAGCAAGACACTTTATTTTTACGTTGCTCCAATTCACTCAGCTGGCAAAAATGAGTAGTACTTGTAATTCAAAAGGGCTAGTCTTGTCACATTCTGCGTCACGCTGAATCTCCACGAGAACTACGTTGCAGTTGGGTGCTCGTTTGAACAGCACCTTGATTGTATGCTTTCGTGTATCTTGCGAGCCCGGATCGGTTTGCCACCGCATAGACCGCATATCAAATTAGCAGCTAGAAATTGGTCATTCGTACATACATGCATACATACGTACATATGTGTTTGTGTATATATATTTAGTGAAGGCGTGTGACCTAGCGGTTAGTGGCATTCGGCTCACGATCGTAAAGTCGTGAGTTCAATTCCCGGCGACTCATTGTGTCCTTGAGTAAGACACTTTTTCACGTTGTTCCAGTCCACTCAGCTGGCAAAAATGAGTAGTATCTGTATTTCAAAAGTGGCCAGCCTTGTCACATTCTGCGTCGCCCTGAATCTCCTTGAGAACTACATTAAGGGTGTACGTGTCTGTGGAATGCTCAGCCACTTGCACATTAATTTCACGAACAAGCCGTTCCGTTGATCGTATCAGCTGGGACCCTTGTCGTAACCGACGGAGTGCTAAGAGAGAGATATATTTAGATACAAACATACAAATTTACACATGTAAATGTATCTACGTATAGAAATGAGTGTGTGTGTGTTTGTGTAAGTGTAAACCATATTTATTTAAACGGTATATCATCCTTAAATACAATGCTGGTTATATGACATCACAACGGAATACTTCTTTGTCTAAAATGCAAGCAAAACCAAATTCTTTGATGATATATATTTTCGAAATCAGTTATATCTTCTGACATCTTGCTCTTTCTTTATGAGATTGATTATAGTTTGATTAGGGTTATTAAAATAAGTCGGCGGCACTTCCATGAAAAATTTCTTCTGAAATTCGCTGAAACAACCAATCTGCTTTTGATAGATGGCGGTTGAAGGGGCATGTACACCTGTAGTCTCCAAGATGGAAGGTTTGTCAATTCTAAGTATTTCCTGCTCTCCGGCAAGTGTATTCCACCAGAAGTTGAAGAGATTTCAAATGAGTGCGGTACAATGGGAGATGCCGTACCATTACATCCAAAAACAGTTTCCATATTGCTCCCTGCAAGTTCCTCATCAGTTCTACGATCAAGCCTGAAAGTTTTAGAATTGTTGGGATATAAATGCAAGCCATTGGTTGAATGCGCCTATTCGCATTAATGTGCCAACAATTTTAGAACATTCAGACTTGAGTAGAAGTGATGAAAAAGCGCTCAGACTGAGTAACTTCTTTCCCATGATAATACGGAAAGTGTCTTTTGTTATGGACTCTTTCAGCATGTATTACTTTTTCTTTTATATACAAGCCTTGAAATTTATAACATGGGATGAAAACTGACCGTCAAGTAGTGGTAAGCGATAATTGAAGTTAAGTTATACTTTTATTGTGGATATTAGCAATGTATATGAAACCAGACAGCAATAATCAATAGACTTAAACCATGTTTTAGGCTCCTGGCTATAGTTATTAGATAAAATTAAGGAGCTCCAATCGGTAGTGACGTAGCTGAAATATTTGTCGCTCTGGGTAGCCCTTGAGTTTGTTGCTCCTCGCTCCTATAAAGGCTTATACAGCAAACTTGAAAGTGCCTCCCCTCATAAAAGCGTCGTCCAGGGCGGACTGCTCCCTGCCGTTCATTACGCTACTGATAATTGACAATAGCTCGGAATATTAAAGATATAAAATATTTATTTATCATTGCTGCATCTTTTCGACACTATGTAAAGAAGTGATACTCAGTTCACAGAATGCTGAAAGATTAAATCGATCTCTGTATGAATTAAACTCAGAAAGTTCAGCTAGTCGTTTCTTTATTGAAAAATTGCAATTCTTTCATTCATTTCATGGCTTAAAACCTGTTACAACTTACTTTCTAAGATACAATTACTTTTCTGTAATACAGAACTTATTGCTGTTATAATCGTAATTTGCTTTGTCTTCAGCTGCGGCAACATCTTTCAGTTGAATTCTGTTTATTACAGTAATGAAAATCCTTTGAACCTATTTCATATTTTAGAAATGTAATTAATGCAACTCTTCTCTCCCAGCTTTCTGAGGGAATTTACTCTGACTTTTATAATATTCCATTCAGTAAGGCCTAAAAATTTACAATAATTTCATGTGCAGTATTGTAGAGCTTACATAAATCATTTTAGACGTAATATAATCTTCATTTAATAATATTAATTACTTACACGGGCGCAAGGTCACAAATTTGTTTGAAGCAGTTAGTCGATTAAATCGACCACAGTATTTGAATAGCGCTTTATTTTATCAACAGCGGGAGGATGAAAGTCAAAGTTGACCCCGATAGGATTTGAACTCAAAACACAGAAGTAACAGAATACCGCAGTGTATTATATCCAATGCACTACTGATACTACCCATACTATTATTCCACGTCCTCTCTTAATTTAACAATACAGCCTTCATTTAATCAATAATAGACTCTATTAAATGTTCTCGTAGCAGTGATTTAAGCTTCTCATTTTCTTCTATGCATTTGAACGCATCTCTTTGTGCCAGTTCATTAATTTTATTTTCATGTAAACTAAAACTATTTTATTAATTATATAAATAAATCAATTTTATATTTGATGAGTTTATCTGCCTTTATGAAAGTCAATTGCCTTTCTTTCTTGTAGTGCGTTTGATTATAATGCAAGTTCATCCAAAATTTCGATCATAAATTTCAAGTTTATTATAAATGCTTTGTTTCCCAACCATTTTCTCCCGCCTGAAAACTCTTATCTTCGATGGAAAACGTATAAGGAGCTGGATAAGTCCTCCATATAGCTTTATCAGGTGTTCTACTTCAGGAAAACTGTCTTGAGCCAAAAATACTATCTGTTCTGAATTCTGACTATTTCAATGTCTAGTTCTGTTTGAATAGCTGTATGACATTTTTCATGTTTAAAAAATCAAACTTATAAAAAGTAACATAAAACTGGCCCCCAATTCTCGAAGTGACCTATTTTATTGATTTCACCTATGGCATCATATAAAACTAGTAATCAATGACTCAACCAATGCTAAATTAAACCGTCTGGAAATTGTTGAATTAATCTTCTCACAATTCCAGATTTCGTTCAAACATAGTATTCGCTCCGTCAGTGCACATTACAGTAAAATTTATTAGCTATTGAGTCAAATCTGCATAGTTTTACGTTGGTCGTAATATATAACTATTTCCTGTTTCTCTTGCTCTTCATTCTATCACATCAAGAAACGCCGCTTGTTTATCAACGAACAATCACCAAATAATTCACGTTTGAAAAATTATAAACATAGAATTACTTGAAATGAATGTGGTTTTACATATATATATATATATATTTAGAAGGTTGATTGTTATGGCTAGGCAGAGAGTGACCATTGGCTTCACACCTATAAACCTATAAAACGCTTAATATTTCTCGTTTAGCTCGATGATATCTTCTATAGCGAGAACTTCAGAAAATCTCAAATGAAAAACGATCCCTGAATTTATTCCATTCTTTTACGTCGTTCTCTAAGAATCTTAATGGTAGTTTTCTTTTTACTAAACTGTAATGTTAAAAATAATACTACGTAGTTCGAAATATATTTTATTAATGTTATCAAAAGCTGTAATTAGAGTTTAGATGAAAAGAAAAAAAAACCAAGAAGCTCAATTTAGCTCATTTACAATATTTGTATGAGAATTTGATACAAAATAGTTATTTATTTACTTACGTATTTTTTCATGTATTTATTCTATTTAGTTATTATATTTTGTTTCCAGAGAAGTTTTCTGAACTTTCTTTTCCGAGTTCACATGTAGCAATTTTATTTTGAAATTCAGAAGAAATATCAATTTTCTTTTTATTATAAAGATTCCCTGTTGTGCTTTATTCACACAATGAGAGCTGCTAATTTCTGAATTTTAACAACAAATTCATTATATTTTTAAAGAAATTATTGTGCTTGCTCATAATTTCAATAACCGAGTGATATATTCATAATTTTAGGATAAAAAAACTCCCTTGTCCGTTACTACTGAAGAAATATTTTCGGCATTTGTAGCATTGGAACCAATGGCTACAGATTGCATCACTTTATTGTATAAGCAATAACAAGTGTAAGTAATTTTATTACACTTTCTTCTGAGAGCCCAATTTGTTACTCTACTGGTCTTGAGGTATGTTCAATTGTTACGCTCTGTTAATCTCAGCTATGGAACGAAGTCAAAGACAATCGAAATTGTAAACATATAATGATAATGTTAATAAGATTTATTAATTTGTGCTTCGAAACAGAAAAAAAAAGAGAATTTATAAAACGTGAAAATTCTCCGGATTTCCTTATCAATATAAAATTGATTTCAAATTTTGGCGCAAGGTCAGAAAGTTCGGCAGGTGGAGGTAAATCGATTACATCGACCCCAATACTCAACCGCTAAGCATTTTACCCGGCGTGCTAATGATTCTGTCACACACTACAATATATAATTAATGTAAGAATGCTAATATACTAATGTTAAAATGGCATTTTTTATATATTCAGGTTGTAAATTGTAAATTCCGATGTATATCAAAATAAGGAAAATTTTACGAGGTTTAATATGGTATGCAACTTTACAGCGTAACATCAATATATTAATTTTAAATTAAAAATAAACTTTTATGCGTAATTTACGTCGCCACTTAATTAAAAAACGATTTGCAAAATTTCATTTTTTTTATTGCCATATTGACTAATATAAAGATATGATAATTTGCATGCTGTTACAATTTTTAAGTTACTTAATAGTTGTGATGGGTAAGGGACAAAACTTAACACCAGAAACCAGAGCGAGGATCATTCAGCTTAGTAGGCTGAAATGGTCGTATAAAGCTATTTCAAACGAAGTTGGATGCTCTAAAACAACCATCTACAATACTGTCCATCCTTATTAAGAACTTATGATTATAAAGACTGCTCTCGACTTATGCAATCAAAATAAATAAATAAATAAACCGGCAAAAAGGGATAGATACATTCATAGACTGTCCCTACATTAAAAACGAAAAATGACCATTGTTGACATTTTGAAAGAAATTCGGCAAAAATATGGATTTATCATTGAGTGTCCACCATAAAAACCGTCTGAAAGGATTTGGACTTCTAGGAAGAATCTCTCACAAAATGCCATACATTTCTTTAAAAACTCGATGCGCTCGAATGCAGTTCGTAAAAGAGCATTTGAATTGGATTCCAACAGATTGGTCGAATGTGTTGTGGTCGGACGAGTCAAAGTTCAACTTGTTCGGCAGTGATGGCAGGAAGTGTGTAAGAAGGCGTATAGGCGAAGAATGTCATCCAGAATGCATTCAACCTACAATTAAGTGTGATATTATGGGGGTGCATGTCTAGAAAAGGCGTCGGTGCTATAATCCCAATCAAGGGCATTATGGATAGTAAGTCCTATCTTGAAATATTGGATAAAACTATGCTTCCATACGCCCGAAAGCATTTGGGCCGATCTTGGACTTTCCAGCATGGCAACGACCCGAAACACACCTCGCACCTTGTCAGAGATTGCATTAGGACTAAGAGAGTTCGTTGACGCAGTGGCCGGCGCAGTCACCCGACCTAAATCCCATCGAAAATCTTTGATAAAGGTTGGGTAGAGCTATGCAAAGTAGTAAGCCAAAGAATAAGGATAATTTTTTAAAAACATTATTAAAAAAATCCTAGGAACATTGATAAATGATCTGAACAATTTTATGTTTTTCAGATTCAAAGTTGTATTAAGTAATTTTGGATAACCAACCAAATACTGATTATGTGAGCTTATTGTTTTTTGTTGATCTCAGAAAAAACTTCTTAAAGCAAAAACTGAAATTTTACAAATCGTTCTTAAATTAATTGACGCTATAAATCATGATAATTAAAATTTATTTTTAATTTAAAATTAATGTGTTGATGTTACGCTGTAAAGTTGTGAAATTTTCTTTATTTTGATATACATCTTAATTCACAATTTACAGCTTGAATACATAAAAAATGCCATTTTAACATTAGTACACTAGCGTACTTAAATTAAATGGCGCCATTGTGTGTGTGTATATATATATATATACATACACACACACATACTTATAAACATATTGACTTACGGTGAACAAAAGTCGGGATGCGTGGCGTTCATGAATTAAATATTGAAAAAAAACGTACATAGGACAGACACAAAAGTTTTTCGCTTTTTAGTTTTTAATGCATTTTTTATTATATGTATATATAATGTTGTAGCGTGAGTACGACACCCCCTGACGAGAATAGACGGGACCACTACATATAAATAGTAGCGGTCTAACGTAGTGCAGTGTCCGAAACTTTCAGAATTGTGAGTTTATGTCGAACAACTGCTGTCACGTCTAGGAAGTGTACAACTGTCAACCGAGTCAATAATAAAGATTGTTCCACCTGAACAGGGAAAGGAACGTCTGTTTTCTTTGTGTAGTGGCTGTGGCGAAAAATGTGGTGTGGAAGACACGCATGAAAGGATTAGTGACAGGTCTCTTCATCTCCGGCCTTAGTTCGGGGAATTTTTTTATTTTCCATCTTAAAAGGAAACTAAGGCTGGAAAGGAGGCGCTTGTCACTCAGTATATATGAGAAAAGATGGCAAGCATGTTGAGCGTGAATGTGTATGCTTGAGTGAGAACATAAGTCTCATAAAGGGATCAGTGTGGAACATGGGTTTTGGTGTCACACCCTCCCCTCAACCCGTCATTGTTATATCATCCCTTATTCGTATATATTATCATAAATTTTTAATTAATGCTTATCATTTTGTTATTTCATCAGGTTCCCCGACCCCTTGTCTGTCCCCTCTTTATCTCAACCCTTGTGGTTAATAAAGAACCAATTCGTAGTTTTGTCTTCGAAATCCCGGTACAGTTATAGTTAGTATGTTGGAAATACTGATTGTTGATTCGTTGTGTGTTTGTTGGTGCCGCTGTTTCTATTTTGTATTGTTACTGTTACAGTGTATTCTTTATCTATCGTTGACAATATCAACCATACTACGATATTGGAAGCGTGAGGATATAACATTTGGCGACGAGGATTTTTCGATGCTCACATAGGTTATTTGACAATTTGTGCGTCATACAAATTGTTAAATTATGGAGACCCTATTAGCTGCAGTAATACAACTTCAAGAGAAACAACTACAGGAGTTGCAGAAGCAAAAATGACAACATCAGCAGTCAATTGAGTTACATTTAAGGAAGTCAGAAAATTCAGTAAGTTCGTTTACGCCAGAAGGCGTGGCGAACTCGATTTCTGAATTCACTTATAATCTGGGGGAGGGTAGTACATTTCCTGTGTACTATAGAATGTACGAGGAAAATTTTAACAAAAATTGTAAGTCATGTTCGGATGAGGAGAAAGTGAAGCTATTACTACGCAAGGTAGCTCCGGCCGAGCATGAACGCTACTCTAACTTTATATTGTCCAAAACGTCGAGTGAGTTTAGCTTCCAAGAAACTATTGAATTACTCTCAAAGATCTTTTGTAACAAAATTTCGCTATTTAACACTCGAATGAAGTGTTGGAACTAAACAAAAAATTACGATGAGTACTTATTACATACGCCGGAGTAGCCAACCGTATGTGTGAAAGCTTTAAACTCCAAGAACTCACTCGGGATATGTTTAAATCCTTTATCTTCGTACAAGTCCTTACGGCAACCGAAGATAGAGATATTCCGGCAAGAATTCTCTCAAAAATGGTGCAAGCAATCAAAAACTTAACCCTACAGGTCATTGCAGAAGAATGCCAAACAATGGTAAACCTGAAGCACGACGTGAGAAAAATTCAAGAGAAACATTCCGCAAAAATACAGATGCGTCGACCCAGAAAGTACAACCAAACAAGAGAGCCAGGCTCCAGGCCATGTTACGGATGCAAAGGCCTACACTTCAGAAAAGAGTGTCAGTTTAAAAACCGAAAATGTTATAGTTGTCAGAAATTTGGTCACAAGAGCTCACACTACAGGACAAGATTATGAGGATCGAACGCAAAAAGTTCTAAGGTGTTTTCAGCAGAAAGTGAATACGACACGTAAAAATAAATGGTACAAATATTAAATTAGTTGAATACGGGTAGTGATATTTCAATCATAAATGCGGATATATGGAAGAAAATTGGGAAACCGAGGTTACGTAAAACGGCGAAAATTGACGGGCGATAAATTACATTTCATGGCGAAATGTGTACAGACGTCACATTTCGAGGAGAAACACGCGAAGTAAAAATGTTCATTGTGCAGAATATAATCAAACTGTTTGGTACAGATTGGTTGAAGGTATTTAACTTATGGCACCTACCCATAAGTCTCTACTGCAAAAAACATAAATCGTTGTTCCGTTAAAAATGAATCGTCTGAGGAATTGAGGAGAAAACTGAAAAAGATGTTTCCTCAAGTACTATAGGAAGACTTGGGTTTATGTAAGAAGACTGAAGCCTGCTTTCGAGTTAGTGAAAACGCTGTGCCTGTATTTAAATCTAGCAGGAAAGTACCGTTCGTGGCAACTGAAATCGTGAATGAAGAGTTGGACAGACTGGAAAAGAGTGGAATCATCAAAAAGGTGGATTACTCTAAGTGGGCGTTAAAAAGAAAAACAATAAGATTAGGCTGTGTGCTGATTTCTCTACAGGATTGAACGACTGCTTAAAGACATACCACCGTCCACTCCCGACCTAGAGAACATTTTCGCAAAATTAAATGGTGGAAAAATTTTCTCCAAATTGGATCTGTCTGACGCTTATTCACAAATTAAAGTAAATGACAAATGCTCAAAGTATCTGGCAATAAATACACATAAAGGATTGTACAGATATACCCGATTGCCTTTTGGATTAAAAGTTGCACTTGCGATATTTCAGTAGATGATGGACGCTATGTTACCTGATTGTGAATTTGCAATCCCTTTAAGAGTAATTCGCACGAACATGTGGAGCATATAAAAGCTGTGTTCCAGAAAATTAAGGAGTATGGGTTCACTTTGAGTGAAGAAAAATGCGAATTATTTTTGCTTCAAATTAAGTACTTAGGACAAATAATTAATAAAAATGGTAGACAGCCTGACCCGTCGAGGGCAGATGCAATAAAGGATATAAGATATAAGAATGAAATCTGTAGGCGATGAGTATATTACAAAAATGAAAGAAACTTTAAAGAATAAGTAGACTAAAAATACAAATTCGAGTAGTCTCTCAATATGCGACGATATTCTGATGTATGTGCAAAGAGTTGTAGTACCGGCTACATTACAAAAACGTGTATTGCAGCAATTCCACAGCGGACACCCAGGAATTTCGAGACTGAAAGCTCTGAGGAGATACGTCTATTTACCGACTATGAATCGGGATATCTAAAATTTAGTGAGAACTTGTCGAGGTTGCGCGTTCGCGACCACAGCCCCCACCCACCCCGCTAAAATATCAATCGTGGCCGGAGACTGAGATCCCATGGTCTAGGTTACATATCGACTTGCCGGACCGGTGAACGGGACTTACTATCTAATCATGGTAGACAACTGTACAAAGTGACCAGACGTATGCAGGTGCAATAAACCAACCGTTAAGACAGCTATAACGTTCCTATATGAATTGTTTGCGCGATACGGTGTTCCAGGCAAGTTAGTTTCTGATAATGGAATGCAATTCAAGAACTTCTGTAAAATGCATGCGATAAAGCATATTTTCACTTCACCCTACCACCCAAGGTCAAATGGGCAGGTAGAAAGATTTGTGGACATGTTCAAAAGAGCGTTAAGAAAGGCTTGGAACGGGTTAAGTAACGACGAAGTACTAACAGAATTCTTAAGGGTATATAGAGTAACCGCCAATCCAAGTACAAATTCAAGAAAGTTACCCGCAGAGTTGATGTTCGCGAGAATAAACTCGATTTTTGTTAAGTTATTGCCAGAGAAAATAAAATGTAAAGGAAATACGAAAGATGCAACGAAATATTTCGAAGTAGAAGATAAAGTGCATTTTAAAACCTAGAGAAATGGTAAAGAAGGCTGGGAGGATGACCTTGTAACCAAAAACATAGGGAGTATGATGTATCTAATTAAAGGATCACGCTGGGAAAATAGGAGATACATTAATCAGCTAAAGAGGAGACATACCGAAGAACGGAGGAAATTTCCTATGGAAGTATTTTTTTATGTATTCGATGTCCCAGCACCGAAAGTAATGGAATCCCGTAGAATCAGCGTGAGAAAACGGAAGCAGACCGAACACCTTGAGATAGGGTCCAATTGAAAAAGATACTAAAAAATAATAATAAATAAATTTCTTTATTCCTTCGTAATTCGAAATCTCAAAAGAGGAGATATTGTGGCGTCAGTACGACACCTCATGGCGGGAATAGACAGGATAAATGCATATAAATAGTAGCGATCTGATGCAGTCGGCATACGTTGTTTGGTCTTCGTAGTCCAGGTACAGTTTACAGTTCGAGTTATTGTGTTGGAAATATTGAATGTTGGTTCTATATATGTTGGTTACTGCTGCTGTTTCTATTTTGTATTATTATGACACTGTTACAGTGTATTCTTTATCTATCGCTGACAATATCAACCACACTACGATGTTAGAGGCGTAAGGATATAACAATGTGTGTGTGTGTGTATTATACATGTACCAGTAAGGATACACACACACACACACACATATATATAGACAACAGATGAGGTCCAGAGATTCTCGGTATAGAAAACACTTAATAGCGCTCAAATGATTCGAACTTAGACTCCGATGACTTTACGGATGACCAATTTCGCGAAGTAAATAATGGCTATAAGAGGAATGAGGGTGATCAGAAATGGAGGCAATTATACGGATAAATAAATTAAATATAACAGCTTGGTTTCGACCTATTACTATGAATATCTATATATTTTGAATACTATTCGTCTTTGCTGCCTTTCTGTTTGCATGTATACTGACATACATACATACATACATACATAGATACGCACACACACATATACATAGTAATATCTCACTTTACGAGGACTCGTTTTACGAAACCCGGTTTTTCGAGTTTTATTTTTCAAGCATAAGATCCAGATTTTGAACGAAGTGCAAAACTTTCTACCATAACAAATGCTTCTGCGTGTTACCGAGACATTAATAGAGAGCGAAGAAAAGCTTCTTCTAAGCAAACAACTCTAGACTTGCTTTTTTAAAAAGAAATCTACAATTCCGTCTACGATTCCTTATGAATCGGCAATCGCATCTACAAGTAATGGTGTGTGTGAGTCTAGTGCGAGTGAAGGTGATTCAGAATACGATTATAATAATATTTTTTATTGTAAATGATCTTGTCATTCTTTTTACTTTACATAAAATATTCTTTACATTCTACTGTTGTTTTATTGCCATTTATTTACGATTATTATAAATTTTATAGGTAAAATATTTTTCTGGGAACGAATTACGATTTATAACATTACTACTATTATTGGTCTGATTTACGAGTTTTCGGTTTATAAGCGGTCTCCGGGAACAAATTAACTCGTATATCGAGGCATTACTGTATATTTATATGTATATATATATATATATATATATATATATATATATATATATACACATTGAACTACAGTCCTATTTTCCCAGTCGCAACCACAGAATATGAAGACACGTAAAAACAATAAGATTTTGAAAGGATATATCGTTACGAGACAGGTGTAGAAATATTTTGAAGAGCTCTTTACATGGTAATGCTTTTGTTTCGGAAGTATTACTCGAAGAAAATAGAAATAGTTTGGCCTTGTAATAAGTAGCAGCACTGACATTTTGTCAAGGTTTTCTAAATCCAAAACAACATGTTAGACGCCAAATACATGATAATCGTTCACAACAGCAAAGGAAAGAGCATTCGATTGAAAAGAAATGGTGACAGTCTTATCGGGGAAAGAAAATGAAGCTCTGAAGTTGACTGCGCAACTAAAGTAGAATGCAGGTGTGTGTGCGTGCGCCTCTGCGTATGTACGCTTGTATATATACACACACACACACACACACACACCACACACACACACACACACACACACACACACACACACACATATATATATATATATATATATATGTGTGTGTGTGTGTGTATGTATGTACTATGTATATGTGTGTGCGTCTAGGAGAAATATGGATAAACACAAGTTTGTATTGTTTTTTCTATGCGCGTTTCACCACATGTGGTTGTTTGGCGCCCAACAATAGGTGTTCCAGAAGCATTTTGATATTCAACCATAACGGATTATCAGGGAACACTTTATTGCATTAAGTTACTGATAATTATATATGTACACACACAAGAACATACACACCTATGTATATATATATATATATATATATATATATATATACGAGCAAAACGCCCCACCTCCGTCCGATGGACGGTGCTGAGTTGTCAAACATTTAAACCAAATTTTCTCAAAACAACTTGTCCGACCGTTCCATAGCCCCCACTCTTTGAGAAACACTGATTGAGTCTAAATTGGAGACACCAGCAAAAGAAGAACTAGCGATAGACTTTTTTTCTATTCCAAAGAAAAACGATTTCCCACGGCTTTATCGATCGCATTCTCACCTGGAATCGATTTTTGTAATTTTTCAACTTATACACGCCCTGATACCGTCGGTATCTACATATAAAATTTGAGCGCAATCGGATGGAGGATGCCCGAGATCTTAGAAGACACACACACACAGAGACAGAACAGATTTTTATAAGAGATATATATATACACACATATATACACGAATACACACAAACATGCATGTGTATGTATGTGTGTATATATGTCTCTCTTTGCGTACACACACACACACACACACACACACACACACGTACAAATACATACACAAACTGTCGAATGAGTTTTACGTACATCCACGCGTGTAAGAAAAAAGGCAAACATTATAACACATACAATGTATTGTCTTTTTAATACTGCCTGATATTCGGGAACGTGAATATCGAATAACTAAACGTGAGGTGTTAGCTGCAATAATCAAAAACAGTCCCCACCCACGCGTTAAGCACTGTTTTGAACTTCTCGCCAGTACCTACATATTATACGTGCGCGCGCACACACACGCACGATGATTTTTTATTCTTTATTGCTATTTCGTACACGCGGAATAATACCGCTTAAAATTAACTCAATGTAACCTCAAACCACACACGTTCATACTTTCTCTCTTCAATGACACTTACGGAGACACCTTTTAATTCTGCTTTTAGTGACACAATATTTCATGTTTCACAGATCTGTACTCCCGGCACATGTAGTTAATGACTCTGTATTTCGTACTAACTTGAAAAGCAGACGATATGGTGACTGTCTAACTTCAAAATACTAAAGTTGACTTCAATACTTTGAATTATATGTTTGTTGAATTTATATGTTTATTGAATTATATGTTGAATCTCTTTCATGCATTTTTAGAACGAGTTGTAAATAATTTACTTTTTTTTTTTAAATTCAATAATTAATATTTAGAGCATTAGTCTAGATATACACTGCCAACCTTGCTTACTTCTTCCTTACATATACAGATATAGCCACACGCGCATGAGCATACGTATGAAAGCAAACACACAATGCGGACTGCAATGGTGGAATACGTGTATGTACAAGCGAACTCATTACTATATTCACAAACACTCACTAAATTAATATTTCTTTAAAAGAAAGCAAAAAATAAAACTAAGTATATAGCAAAAAAAAATCAAACAAAGCAATATACAAACATAAATTAATACATATTCCTTTTCATTAATTTTTACTTCACTTATGGCGGTAAGTTGTGAGAAGTATTAACATACCGGGCAAGACGCATAGCGGTATTTCGTCCGTTTTTACGTTCATTTTCCGCTGTGCTCAACCTTGTCTTTCATCCATTCGGGGTCGGTAAAATAAGTACCAGCTGGGTACTGGAGTTGATATAATCGACTATCCCCCTCTCCTAAATTTCAGGCCTTGTGCCTATAGTAAAAAGGATTATTATTATTAATGCAGTGAGCTGGCAGAATCCTTAGCACCCTGGTGAGCAGAATGTTTAGCTGTATTTCATCCCATCTTCACATTCTGAGTTCAAATTCCACCAAGGTTGACTTTGCCTTTCATCTTTCTGAGGTCGATAAATTAAGTACAAATGAAACACTGGGGTCGATGTAATTGACTAGTCCCCTCCCCTGAATTTTCAGGCCTTGTGCCTATAGTAGAAAGGATCATCATCATCATCATCATCATCATCACCACCACTACCATCACCATTATTATTATTATTATTATTATTATTATTATTATTATTATTATTATTATTATTATTATTATTATTATTATTATTATTATTATTAAGGCGGTGGGCTGGCAGAATCGTTAGCACAGCGGCAAAAATGTTTAGCAGCATTTAATCTGTCTTTGCCCTCCGAGTTCAATTTCCGGCGAGGTCGACTTTGCCTTTCATTTTTTCGGGATTTATTAAATAAATACCTGTTGAGCACTGGTGGCGAGCTGTCAGAATCAGCATGCTTGACGGTATTTCTTCCAGCTTTTTATGATCTGAGTTCAAAAGCTGCCGAGGTAGACTTTGCCTTTCGTGGTCGATAAAATAAATAGCAATTGATCGTTGGAGTCAATGTTTAAAATGTGTCCTGTCATGATCTTTAAATCAAATCTGATAAATTTCTAAGAATTATTGACAGTAAAGTGTATTGAGATCTAACAGCTCTACGGAGAATGAGGCACGCGAATGGTGGTAATTGTTTAGTAAGTCGTTTTTAACAGTTGAACTCGAAGTAAATAAAGCTATAAAGAAAAGTATATAAATTTTAGGTTGAAAAAAAGAAACATATTTAATAGAAAGTCAGACTGCCTGTAAGCATTTAATTGCTTATTTGTTAATTTGTGAATTTTGAGTCGTTAGCAAAACTCAATGCGTCACAGAAAACTATATCTATAAAAATGTTCAATGTTGTAAGTTTTGAAAGCTTTAATTTTGGTGATATAGTTAATTATAGAGACTTCGCTTATTTAGCTGTCAGCAATAAGAAGCAAATATTCGAGAAATGTTAACATCACAGGTACTGCGTCTTTTCTAAAGTATTAATCACAGGCCATAGCAATTAATTGCTGACTTAGGAGTTAATTACTGGCACTCGTAGTTAATCACTGGGCTTGAGCAACAATTAATTTTTATTTTTACATTGAATTGTCGTCATTTTTTGTATTTGTCGTTTTTGCTTTTTAACTACAGAGCAACCCCGGTCGAGCCTGTCTATGGTCACACACATTCCAGCAACGAACAACCCGTCTTTTTATAGGTATCTAGAACTACACTATCTAATGTTCTTTCCATTTTTAAGACAGCAAGCTGTGATTGCAGGAAGTTTTGACTGTTATTTCTAGCAGATCAGGTGACCGCCTTTAGAAGGTCTCTAGTTGGCCTTCTTACATAGTGTAACATATATGATCCAAAATTCATTATTGCACTTTGCACAGTTTGAATATATGAAAGTAAGTACCGCTCCCATTTTATGGTCGAATGACCTCCATGCAAAGTGTCCAGATTTGTAGTCAGTGTTACTGCAAGTACAACACTATAAGCAATAAGCAACAATGGGTAAGTTGCAATATTGAATTTTGTATTTATCTACTTTGGTAATATCGATCTTATTAATTTATTGATCTCTATTCTTAAAAACCCTTTCAAGTTTTGATCAGGTGGCAGCACTCAATGTCATGTTTACAGCAAATTCGCATCAAAATAAATATCATAACCTTATAAATCTTCATAATGCAGTTGAGATTGCTTTCGTTATTCTAAAGCAATTTGTTTACAATGGAAAGCATATTTAAAAGGCAGTCAATAAAGTAGCTCTTTGTAACTATGTTACTATGTTATTTACTCTAACCAGCTCCACTCCTTTCTCGTGAACTAATTATCTCCCTTTAAAACTATTGTCTTGAATGTGTTTAGCAGAGCCGACACTTTGGAAAACTATTGACAAACAATCAGAAATAAAAGAACACAGTGGTGAGTTGTTGTTTAGCCCAGGTTAATATTATCTGACCTAATCTGTGCTGAAAAAAGCGTTCCAACCATGTCAACATCATCTTTTTAGGGATATGTAGAGCTACATTATCCAATGCATCCTTTCTTTCCACTAGATGATGAAATTTCATTTGAGAGAGATTTGGCTGCTATTCTTCACTTGGCCAGTGACCACATACAGGCTCCCCTTCCCTTGTTTATAGTGTATTAATTTGTCCAAGTTGAGCCCTGATTGAACAGACTTTTGATCAGATTCATTCTTGTCGTGTGGGAAATGAGCCATGGCTCGGAAAAGGTGGTAATATGACGGTGCAAATCTAGACTGTAAGCAGGTAGCAATTCTAGCCCCTCAAGTTCCTCAAATTCGTGCCTGGTCACATTTGCAATGTGTGCTGGGGCGTTTTCATACAATAGGAGCGTGTATTTGATGGGCCAATTCCGAACAGCGGACTTTCAAAGCATCATATACTCGCTGCAGTTGTTAAGCATAAAGGTTAACATTCACAGACTGCCTATCTGGGAGAAGCTCAAAGTGCAACACCCTTCGAAATTTCGCCAAAAACACAACATAACCTTCTGTTCAAACCGCCAAGTTATGACAACAAGTTCTGAAGCCTGGCCGGAGCGAAGCCACTGATTTCTTTTGTTAGGATTACGAAAATAGATCCATTTTTCATTTCGAAAAACGGGCGTCTCGAAGATTTGTCAGTTATTTATAAATGTTCACACATCGTTGAACCTGGTCATTGGTCAGTTCAGGAGGAGCTTATCAGCAGCGTCTGTTCACTAGGCCGAGCTTATGGAGGTGTCGCTTGATGATGCTTTGTGAAGTACTAAGTTCTGCCGACTATGTACATGTGCTTGTGCTTAGCTGTTCGACTATTTCAAGGAAAGTCTCATCTTCCACAACAGATCTTGCTGTCCTTGGTTTGTCTTCGAGGTTGGTGACACCATCCTTGAAACTTCTGAACCACTTTTGTGCTACACGTTCTTCGACAGTTCCTGGGACGTCCAACTCATTAATTTCTTTTGCTGCTGCCCTTGCACTTGGTCCTTTTTTCCACAGATAGTGTAAAATGGCTCTAAGTGCATTTTTTTCACTACTCATTATCAAAGATATACATTAAAAAATAAAAATTCAGTAACGGCAGGACAACAATTTGTATCAAATTAATAATATAACGTGGAGATACAAATTACCAAAAATCATTAGAGAAAATCTGAAGAAACTTTTGATTGAACATGGTGTATGTGTATATATATATATATATATATATATATATATATATATATATATATATATATATATATATATATATATATAATATATATATATATACACACACACACACACCATGTTCAATCAAAAGTTTCTTATATATATATATGCGAGAGGAAGTCAAAAATTATCCGCACTTTCGCCACAACATATCTTTATTATTGTCACACTGCCTTCTGCGCATGCGTGCTTATAGTTGGTGCTATTGTGGCCATGTGATCGAAGTTTGAGCTATTTTTCTTTATGGTTTTACAACAATGTAAGCATGGCCACGCCACTAACAATGTGCACCAAAGAAGAACAAAAAGTAGTGATCCGATTTCTCTGGAAAACGGGTGTATGATCAGGGATCTTTGTGGTTTTCGTCACTGTTTACAATTATGTTTTTAAAAAAATTAATGTATCATATAGAGGTAATTTTTGACGCTGAATCCGAATTTGTTATTCATCCATTCCAGAATAATTTCGCAAAAATGTTAGGTGTTCAAAGTTTGATAATTTTCAGAATTTTCAACCAATCAGAAAACAGCGCCTTCGCTACCTCTTTCATCATCAAGGAGCGGGTCGCATCGGCTTATCAAAACATTAAACTAGCTGCAGCAAGCTGAAAAACATGAAAACAATCGTGAGTAAATTAGATATTTAAAAGCTATGTACAAATCAACAGGAGTTGCTAGAAATAACAGTCAAAACATTAAAATATTCAAGAGCAAAGTTATCATTAAAACATTCGCGAGCAAATTAAATTTTTAAAAGCTACGAACAAACCAACAGGAGTTGCTAGATATAACAGTCAAACATTCGAGAACGAAAGTTTGCAATACACTCTAGGATTTTATAAGATAAATTCTTTTCCGTATCTCCGTCTCCACATAGGAAAGGTTTAAAGCTGTGGCCATCGTTCTAGAATCGAAATCCTTGTTATAAAAGTAAAGAATTATAGAACACGTGGTGGTTACACACCTTGTGCGTATGCACAGCATCTTTGGGTACTATGGAAACAGAGTTCTTCGTCACAGAGATACTCTCTTTACTCTTTACTCTTTTTTACTCTTTTACTTGTTTCAGTCATCTGACTGCGGCCATGCTGGAGCACCGCCTTTAATCGAGCAACTCGACCCCGGGACTTATTCTTTTGTAAGCCCAGTACTTATTCTATCGGTCTCTTTTGCCGAACCGCTAAGTAACGGAGACATAAACACACCAGCATCGGTTGTCAAGCAATGCTAGGGGGACAAACACAGACACACAAACACACACACGCATATATATATATACATATATACGACGGGCTTCTTTTTCAGTTTCCGTCTACCAAATCCACTCACAAGGTTTTGGTCGGCCCGAGGCTATAGCAGAAGACACTTGCCCAAGATGCCACGCAGTGGGACTGAACCCGGAACCATGTGGTTGGTTAGCAAGCTACTTACCACACAGCCACTTCTGCGTGTAAAAGCCACAGATGTGTAAAATACTCCCTTCTGATTGGCTAAAATGCCCAAACTTTGCAAATTCTAAAGGCTAATAACTTTTTAAGTATGGATTTATAGGAAAAATGAATTTCACTTCCATAATTAGTATACAAAACTTAATTCATATACCAAATCTGAAAACAATTAGAACAAAATTGTAAACAGTGACGAAAACCACAAAAATCCACGATCAACAGTGTAAGATACAATGCTTTGCTGGCCAACACATTGAGCTCAAAAACTCAATTTTGTTTTTCATTTTAATACATATAACTTTCTTTAGTGAATTTTTCCTTACAATAAGAGTAAAAACAGGTTGGCCTAAAATTTGACCTTTGTCAAAAGACAAGGTCATCGAATTTTTAAAAAGTCTTTTCCAAATATTGTCCTACTTAGTCACAACTCATAAAACAATCATACTTGGATTTCAATGAGAAGTATTTTTACTAAATATAATTATAGTGAAAAGTAGTGACAAATTATAAAAAAAGCGCTTACTAAGCAAGACAATTTGAGATTGAAGGAGAGAGCAAAGTGCTGATAATCAAAATAAGCATTTTTATTATTTCAATGTACATGATGTAACTGCAAAGGAACAATCTAAATTTTGTATTTCAAGAAAAGAATCTTTAAGTGAAGGAGAAAAAATTTGTCATGACAGATTTTTCAGAGAATTATTCATTCATTTTGCAAGATGCTGCATAAGGATTTCACTGGGACAATGCCCAAGCTACTATCCATCCGTTTGTATGTTATTATAAACCAAACAATGACGTGACTAACATCAATGTTGTCATATCCGACTGTATGAAGCATGATTCAGTAGCAGTCTAACACCCCCACCCCCGCCAAAAACAAAACCTGGTAGATTTTCTTAGGGGGAAAGTCTTTAATATCAACAAAATTGCCTAAATTTCAGATGGTGCTGCTTTGCAATATAAAAATTGTGAAAATTTTATAAATTTATGCTACCATTCTATAGATTTCCAAACTGGTACTTCTTTGCTACTTCTCATGGCAAGGGACCTTGTGATAGCTTAGGAGGTACAATTAAACGAAAGGCAGCCCAGGCAAGTTTACAACATCCTTTCAATGAACAAATCCTGACACCAAGACAACTTTATGATTATGGTGAACAAAACATTCCTGGAATTAATTTTATCTACTCCTCAAATGATGAAATGCAGAACGAAGGAAAAATGTATTGAGAGGGATTTAGAAATGCAAGGACAGTTCCAGCGACACAAAAGTTGCATTGCTTTATCCAAACTCACCTTCAGAAATTAAGGTAAAAATGATATCTACAATAAGCGCAGGAGTGGCTGTGTGGTAAGTAGCTTGCTTACCAACCATTTGGTTCCGGGTTCAGTCCCACTGCGTGGCATCTTGGGCAAGTGTCTTCTACTATATCCTCGGGCCGACCCAGGTCTTGTGAGTGGATTTGGTAGACGGAAACTGAAAGAAGCCCGTCGTATATATAAATATGTATATATATGTATGTGTGTGTATATGTTTGTGTCTGTGTTTGTTCCCCCAAAATCGCTTGACAACCGATGCTGGTGTGTTTACGTCCCCGTAACTTAGCGGTTCGGCAAAAGAGACCGATAGAATAAGTACTAGACTTACAAAGAATAAGTCCTGGGGTCGATTTGATCGGCTAAAGGCGGTACTCCAGTATGACTGCAGTCAAATGCCTGAAACAAGTAAAAGTATAAAAGTATAAATATTTTACACTTTATTGCATTAATATGATCATTGAGTATAGTTGTGCACTTGCACGTCTTCAGGTGAGTAGGATCTAGAGCACTGTTATATCATCTTTAGTTTCTCTTTGTTTTACACCCTTATGCTCTTTTTAGCATTCCATTGACAAAGAAGAACATAGAAATCCCAAGAGGATTTTCCATAAGGAAAATACCAAAATTAAATTGATGGAAATAAAAAATATATAAAATATCAAATAAACAAACCCCTAATTCTCGTCTTTCTTCTCTCGACTTATAGAAAAAAAAATTCTAAGGTAGTAATGTCGTAAACAGAACAATTACTTGTCATGAACAATTACTTGTCTCTTGTATCTGTTACCACTCCACTTCAAAAGGAAATCAGTGGCATATGGTCAGTTCGTTAGCACAGCAGGAAACCAAAACCTGTCTGCTTACAAACTTAATTTTGTCTATAGCATTACTGTCGCCAGATTTTGTCACAGTTGCTTTACAATTCATTAAGAGAAGCTATTAAATCAAGAAGATTTACTCACACACACCAATATACATATACGCATGCATGCATACATACATGCATACATATTCATTTATTTGACACTAATGTACACACACACACAAACATATAAACTTGTAAACATACACTCACAGTTTTTACTCTCATGAATGTGTATCTTTCCATGCTACTCTACTAAAAACCTCCAAGTACATTCAGATATAAATATTTTCCCCGCATATTTATATCTGTCTATTCAGATTCTTGAGTTTATATACATAAGAAAAGAAAAAAAAATACTTTGTGGATAACTTTATTAAGTTTGTTCGTTCCGACCTACTTGTTTCTATATATCGTGATATCTCCGTTCATATATTTTCCTTTCTACTGTAGGCAGAAGACCCGAAATTTCGGTGGAGGAGACCAGTTGATAAGATCGACCCCAGTACCCAACTGGTACTTAATTTATCGACCTCGAAAGGATGAAAGGCAAAGTAGACCTCAGAACGTAATGACAGACGAAATACTGCTAAGCATTTCGCCCGGCGTGACTTAACGTTTCTGCCAGCTCGCCGCTTTTTCCATTCATATATATTAATGCAACTGTAGAAATACCTGCAATATTCATTCTATAACGAGGTTTTGCACGTACATACGTACGTCATGGTGAATAGACCTATCTTATAATTGCTTCACTTTTAACAAAATAACTTTACAAACACACACACACATATTATTATGAAGTTATATAATCTAGATGAACAATAATATAAGCATACACATAATGACTTTAAAAATCCTCAGTAAGCACTTTTTCAGTAAATAAAGGATTGATATAATGTCAAATATCACATGTTTCTTCCAGGTTCCAAAAACGAGTTTTGAGTCTATGGTTACATTTTAGAACAATTTCAGAGTGCTTGTTGATGATGTTATCATTGCATAATATTATTCAAGTGTTTCTTCTACGCAAAGGCTACATGCTTTTCAGTATACATTATAATGAGTAAGCATTTCGTATTATTGACTAAATTGTGCTGTATTGTATCTTTTTCTTTTTGAAATCCCGTATTAGGTCTGTGAGCGATGTGCATTGTCTTTTGTTAACATTCTTAAATGATGCTGAGTGATTCTTCCGGTGGTTCTTAAAAATATCGCTCGTTCCACTATATATATGCATATACATGTGCACTTGTTCTAGTAGTACATTTGTATACAATGTTTCTACGTAAACACTTGTTTGCTAAAAGACATGCTTTCTTATCTCTACAATTGCATTTTTTCATATCACTATTCGCAATCAGGTTACTATTTGTACTAATTTGTATACTTTTATTCTTAGTGGCATTATTGTTGTTGCTATTGTTACTATTTTTATATTCTTTGTTCTCATTACTTCTATTCTCAGTGTTATTATTAGTACTTACAGCATTATCGTCGTTATTTATATTATTTATATTAAAGTTGATATTTCTACTTATATCAATATCATTTGAACTGCTTTATGTCTTCCGCCATTATGGTTGTTGGAGCCACGCTATCTCGGATAATAATTTTAGTATTTGTGATTGCGAGATTCAGCTTCCTATTGTTAAGTTTATGAATATGGTATTTCAGATCATTTGACGTTGCATAGAACAGTTACTCATTTAAAAAAATTATTGTACCAAATTTAACTTAATTAAATTTTAATTTATGTTTATCGTAGAGAACCAAATATTGAGGTGGGCTCCAATTGATTCTGTGCCTCCATTAAAACGAGCATACCCCCGTTCTTTATTTACTTTAGTTCCTTTCAAATCTCATCTTCATATTAATCTTTATTCTATTCCCCTCTTTATTGGTATTTCTGAGTTTGTCGTAGTTAACTGACATTTCTTTGAAATTCTGGTGTAGCTTGTAAGTTGCTTTCTCTCAACTACTTGACAGTCTAGCGGGTTTGTATTAGCTTTTTAAAAAGTAATCTAATATGTTCCTTATCTTCATTGCCAACGTATTGCAATATCTTCTGGATATGGATGATATCCTACAATCTAACTGCCCTCAATATATTTCTTAAAAATTCTCAACGTATACTCAAGTAACTTCAAGTGATCAGACGAAATGGCAGGAGGTAAACTCATTAATTAAGTATTGGGTGGATTTACATAATTTTTCTTTATATGTATAAACCAATGTGTAAATCAAATGAAATAGTTTCACTCGCTACCGAAACAATCGTAACCTTTAACAAAATCATGTAATGCCATCATCTTCCTTCGTCTGTTTACACTCTGTGATAAATGTACCGGCAGTTTAAATGTGAACTTCTTCGGGTTTATTGTATGCCCTGTTGATTAATTGCCTTATAGATTAATTGAATATGGATTCAGCTTCGTCTCCCTTGCATGCTGTTAAACAGGATTTCTGCATGGAGGGCTGAATGAGTTATTTGCTTGGATTTCCTTAATCCCCTTTCTTCTTCTTCTTCTCTCTCTCTCTCTCTCTCACTATATATATATATATATATATATATATATATATATATATATATTATATATATATATATATATATATACATATATATATATACATATATAAACATGCCAGAGTAACCCAGTATAGTACACTCACAGATCTACATACATTATGCATACTCGCACATATTTGGTGCGTAAGTGTGTGTGTGTGTGTGTGCAGAGGCTTGCTCATTCACACATGTGTGTATGTAAATGTATATTTGTATGTGTGAGGTTGAACAGATGATTGGAATTAATGAGACACTAATGAATTTCATTTCACTCTAACGTATTCACGTATATCCTCAAGAATAATTTATATAACATAACCTTTCCAATATCAGAATTATAGATTGTCAGAATAATAAATTACTTTAATCTATAGCACCGTTATTTTTCAAGCATTCCCTTTGTTTTTATTACACGTTTCCTCATAACATTTTCATATTCAATATCAGTATCCTCTGCCTGCCCCACTCTCTCTCTATCTATCTGACTTTATACTTCCTTCCTTAACATTTTGTAGATTTCCATATTCATTGAATAGTCCCCACCACCAATATTGATTTTGGGGAATGTGTGCATCTCTGTATGGCCTATGTGTGACCATGATGATTGAGCTTCTATATGAGAGTGTGCGCATGCGTATATATGCATGTATGTGTTTCACTGTGTGTTTTATGTTATTATGAATGGGTACGTTAATAATGCATGTATATATGAATGTACGCTGTATGTATACATATATTTGATACTGTATATGTATATAACGCTATTGCCTTGACGTAATTTTAATAGATGCACGTGTTTGTGTTATATATATATACGTGCGTGTGTTTATATATATATATATATATACATATATATATACATACATATATATATATACATATATAAACATGCCAGAGTAACCCAGTATAGTACACTCACAGATCTACATACATTATGCATACTCGCACATATTTGGTGCGTAAGTGTGTGTGTGTGTGTGCAGAGGCTTGCTCATTCACACATGTGTGTATGTAAATGTATATTTGTATGTGTGAGGTTGAACAGATGATTGGAATTAATGAGACACTAATGAATTTCATTTCACTCTAACGTATTCACGTATATCCTCAAGAATAATTTATATAAACATAACCTTTCCAATATCAGAATTATAGATTGTCAGAATAATAAATTACTTTAATCTATAGCACCGTTATTTTTCAAGCATTCCCTTTGTTTTTATTACACGTTTCCTCATAACATTTTCATATTCAATATCAGTATCCTCTGCCTGCCCCACTCTCTCTCTATCTATCTGACTTTATACTTCCTTCCTTAACATTTTGTAGATTTCCATATTCATTGAATAGTCCCCACCACCAATATTGATTTTGGGGAATGTGTGCATCTCTGTATGGCCTATGTGTGACCATGATGATTGAGCTTCTATATGAGAGTGTGCGCATGCGTATATATGCATGTATGTGTTTCACTGTGTGTTTTATGTTATTATGAATGGGTACGTTAATAATGCATGTATATATGAATGTACGCTGTATGTATACATATATTTGATACTGTATATGTATATAACGCTATTGCCTTGACGTAATTTTAATAGATGCACGTGTTTGTGTTATATATATATACGTGCGTGTGTTTATATATATATATATACATATATATATACATACATATATATATATATACATATATATATATGCATATATATATACATATATATATATGCATATATATATATATATATATATATATATACATATATGTGATAATATATATATATATATATATATATGTATGCATACAAACACACTCACACACAAACACACATATACATGCATATGAGTGTAGGCGTTTTCTCAGCGATATTTCTGAATAAACAATTAATTGGAAGCTTTATTTTTACATTTTCATTTATATTCTTTTATATTACCTTTTATTTCCTTTTCTTTTTCCTTTTGGTTCGTTTTGGCTAGATTATAGCAGATTTTAGATGCCAATACTTTCTTTGGTCTTTGACCTAAAGAAGGAAATGGACATTACTTTCTGTATCACATAAATTTGGCGAGTTATCCCATTTATATCTATTATACTGCGGGTGCTTTTTCTATCAACTTGAGAAAGAGGAAAGGTCAACTCTGATCAAATCGGACTGGAATCTGTGGCCGTTTGATTTTAGGTTTTGAAGCCTGCCATATAAACCTCTTTCCTATATAAATGATATTAGTTTTAATATTTGATAGCTGGTTATGTGAAATAGTACTTTTTAAAATTGTTATTGATGTTGTTTTTCGGGAGGAAGCTGGAAGGATGTAAATTATCTGCTAGGTTGGGATTGGTGCATTTGAATATTTTGAATCGATTTCAGCGTATGACTGGTACCTATTTTGTAGGACCCTTAAGTGATGAAAGATAAAATCTGTTTCTAGCAGTGTGGTTTGAACTCAGAATGTAGAGAAGGCGTAAGTACACAGCACTATTATACTATACTATATAACTTTTGTTAACTAAAAAGGGACAACAGATCTTGTGTGTCTATATGGATACCTAATGTGTATGAGTTTGGAGGGTATTATTCTGACTGATTATTAAACGTTTATGAAACGGGGATCTATGGAAATGAAGGTTTGTTTTATTTGTGATAGTTGTAGAAAATACTGCAAATGTATGCTATAACTAAGATAAGATTGAGATGTTTTAAAAAGATATCTAAAATTTATATTTTAAGACAGATTTTAATTACAATTAATTAGAGTATGGTAAAAAAAAATGCTCGGTATTACTCAAGTGAGAATGTAACACTTTTAAAAAAGATATCTAACAAAATTTATTATGTCATTAATTTGTTGATTTTAATGAATTAGCTGCAAACGCTGTATACAATTTCAACATATTCACAAATCATCTACTCACCCCAATAGTGTTATTGAAAATGTATTTAAAATGTAATTAAAAATGTATCCTTTAACTTTGTACGTTGTTTTCAAATGAACTGTTTTTTTGATAAATAATCCAACCATTATAGTGAAGGTCTGAAGAGAAGCGTCAGTTCAGAAACAGTATAAAATTCCAGGAATAAAAACTAACACCTGTTAAATGAAGAAAGGTAGATACAATGTTGTACAATCCGCAGTACAATTTATAAACTTCAACATACGCAGCTAAATCTATTTCACACTCTTTTTGAAACATATCCTACAAAATCACAAATATCGCTAAGTTCTCAACTAAAAAGTTATTAAAACCTCATATCAACTACTCATGATTTTATACAAACATTAGCAAACTCTAATCGAAATTAAAAACACGCCCCTTCAATAAAAATACGTTTAATTTCGTAGGAGGAGATATTAACCAATAATTTACTGCTCAGATGATATTGTAAGGGAAAAGAACTAGTTTATTGTGTCACTTCCAACACCAACCAATACACTCACTCTTTCTTGCATAAGATTAACGACCAATTTATTCAAACGGAGCTTCTGTAATCTTACATTTTTACAAATCAAAAGAGACAAGGCAGCACTTTGATATTGCGTTATATTTGAATTTTAAAGCCAAACAACATGCTTTTAATATAAAAATATTCTATTTTTAACGAAACCTTACACTAACAATTATAAACTCTTGCCAGTTGTGCACTTCAGAATTTTGGAAATTTTCATCTCCAACATTCGACAACTTGTTCGACACTTAGAACTGGCCTCATCTAGTAGTGATAGAAGTTGTAGAATATTAAAGCAGTTCAAACTAATTATATTTCCAAATATGCAATAGTTTAATTATCATGCTTACATTTTCAACACAAAATTAATTTTTTCCAACTGTACATCTCTACTAATAGCAAAAACAACAAAAAAAAATTATTATAAATTTAGAACTTAATAATGTTCAACCTTGATAAACCCAGAATTTAAAATCTAGTATAATCCCATCAGTTAATACAATCATTATTGTTAAATATTAAACTTAATTAATGTCCCACCATTAATTATATTTATTAAATTATTAACTAGCAACTTACAATTTCCTTTTAAATCATCAAATTATTAGGTTTCATTAAGGTTATTTTATTGTAGTTAACTTAATTACAACTTGTCGTTCAACCTCTTCCAATTGAACAGATATATTTAGACACCCAATAACTATTCCACACTATATTATTGTATATTATTTTAATCTTTATTCCAATTTCAATTTTATATGATAATTATTCATATCTTAATTTATATTCCAATACATTTTTATACACTTTCTGTATATTTGAAACCATATTTTCTTTCTGATGTGTTTAATTAGATAATACCTTTTTCACTATATATCAAGTTATCCTAACGTACATGAATGGCATTTCAAAACCAACTATATTTCTACACAGATTATAATTTATCATAATTTACGACCACGCCAACGTCTAATAAATTCGTTCACTTCACTGACTTTCATATCCTATAATGTTTTCCTCCTACAATGTATATTTTTACTCAGTTACAAAACACTTTCGCATAAAGTTCATTTCTACTACAACAAAAGCTCTTTTAATTACAATAGCTTTGTAATTTAATAATGATCAACATTGACAAACCCAGAACTTAGAATCTAATAGATTTCCACTAAATTAATACATTGATTTTATTGTTTAACCTTAGGCTTAACTAATATCCTGCCATTAATTATATTTATTTAATTACTGAACTTTATTGATTTGGCTCAGCTCAGTCAAAAATACTGTTATTTAAAGATGCGTATGATTATATTCATCTATTTGTCTCTCAAGTAAGTGTAAGACTTTTTTTGCAGGAAAATCGAGCGATGCAATTCTATAAAATTTATTTTGAGACTGTGTTTAATTTAATGCTAACATGGCGTAGGTGTACGCTTGAATACGTACACACAATAACGCGCGCGTGCACGAACACACACACATATATAATGATATTAATCTTTTATAATTTGTAATAAATATTATCTGATGGTATTACGATATATGTTTATCTCATTGTATATCTTAGTAAGTTCATGGTTTTGTTATTTGGTACTCAAAAGACACTGTTCCATCAAATATATCTGCCCAGATTGTCTTTAATATTTATATAACTGCGTGCGTGTTTTAATAAATATATTTAGTGGTGGGATATTAATTAGACCAAAATTTAACTAATAAAATCAAAACATTAATTTGGTGGTATTACACTAGATTTTAAGTTCCGGGTTTATTAAGGTAGAAGATTATTAAATTGCAAAACTATGTAATTAAAAATGCCTCTGCTGTTAATGGAAATGTATTGTTACTGTTAGTAAGTTGAAGATATTTTCTATCTGAATAAAAATGTACATTTATTAGAAAATAATATAGATGTGATCATTAAATTATTGTTTGGAAATCTAATTGGTTTGAAACGCTTCAACGTTCTACATTTTGTGACTGCAAAATAAGACTAATTCCGAGCGTCTGACAAATTATTGAATGTTTGGGAATAGAATTTCATACGTGAAACTGACCAGGCTTTTTATTGTTAGCTTTGCGAAAGATAGAATTTTCTTTGTATATAAAAAAGCATATTGCTTGACTTTATATTTCAAATATGACTTGATAGCAAAGCATCATTTGTCTCTTCTGGTTTTTAACAGTCTATGTATGGTGATAAAAGCTCTGTTTGAATAAACCGGTTGTTAATCTTAGTGTTAGTTGTGTATAATATATGTGTGTGTGTGTGTGTATGTGTGTGTGCATGTCTTTATACACACACATACACATATATATAATCTTTGCTATTTATAATGAATTAGCTGTTATCTAATATCAATCTTTAGTAATAATCCTTCACTTAGGTTAACAATTTCACATCTAAGTTGATTTCCACAAAAAAAAATGTTTACATCTATGTCACTTTTAGTTTTCGTTTTTTAAATATACTAGGCCTCATAAATATCACTTTACTTATAAAGACATTTTCCCACTAGCCGAAACAAATCGTATGGCTTGAATAGCATGTTATTTTACAAAAAATCTAGTTTCTCTTATCCTTTTAAAAGGGCGAATACCAACAACCATAATTCTGTTCAACTCCTGACATTTTAAAATTCTAATTCCAATTCCTACTTGACTCTGATTTGTTTGTTGATATTATCGTACAAGCAAGTCCAGAGACTCACTTGTACGATAAGAACCAATTAGCTTTGTAGTGATTAATACTTTCGATTTGTTTTGGGATGAAACCCTTATACATACATACACCATAAATTCATACGTACGTAAGTACATACATACATACATAAAACATACATACGTGTGTGTGTGGGCGTTCTGCTTAAAAAGGCCAGTTGCCACCTCAGGTTTTACCTATTATCAAGTAAGCTAATAAATGCAAACCATATAATTATTTCATTTTTGCAGATCGAAGTAAGTTGATTAATCTTACTAATACTGACATACATTTTCAACACGAATATAATATTTTAAGTTAATTAATTAAAATCAAAGTATTTAAATACCAAATCCTATTAGTATTTCTTTAAAATTACTTTGCCTTACAATTTTACGATTTTATTCATCCGTCAGTCTTCACTACCCACTATTTTCCCATAAGGTCCAATCAGAAGCATGACATTTTCAAATGAATTTCTAAGCGTGACCAAGTGAGACTATGAATATTATCAACCATTTTAGTCTTGGTCTACCCCTAGGTCCTTTGCCTGTTGGTTCGACTAGAAGAATCCGTCTTGCCATTTCTTCCTATGACATCCTAATCACGATTTTATAACTGGTTAAAATTAAAAAGACTCATTTAAAGATAAATCTTAAGATATTTGTTTAGGAGAGATCACCCTCAGTGGGGGGTAATTCGATGTATACAGAACTTCTCCAGTCTGTCCGTTAGAAACAAAAAATCTTCATTAACAAATTAAAAGATACTTCATAAACCTTTGGACAGGTAGGCAGGCAGACTGGTAGTACTATAATAATACTTTCAAATTTATATGCATTAAACATCCGCCATCGTATGCATACAAGTTTACATACCTTTCATCTAATATATGAGCACATCCCATATCTCCTCCCAATAAACAAATATACTGAAGACAACCACACTTCTATCAACTCTGCATTAATTTTATGGCTAGTTCCATTCCATCTATTACACCAAATTCTTTAATCCTTAACATCTCTAACATACATACATACATACATACATAATACATACATACATACATACATACATACATACATAATACATACATACATACATACATACATACATACATACATACATACATGCATACAATCGTACGTGTGTGTATATATATATATATATATATATATACGTATAGACAGACAGACAGACAAGCAGATAGGTAGGCAGACAGACTGGTAGGCATGCAGACAGACGTGTAGGCAGGAAGGCAGGCAGGCAGACTGACAGTTAGTAAAGATGAGACAGAGACATAGATAGATAGATAGATAGATAGATAGATAGATAGATAGATAGATAGATAGATATACAGACAGACAGACAATACAGACTATTGCAACTGTGGGATGTAAGTAAACTTAGAACTATTGAAGGAGATGGCGAAACAACGCTCACAATCAGCTGCTGCCGGAACTTTCAGAATTGTTTCTGAACCACTCAAATTTCAGAGGAATATAAGACTTCCTTTGCGTTACACATCAAAAATTTGACGATCAAAGAGTGAATTGTTTGCTTACTGCTTCTTGTAAATAGAATATCTAATTGATTTACAATGGGATAAATTTGTTGTTAACTTAAAGCAACCTTTCCAAATAAAGCAGCTAGTATTGGTCTCTGATGTCCCCCTCTTCCACAATCCTCCAAATAGAATGAAGAGGTTTAGAAGTAAGTATCTATGTGGTCACTTGATTTGTTAGAAGTAACTACAAAATTTCGTGAAATGTAATCCTACTCTTAAAAAGAAATCGTATACTTGATTATATAGCTGGTGACAGAAAACCAAATAAGTTGATTGTAGCCAGATGGAACTCCTTGGTCAGGATTGAATAATAACCACTACATACAGGTGTGGCTGTTTGGTAAGAAGTTTGCTTCCCAAAGACAAGGTTCCGAGCTCAGTCCCACTGTGAGGCACCTTGGGCAAGCGTTTTCTACTATAGCTCGGGTCGGCCAAAGCCCGTCGTATATATGTGTGCGCGCACGCACCTACACACACACGACTACACGTGGACTGTTGGCGATTTTTTCCTCCTACTTAATTTTCCTTTGAACTTTACTATGTTTTCTGTTCCGAAAAAGCGCTATGTTCGAAACGTAAAACAACCACTGTTTTCCTTCTTTGACTGTCTTATTAATACATGTGATATGTCCTCATGTTGTTGTTTTTCTTGCTGTCTTATTTTCCATTTTTGAATTAACTATTTATATATGGCTGTGTAGTAAGAAGCTTGCTTACCAGCCTCATGGTTCCGGGTTCAGTCCCACTGAGTGGTATCTTGGGCAAGTGTCTTCTACTATAGCCTCAGGCCGACCAAGCCTTGTGAGTGGATTTGGCAGACGGAAACTGAAAGAAGCCCGTATGTATGTATATGCATGTGTGAGTGTACGTTTGTATTTGTGTTTGTCACTCCAACATCGCTTGACAACCGATGTTAGTGTGTTTATGTCGCCGTAACTTAGTGGTTCGGCAAAAGAGAAAGATAAAATAAGTACTAGGCTTACAAAGAATAAATCCTGGAGTCGAATTGCTCGGCTAAAAGCGGTGCTCTAGCATGGCTGCAGTCAAATGACTGAAAAATAAATGATACACACACACACATACATAAATTTGCCGAACCGCTAAGTTGCGGGGACATAAACACACCAGCATCGGTTGTCAAGCGATGTTGGGATGACAAACACAGACACACAAACGTACACTCACACATGCATATATATATATATATATATAATATATATATATATATATATATATATACGACGGGCTTCTTTCAGTTTCCGTCAACCAAATCCACTCACAAGGCTCTGGTCGGCCAGAGGTTATAGTAGAAGACACTTGCCCAAGATGCCACTCAGTGGGACTGAACCCGGAACCAGGTAGCTGGTAAACAAGCTTAGAGACTATTCTATCGATTTTGTTGAAATTTTACACGTGAAAAGATGCAAGACATGCAGGAAAAATAACATGGTTATGGGAATTTCCATTTAAACGCCCCATTGAGCTCACGAAAATCGATGCCAACTGAGCATTATCGAGTTTTCGAAAAAAAAACCCGGCTTTCTTTGAACTTCAGGCATGTGATCTACCTATGCGCCAAAAATCATTAAAATCGGTTAGACAGTGTGGGAAGAGTTAGAGTAATCCCAAACACACAGACTGACACCCTTACACATTTATATATATAATACATACACAAACTCACACACACACATATACATACAAACACACACACACACACATATATATGTATGTATATGTATGTGTGCCTATGTTAGTGTTTGTCCCACCACCACCACCACTACCACCATTTGACAATTGGTGCTGGTTTGTTAACGTCCCCTATAACTCAATAGTTCAGCAAAAAGAGATCGATAGAATAAGTATCATACTTAAAAAAGTAAGTACTTGGGTCGATATCGTCAACTAAACACTTGATGGCGGTGCCCGAGCATGGCTGCATTCCAGCGACTGAAACAATTAAAAGAAAGAGGATAAAGGGTGCAATACTGATAGAGTGACATTAATCTTAACGAAAGGACAAACTGTAATTGGTGCTAGAAGTGTTAAGCGTGTAGTGTTTCGAGACATTCTGGACCACCAGAGAGAAAAAAACTCTGGTTCTAGTTTCAAACAAACTAAGTGGCCAAACAAAGGAATTTTTACATGGTCACATCATCGGCTAGCAATAATACTCGATTCTGAAGGCGGCGAGCTGGTAGAATCGTTAGCACGACGGACAAAATGTTTAGCGGCATTCGACCGTCTTTAGATTCTGAGTTCAAGTTCCGCCAAGGTCGACTTCGCCCTTCATCATTTCAGGGTCGATAAAATAAATATCAGTTGAACCCTGGGATCGCTGTAATCGACTTACTTCTTCACCCGAAACTGCAGGCCTTCAGCCAAAATTTGAAATAAATAATACCCGAATCTGAAGGCGGCGAGTTAGTAGAATTGTTAGCACGGCTGGCAAAATGCTTAGAAGCGTTTCGTTCATCTGCGCGTTTTGAGTTCAAATTCCACTGAGGTCAACTTTGCCTTTCACCTGTTGGGTTTCGATAAAATAAGTATCAGTTGTATACTGGAGATCGATATAATCGAATTACCCCTCCCCCAAATTGCTGGCTTTGTACCGAAATGTGAAACTAATGACACCTGAAACTATCACAAACCATAACCATGTCATCACAAAAAGTGGGACGTATTGGGATCAGTCCTAGGTATATAGGATAGTCTTTGACGATATAGTATCTGCTGGAAGTCTTTTACTAATGGCCTCACGAGATCAGGGCTGACCTGGGGATAAATAACAAGGCAAATTTGAAAAGTTTGGTTTTATACATTCTACACTTGAGAAAAAGATGCGATGGTCACGAGTACAATACTTTGATTATGGGTCTGTTTTGATCAAAGCTGACTTGGAACCAAACAACTACAACAAACGTAAGCTCCAATCTTGAAACATAAACTTAAGCACAGACAATTTTAATCCCTCCGTGTCGAGTAAATAAAATATTTGTGTTCTCGTAAAACATTTGTGATCTTGTAAAACATTTCAAGAAACTCAACAAGGAAACTCTGTTGCTTGAAGTAGCAGCTAAATTTCCTACAAACTACAATTTATAGTCTTAAAAAAGGAATGGAAACATAAAAAGCGAACCTAAAAAATCAAAGAAGAAAAATGAAAAGACAGGGTGATCGAGGCTAGAACGCCTCTAATTACGATGCTAAGCAGTTACTGTATTTCAGAGTGGATAACTTGAATAACAATGAACATATAAATCTCTTTTGAATATTTCTATAATCTCTTAAATGAAGCTGTCTTAGAAGTTGAGCCGTTCCCATAAAATTTTCGTCATTGGGGTCAATCTTTCCGATTTGGGGTTCACAAACCCGTGACTAGGATTAAATATTCTTGTGATTTTTATTGAAGCCTTTCATTAGGTATGATCATTAGGGTGGCGCCAACCTCTTTCCCAAGATATTGGCTGTTATTATCGCACAAAGAACTTTATGTGGCCACTCGATCTATTGCAAATAGCAGCCAAATCTCCCCTCAAATCCCATTCTAAAACCTAAAATGGAAAGACAAATAGGATAGTTCTAGATGCACAATGATTGATAAAAAAAAAAAGGTTACGGTTAAAGCAGCTTCGATAAAAGTTTGTTAGATCAGGACTGATCTGAGGTTAAACGACAACATCAAGACCTCACACCAGACAAGCGTTAACCCTATCTATAGATACCATGATAGCATCCTTCAATAAGGACGTAAACTTTATTTATGTATTTGTATTTTGAATGCAGAAACCTAGTCTGATATACGTATTTTCCCCCAGCCTTATCGCTGATATTTCCAATCAACGCCACCACGTTCATCTTGTTTCGATATATACTGAACACACTAAATCTTACCAACTGAAGTGAATCTACGTCACTTAAGAAGTCTGATTATAATCGAAACAGTTGGCTTTAGAGACCAGATCCACTCTTTACTTCTCTGTTTTTATATGTTAAAAAATCGGTAAATTGTTATTATTGGACCTTGCATGTTGTTTAAAGCTTTTCAATACACTTTGGTGAAATTTATGTCTAGTTTTATCAGTATTATATATATATATATATATATATATATATATATATATATATATAGAGAGAGAGAGAGAGAGAGGTGGGGGAGAGATAGATAGATAGATAGATAGATAGATAGATATAAGATTCGAACTACATGACTATCGCTTGCCAGGTGATTACACTAGCAAAAACACCTACCAACAGGTTAAAGTGTTACTATTTTATCTCGAGCTAATATAATTTTACGATGAAAATCTTTGTTAATTTATTCATAATTTTTATGAAGTAGGATTTTAAAAAAATACAACGTTAAACACAAACGTATCCCTAAGTCAGTAATGCACAACCATTTTACTTCTACTACGGGCTACAATATCTCATCCGTGACCCACTCTAATATCGACTAAATAAACTAAAAATCAATATTCATGCACAAATTTAATTCAAAATATACTTTTAAAAAACGGAAAAAACTTATCCATATCTGAAGGCTGTAAATATCAAATTACCGTAAAACTTTAACACGCACATTTTCTCACCAAAACCAAAATTAAAATTAGGGATGTGTATAATACGATATTAGGCTGCACAGTTTCCCCCACTCACTGTTATTAAAAAATATGATAATAAGGTAGTATTGCTTTATTACTTTTTAGATTAATATTTATGCATGCGTTTATTTTACTTAAAATGAAATACATGTTACGAATTTTGGCACAAGGTTAGAAAGTTCGAGGGAGGGGGTAAATCGGTTACATCGATCCCAGTGCTCAACTTGTACTTATTCTATCGACCCTGAATGAGATGAACGGCGAAGTCGACCTCGGTCGAATTTGAACTCAGAACGTAAGGACGAACGAAATGCTGCCAAGCATTTTGCCTGACGTGCTAACGATTCTGCTAGCATGTCGCCTTCATAAAATGGAGTATTGAAACTAATGCTAGTTTATAATAGATCAGATTTTAGCTACGCTAGTAGCAGCTGTGCAGTGCTGCATGCTATACATGGTATTTTACTTTTTTAAGCACTTTGCTTCCCATTGAGCTTCGGCCATCGACGACTTTTCTCTGTTGTTCATCAAAGACCCTGTGCCTCTCCAGGTCTTGTTTGTTTGGAATTGCCATTGATGCTTCTATAACTTAACATATTTCTAGGTAGGGATGTTTGCCCCACGCGATCTCATTTTTACCTCTGGGAAGAAGAGGACCATGTTAGACTTGGCCCTATACTTAGACTTGTCCACTACGAGAGGACGGTACCACCATGAACTTTCGGCCACTGGTATAGCTCTCACAGTCACTGAGGCACAAAAGTCACATCTCAAGAAGCATTTGACTGTGTAGTGGAGATAACATTATAGGCCTATAGGATAAATTACCCCCGCCCATAATCGAGATGCATAGTGAAACAGAGTAGCGTATTATACATGAATTTTTACGATAAATATATAAAGAAAAAGTAAATGGCGTGATCGTGAAAATTTCATAATCAAATATACATACAACTTCTCAAATATGCAAATGTTTTTGAGCGATTAAAATATTTTGTGAGAATCACTTCTAGGTTATATGGTTCATCTTGTGCATCACTCCTCTAAACAATAATGTTGTTTCACATTGAATGCGTAATTAGCGGGCAACGCCATCTTTTATTTCTAATTTCTGTTAATCTTCTTGAAATCAATCTATCATGTCTCCAGATTCATCTTTAATCTAATTCGTGCCAACCAATAGCATTTCCGTTATGCCACTGTCTTCAGTATCTCTAATCAACGAATGACAAAATTAAAAATTTATGTAATTCTCTTGCATTCATCTTGGAATTTAATGTAATTTTTAAAAAAACAAAAAACTAGAACTATTACGTCGCCAGTATTTTGTTGTCTTGGTGACGAATCAGCGATGAAACTTCAAAGTGGTACCTCAACATGCTAGAAATAATAACCAATCTCCCTTAAATCACACTGCTGTCTTAAAATGGTTCTCTGTACATATAAAAATTTTAAATAACGCGATGATAACGACTAGAAAGCCTTTGATGATGGATAAGTGTTGACGTGGGATTAAACAGCAACAGCCATCTTGTAGACGAATCAACGATGGAATCTCTACGCGGTCATTTGACATGCAAGAAATAGCAGCTAATTTTATCTAAATTACACACGAGCGTCTTAAACGAAGAACATATTGAACATTGAAGTCTGGTATATAGCATTCATCCAACGGGTTGAATGACAGCCAAGTTTTCGACTGCGAGGCACTTCAGCTGGTCAATCGGTTGTGTTGGGGAGCAGAATGCTGTGTGCACTATGTCTGAAAAAAGAAGACAGAATGATCATGGCCGGAATGAATATCTTGGGTCATAAATATTCTCGATTAGGGATTGCGCATAGAAAATACAAAAAGTAATCTACATTATAAGAGCTGTTTCTCTGTCCGTCCGGCAGTCCGTCTCTCCGTCCACTAAATGCTCAGAACCAAGATTATTTCATTTTTAAAAATCTCTTTAGTCAGAAAGGAAGGTGATGCCCACAATACCACTTGGCACCTCAGGTTCCAGGTGGTGGTGGTGTTAGACCGAGCAGCAAATTAAGTCAACCACTCAAATAAGCCCTGGTGGGATTTGGGACTCGAAAACAGAAGGACAGAACAGCTACAGCTACAGTAAAGCATACGGTTCGTCACTCATTCACTTCTTCCAATTCACCGCTTTGTACAGGTATTTTTTTTTATTGATCTCCACAAGATGAAATGTAAAAACTTTCCTAGACAGGATTTTATTTCAACTATGAATGCAGAGATACGGAACAAATTCTGTGTTGCATTTTGTTCGACGCATTAACTACCAAGCCAATTTGTCTTCTATAAAAACGAACTAAAAGACAGTCGATTCAGTAGTGGATGCATGCGTGAAAAGGTCTTCCATTTGACGTCAATGCAATTTTTTTCATATCCAGACAAATATGGAAGTTCTCAAATGTTTGAACAACAACGATTTTGCTGCATTTAATAGGCAACCCACCATGCAGACTTGTTTCTGGAATTGGGCAAAGGAAGAATTCCAAATATTGCCAATACAGACACAATTTTTTCAGACGTTTCTGCAGTTTCCTATATGGTTTATTTTGGTATATCGATGAACAACAACCAAGGACAAAGGTTAAAGAGAAGCGGATTGAATCTTTCAATTTCAGTGGTCATTAGCATCTGGTGAAGAATTTGCTCAGTAGCCAGAAACAAACAAACTCAGGAGTCGGAAGATGCAATAATCACACAGACTAATTTATGTTACCATCAGTTGGGTGGACGAACCAGGAAACCTGAGGATATTTGCAGATCAAGAGAATTCGACCGCACAGCTAACAAGACATCGTAATGATGAAAACATAACTTTGTTTACTATGAATGTTGTTTACAGAGAAATCATCTAAATAAATGTAAATATTGTAGAATCTATATATTGAGTTGTAGAATATGAAGCAAGATATTGTCAAAATAAACGCTTTTACTTAAAAGACCATTTACTTAGCTTTCATTGAGTAATTCTTTTAGTTGCTTATTCTTTTACTTGTTTCAGTCATTTGACTGGACCATGCTTGAGTCGAAGAAATCTACCCCCAGGACATATTGGTTATTTTCTTTCATTGCCGGCAAGTCTTCCATTGAGAACAGAAAGTCGACATTCGACAACATTTAATTCCATTTTTACAAATGGCCTCCGAATTTCAAAATAGAAGCGTAAATATTTTTCTCAAAAAATGACAAAAATTAATTTTCACCCTGAAACAGTTTAATAAGATGTACAATAAAAAAAGAAAAACAAATAAATCTTCTGCCCTGTAGGGCGAAAATTTTCGTCAAAACGACGACAACAGTTCAATCCCAACAAGAGCTCAAACTTAACAATTGCAACAGATGAGCAACAGCAGCCGAATGCAGAAAAGTGACAATCACCGATTTCTTTATTATGATAATAAATATCTATTACAAAGAAGGACAGTACAGGACGTTACAAACATACAAATGTACTGAGCGAGGTTATATTTAAAAATTTGATGAATCATATATATATAAATTAAAAAATTTCCACAAACTTTTTTTTTAACAAAATATGGCCGGAATGCCAGCGACTGCACCTTGCTTTTAACATGGGTGGAATTAAGTAGGGACAGTCACTCCCAACTTCCCCACGACATCCTTCCATCTTTACTCATATATACTTCGTGACAGATGTCTCTTTCCAGCCCTATCTTGCTCTTCAGGTGGTACCTGAAGAAGTATAGCAAACCAGGGCCGGAGATGAAGGATCCTGTCACGATTCCTTGCATTCTTGTTCTCCATGCACACCCTTTTATTACTTCGATCGTATACAGAAAACATGCCTCACCTTCCTTTGATAGTCCGGTACAATCTTTATCACAGACTCAGCTGATAGCTGTACTCTTTCCAGGTGCGACAACACATGTTCTACGTAAATTATCAAGCCCGAAAGTTCCGGACACTGTACAAGAGCATGTAGGACAGTTTCTTTGTCCTGTCCGCACCTTGGTTATACCGGTGGCACAGATATTCCGTTCCTGGACAGTTTATCACGGGCAGGTAACGCATCCCTGTAACACTGCCAGGTCAGGGATCTTTGGTAATTATCCAAATACCCCGACCGGAAGGTTTTTTGAAACAGGTTGGCTAGTTGGTTCTCATCGAATCCCAGAGCCTCTCCTAGGACGCCATCGCCCTTATACTCTACCATCTCTTTATAAACTACAGAAGTAGCGTTTCCGCTGCCGGCCTTGCCCGCCCTGTGGATTAGTGTGAGTGCCTTTCGGCATTCCTTTTGCTATTCAGTCATATTCTGTCTTTTTATCAAATCCGGTGTAAATTCCTCCAAGGAGGCCGGTCGTGGAAAGAATTCCTCTGCAAGCGAATTCCACATCTGGTCACCATCAAGGTAGAACCAGAGATGCCTTAGCCTCAATGCATGCCTGCATATCAATAGCCACGGCATCCCTAATCCATCCTTTAACGGTTCTTGGCAGCATAATGAGATCATAATAATGTCGGAATATATTCAGAGTTGTCTTCCACGCTTGCCGAAATAATTAAAATAATGTGATCTCTTCTAATATTTTCCCCAAACAACGATAAAACTATAACCCTTCCAAATTGGCAGCTTGGACGTTTGTTTGAAATAGATCTTGTGTCATCCCATACCGTAATATTATTTCTAGTTAACTTTGTAATGCTCTTTGCATTTGGTATATTAATATTAATTCAACTGTCGATAACATAGTCTTTTTGTGGTTTCTGTGGTTTCCCACGGACACAATTAGTTTATTTGTTGATTAATATTGCTAACATGTTAACACTTCAGGCTATGAGGGCGGTGAACTGGCAGAATCGTTACTATGCTTAGCGGCATGTATTGAGTCGGAGTCGACCTTACTGTTCATGTTTTCGGGGTCGATAAAATAAATACTAGTTGAGCACTGGAGTCCATGTAATTGACTTATCCTCCCCTAAAATTGCTGGCTTTGTGCAAAAATTTGAAACCACTATTTCAGGCTGCTAAGGCGAGGAGCTGGCAAAATCGTTAGCACGCTGGGCAAAATGCTTAGCAGCATTTCGTCCGTTCTTTCGTCCTGCATTCAAATTCTGCAGAGGTCGACTTTACCTTTCATCCTTTCGGGGTCGATAAAATACGCATCACATGAGTACTTAGGTCAAAGTAATCGACCTGCACTCCCTTCCCTGAAATCACTGGCCTCGTTCCAATATTTGAAAGCAATATTTCTGGCTGCTCCCGCCGGGATTTCTGGTTTAGTTTTGCCTCTTGATGCAATGCATATGTTTCTTGGACATTGCCTTTATCTGGTTTAACAAGGTTCCTCTTTTTTTTCTTCTCCTGGATGTGTGTTCCAAATGTTTCTTCTCTGGACCAGATGGTCTGATACAGCAACATTTAAATACAGTTACTAGTTCGTTTACTCGAATGTTTCTTTGAACAACAGATACTAATTCTACTATTTGTCTCACATTTGTAATTGTGTTCTCGTAGGAATTTAAGAAGAAGCATTGCTGGAAAGCTTCCAGTTTGCAAATGCTAATACGTATAGCTAGACGAGTTCTATTACCTTAAAGTAAACTTTTCATTATAAAAGCAGTGGCAGACGGCAGTTTCGGTGGCTAGCCAAATCAGCCCCCAACCAAGCAAAATTGTTGACAAAGACGTTATAGCTATGACTATCGGGTCTTATGTTTTTTCTGATGTAGTGTCTCTATTTTGATATCCAAATTGAAGGATATTTGACTGATATTGCTAGCAGGCCGAAGAAATTCGTAGCAAAAGTGCTACTTGAATGAGTAGACCAAGAACCAAAGATGTTCCAGCTATCACCATACCCTATTTTTCTATGACTAACTACCATTTCTTTGTAAGGCGCAACTGTATGATACGAGAAAGATTTAGTTGCTATTTGTAGCAGGTTGAGGTACTACATAGAAGTTTCATCAAATGACATATACAACTTTGTTATGTGGTTAAAAATTTCTCAGTCGAATTGACCTTTTTTAAGCCCGTCACCATCATAATCGTCCCATTGTAGTAGCAGACGACCACAACATTTTCCCACTTAATTAGTTGTGGTATCATGGTCGAGTGACTGGCCTTGGCTATCGGTAAAATTTGATTTCTTTAGTGGAATTTGGACTGAGAGCGCAAAGATCCAGACAGATTTCAGAAGGTAATCCACTGCTTTCGATTGGTTCTCGATTTATCGGCTACGAAAGATTGAAAGCTAAAATTGATCTCAGAGGAATTTGAACGTAGATCGCGGAGAACCGGGACAACAAGCGAAAGTGATTGATCTGACGCAGCAAAACTGCAATACCAAGGGCATTGGAACAAGGAAAACGACAAAAATTTACCTCTAAGAACATTAAAGGAATATCAAAACAAATAGTATTAAAAACTTCAGTAAGTGTTGAGGTTCGTTTAAAGTTTTACAACGAGTTGATGCTGTGCTCTACGCCATTAAAAAATTGCCCCATGGTCTTCCAAACATTCACGTAGTCTAGAGTAGGGTTTTGTCCTAAGAATGTTTTTCCGGACCCTGGTTTTAACGTAATTATCTGGCAGAAATGACAGAATCAGTGTTACATAGTGTGTGGAAAGGCTGTACCTTTTGAAATATAGGTACAATCCACCCGGCGGTCTTCTATACAGTCTCCCCTCTACTCAATTTACCCTCATAGGTTGAGCTGACACTGTAAAACTGGCATCTACCAAAGATGCTATGTTGTACTGAACCTGTGATTTCTTTGTTGTGACGCGAGCTCCTTAACAACTGGGTCCAAGCTTCGTCTATTGATGAATTTAGAACCAATAAATTCAATAATTACTCTTATAGATACAAAGCCTGAAATTTATGGAGAAGGGGCGAGTCAATTACATCGACCCAGTACTGAACTAGTACTTATTTTCTGAACCCCAAACGGATGAAAGGCAAAATCGACAGCGGAGGAATTTGAACTCAGGACTTAAAGACGGACGAAATGTCGTTAAGGATTTTGTCCGGTGTGATAATAATTCTGCCAGCTAGCCACCCTAGAACCAGTAATAATAATGCAAAAATTAATTGTTCCTTATTCTTAGTCCAAATATATAGATTGTCGGTGGGGTAATGAAAGAAAGGACTGGTAAAGCACTGATACAATGTGTTGCAACATATATCGATATTTTGAGCTATCTTTCCTTTTTAGGATGAATATAAAAAGTGCAGTCATAGAAGGTGCAATGAAATGCTAATCGATTTATTTATCTAGCAGCTATATTGCAAAAAGAAATAAATAGATAAATGAAAGAATAAATAAATAAATAAATATAGGAATAAAAATTCCAAGGGAAATAACTTTAGAAAAATATTAAAAGTTGCTTCCCTTGAGCACTACTAATTTCCTGAAAGGAAATGTGCGAAACAAAACAAACCATCACCGACATCACCACCACCACCATCATCATCATCATCTTCAAGTTCATCGTTGTTGTTTTATAGCCCAGTTCAGTCTTATTGAATAGAAAGTATTTTTATGGCTTCAGCCACACACACACCAACATACACACACTTAAGAATAAATAAAAAATATATATGCACGTCCCCACCACTTTTCAAGATACTAATGAAATTTCGCAACTATTTCTAACATGTTTAGTGACCACTTATGGCCTACTTTGTTGGCTCATGTTCGTTGCTGTTGATTTTGTTTTGGTTGCTGAACTCCAAGTCAACTGTGATTGGACAGATCGATGTTAATCTTGATTTTATAGTGGTAGCAGAACTACCTTATTCAACGTTTCTTTCCTTTCCTCTCACTACAGGATGTAAATAAAAGATTGCAACAAGTCCGCTTAGAGGACATTGATATCGTCATCATCGCTGTTTGATATTGTCGCAGTTGTTGTAACGAAGTGTACCTCGAAATTGCTATAGTATTGGCATAGAACTTCCTGTAGCCTTGAATTGTATTTCTTATAAACAGTGTTAACAATGGCAAAATTAACGATTTGAAGGACTTGTTACAGTTAGCTAAGGGAAATAATTACAATATATCTTTAGTTAGATTTCTATTATTTCCCCTGGAATTCATTGATCCAAGGGAGGCAATACTTAGTTAAATTCTGCTAAAATTAACGTTCGCAAGAATTTCTCCGTTGTTTTCATATATCATTTACAGTAATCTCTCGACTGTCGTGGGTGTTTACGCTCCAAAACTCCTCGCGATAGGTGAAAATCTACGAAGTAGGATCAGTACTGGACTGTATTTCTTTTTACTATTTTTATAATTTGTATATATTTATTTTAATATCAATGCAAAACAACACCACGGAGGAATGGACGATAGTAGGTAAGCCGCGATAGGTAAACCGCGAAACGGCGAGGGATTACTGTATATATATTTATATAGATCTTTCAAGTAAATCTTGCTTGTGCTATTGAAGTTTTTTGTATATAAGATACATGCTGATTTTCATAGAGCTGTCTTAAATAGACACGTGCACCCTCCCCACGCGCACACACAGACATGCAGACACACATACACACACAGACACACACACACACACACAAACACACACACACACACATACACACACACACACAGAAGCTTTCTCTCTGTCTCTCACACACACATGCACCACACACTCGAACACACACGTACACAAACACACCTCACTCGCCCTCACACACATACACACACGCACGCACATTCTCGCTCTCTGCGTCTCTCTTTCTTTCTCTCCCTGTCTTTTTTCTCCGTTTCCTTACCTCTTTCTCACAAACACTCAGAGGATCTGATTATCTGCAGCAGGAAACTTCCTATAGAAGGCGACCACCTATGCAAGGTTTTCTTTTGCTACTGTACTTCCCCATACATGCAAGCCTACTGTCTCGATTCGACCAGTGTTTCACAGGAGAAAGGCGATGCCGATAAACCTTAGTTTAATCTGATGGATATTCAGGTGACGGCGCATGTTCAGTAGTTAGAGCGTTGGGCTCACAATTATAAGGTAGTGAGTTCGATTCCCGGATTGGGCTGTGCGTTGTATTCTCTAGCAAGACACTTTATTTTACGTTGCTCCAGTTTACTCAGCTGTAGAAATGAGTTGTGACGTCTCTGGTGCTGTATCAGCCTTTGCCTTTTCCTTGAAGAAAGGGGTTGGTATGAATGGGTGACTACAGATCTCCAAAGACAACCTTTCCCGAACTTGTGCCTCGTGGGTTAACTTTCAATGTGCAATCCCATGGTTTTCATGATTGAATTAGGTCTTCACCCTATAATCTTCAGAATCGCTAATATCTGAAATAGACATCGCAATACTCAGTGACTTTTGCCTTTAAAAGGGTTTGTTTCTAATGAAAAGAATTGTTGTTGTTGTTGTTCGACATCATATATTTCGAGCATTTTTTATCTAATGGGCCCATGGAGTAGTGTTGCTATTTAAAACAGTAAATCCTTTTAAATACAGGAATGATTTAGTTGTTTAGATTGTGACTTTATGTAACAGAAATAACAGTCAAATATCTCGAGCCCTAGTACTTATAAGAACCAGTTAATCGATTTTCATGGTGTATAAGGAACCGAGATCGCAACATTACCTCTAGTCGAGATGCCAATCTGTTGTAGTTTTCAATGCCAATAATTTTTTGTGAGAGGAAACAAGTCAATTACATCGATGCCAGTACTTTACTGTCTCCTTATTTCATCGACCCCTAAGAGTTGAAAGGCAAGGTCTACTTCAGTGGATTTGAACTTAGAACTTAAAGAGCCGGAAAAAAATTGCTCTAAACATTTTATCCGACATGCTAAGGATTCTGCCAGCTTTGTGTGCCGCCTTATCCATAAAATTACAATACTTTAAAACATAAAAAGAAATATTAGATAACTTAGTGCTCTTTTAGGACATCAGTAGTTAAACCAGGATTACTACAGGGATATATTAAGTAAAATTTAACTTGAAACAATAAAAGGCTTTGAACATTGTTTTTGTTATTAATTGCACGAACAAGGCGGCGAGCTGGCTGGATCGTTAGCACGTTGGGAATGCTTCTGAGTTCAAATTCCGCCGAGGTCGACTTTGCCTTTCATCCTTTCGGGGTCGATAAAATAAGTACCAGTTATGCACTGGGGTCGATGTAATCTACTTATACCACTCTCTCAAATTCTAGGCCTTGTGCCTATAGTAGAAGGGATTATTAATTGTACGAACTAATAAAAATAAATTGCACGAAAATTTCACTGAAAGTTGTTTTTAAAAATCGCCTGTTATTTTTGAATTTTTTTTTACCTAGTCAGAGTAGGAAGTGCATACTACTTGGTGAAGGTTTGTTTGAAGATCCAAAGGATCAGATGGTATTGTTAATGCACGCAACAAATTAAGTACACCACCCAAAAACAAGTACAGTCCAAACTGCGATTCCGCACAGTTTCAGGTTATCTGATTTAATCCATAAGGTTTGTGTCTATGGATGAAGATACTTTTTCAAGAGCTTACGCTGTATGATCTATATGATTGCTTAGAAGATGTTCCGTACAAAATTATCGATACTCAGGGTGCCTTGTATGACTTCGTATGTCATACTCTCCTCTAAACTGTTCAGAATGCAAGAGAAGCTAGATTGTTCTGAGAGGTATCAGGATAACATTCTAAAAAGATAGCAGCCACCTTCGGTTGCGTTTGCCTGCCGTAACTGAAAATTAGTAGAGACGTAAAATGCTGGAATAGTCTCCTAAATGATGACGACAGTTGCTCAGTTTCTAAGAGTCTTGGAAGATGTCACTGTCTCTAGGCATTCTTGTGTGTTTTAGGCTACGATATCTCGTGATAAGTGTGGTCAGCAAATGTACATTTGATCAACGCTACATTTCATTCTATCCGAATCAAAAGAATAGGAAATATTCCAGTCTAGTTACATATTTCATGAGGATGTGTTTCACCGGATTACAACTGACGAAGAAATAATAGCACTCGCTCACTTTATTTTCTCATCTTCGACCAATAATGGTAGAGTGAACTCTGCAAAAGAGTGCCTGATTTTGGTGTTCGAGTTATTGTTGTTATTGTTGATATTGCCTGAAGCTGTTGTTAGTTTTAGTGCTGTTGGTTTTTGTTTTTTGTCATTTTTGTTGTTGTTGATTTTGTTGCGGTTTAGCTCCATATAAGCCTTGGTCTAAGAAAAATATAACTATATAGCTATTTAGCTATCCTGCCTTGGCCGAAACCTAATACGTCTTGGCGTACATTATTGAATATTATATTTCTCTTTCGCATCTATATCTAGCAGACCAGTCAGCCACACTGTATTTCTGTTAATGTCCTTCTCATTCTCACCGACTTCCTCTCCGTAGTAATTCAGCGTGTTATTGTTATTAGGTGCAACAAAATTTTCGTCATCACGCTCCAATAAAGTAAGTACCTACTATTACCGTAGTCGTCATTAAAAAAAGTTTTTACTCTATCGGAAAATGGCAAAATTTAATAAGCGTTACTTTTCAGGACGGTGCTACTAATTATTATTATTATTATTATTATTATTATTATTATTATTATTATTATTATTATTATTGAGTGAGAGAGCAGTTCATGCCATCAAAGTGACACTGGGGTAAAATATACGAAGTGCAATATACCCATCATGACTACCCGTCTGATAAGGGTACACCAGGCACATGCATCACAACCATATGTGCGCGACATGGTGATCTCATATCAAGATAAACAGCACATGACCTTGCAGGTGGGGCCCGGTTAGAATTTTCTTCAGGTTGAGTAGCCCATCCCGCTCAAAAGGTCCCTGAATAAGGGTTGTTTAAGGATGTTGAACGAAACACCCATGTTTCCAGAGGTGAATTATTCAAACCCCAAAGAATCCCTCTCAACACATGGCTATGATGCTCCCCCACTACTTCTGCTCGTGATCAGAGATGCACATATCGTCAGCCACTAAGGGACATGCTCAACTGGTTAAGGTCAAACAACTGACAAGCAAATCTGTGGTATTGAGCAGAATATTTGCTGTAGCCCATCTTTTATACCAAGACAAAACAATGTACATGATAACACTTTATTATTATTATTATTATTATTATTATTATTATTATTATTATTATTATTATTATTATTATTATTATTATTATTATTATTATTATTATTATCTTTTTAAATATTAATTTAGGCTACTTCCTAGTTTAGTTTATTTTTAAAGGTCAGAATCCATTTTAAAACTCATTGACTGAGTAGATTAAAACCGACGTGCTGCCAAACTTTATATATATATATATATATATACATACATGTGTGTGTGTGTGTGTGTGTGTGTGTGTGTTTATATATCGCTTAGACATAGTGAGACTAATAACCTGGTGTAGAACTCAATATATGTATGGTCCACAACACAATGTTATATGAGTATTGAGTGATGGAATCGTTATTTATTCCCTCTGTAGTGTATCGTATAAGATGGAGATTATCCTGAATGGATCTGCCGAGGATGGCACGTGTCTGTGCTCCTCCGATCAACCCATCCGCGACACGCGCCAATCTTTTCGATAACACTTTAGCCAAAATCTTCAGCTCTGCGTTGAGCAGAGTGATGGGCCGAAAATTATCAATGACATCCCCGTTGTTCGGGTCCTTTCTGACGAGCGTCAACACTCCTCGGCGTAAAGGTCTGGGGATGAGTCCAATTTGTTGCCTGTTCGCGTAGACACTCACCAATAGGTGTCCGAACTAGTCCAGCATGCTCTTATACAGCTCGTAGAGTAGACCATCCAGCCCTGGCGCTTTACCCGCGTCGCAGTCTTCCATTGTCTCTTTTACCTCCTCAGACGTGATCGGCCCCTCACTACAACTCGCATCCTGCTCCGAGGGACACGGCAGCCCGGCAAGGAATTCCGTTACGTCCTTCCTACACTCAGCCCCCCCCCCCGAAAAGCTGGGCGAAGTGGTCCTGAAAGACCTCACACATCTCCTCAGGTTCGTCTATCAACTTCCCTTGCTGGTTCGTCAAAGATCAAATTGTGACATGGTTTCCACGTTGGGCTTCTTCCACTCCGGCCCATCCCGCAGCATTGATTCCTTCACAACCCATTGCACGTTGTCTAGCCCTGAAAATGCAACCCATGTGTTTGGCTTCGAGGTGCTGGTTCAACACCAGTCTCTTGGCCCTCTCCTGAGCCACAGAGCCAGTTCGCATTGCTTCCTCTAAGGCCTTAACTAGAGCTGATTCCCTTCTAGCCTCTCTAGCCACTAAACCTATGCTATATCAAATGGACTCATATTTAATGGCTCGCTTGAAGGCGTACCACCATTTGTTGCTAATAATGGATCCGATTAATGCCCTCTGAATTAACATCTTAATCCGGTCTCTGTACTCCTTAATCGCAAAAGGGACGTATTAAGTTTCCGGTAGCCGGGACCTCTATATAACTTATCTATGTCGAGCTTACAGTTGACCATCTTGTGATCACTGTAGCTGACCATGTGAAACTGTGGAACCTAGCTATATTCTTATCTACTTTTCTTATTAATACTCTATCTAGATAAGACCTGGAAGATCCGTCCCTATTTGCCCATGCCCACAATGGAGCATTCGGAAATTCCAGTCTGTATGGATCTACCAGCTCAAAACGTCTTAGTAGATCCTGGAAGCAAGCATTACTTCTATTAACACACGAGCCTACATAATCTACGCGTGCATCGCAGATGCACGCGTAGATTAGTCTCCTAGCAGTTAGTCTCCTAGCACAACTAAGGGATGTTATGTGCCAAGAAACATCTCTAGGTTCTGATAATACTCAGTTTGCCCCATATCTTGAGGTGCATAAATTGCAACCAGTCTGATAGTCTTACAACGGCTGAACGTCAAGTCAATGATGACCAGCCTACCTTCTGGATCTGCAAAAATCAACTTTTTCTCAAAATCCTGGTTTCTTTTAATAGGACCAACACCCCGCTCCTGCTATGAGGGCAGCACAGAGAGACGAAACTCTCGTAACCATCAAACAGCGGGAACAGATCTCTTGGCCCCTTCAACCGGGTTTCTGTAGCAACAACATCTAAATCCCGTGACCTGACGTCATTTAGGAGGCGTCCTTGCTTCCAGCTAGACGTCAAGCCACGCACATTTATACATCCAACGTGAATGCTTGACATGGACTTAACTTAGTCAGTGGTACTCTCTTTTTCACTGGTTCGTGGGTGATATTCTGACATAGGTCCTCATACATCGACTTGTTAAAATCAAGTCTTGGAGGACCCATGTCAGTTGGGTGGTGGTTTTTTAAGATGTTATATCTATTTTATAAATGGCAATATTTTCTGGAGTCTTATGGTGACACCGTTGGTATTTGCTTTAACGTTTTCTTTAATTGTTCGTTACCATTGTTTATTGCAGTCAGTATTTCCTTATATTCGTTAGATTTTCTTGGACTTGATATCGGGGACAGATTACCTGGGCTTGGCGGGTGAGGGGTGATGTCTGGGAGAGGGGAGAAATCCGAACTAGAGGGGCAAGGGGGACTCATCGCCGAGAGGGGAATAGGATGGGGAGAATCTGATATTGTTGGCTTTTGGGGGGAATAGTGGTGGTGTGGGGTAATTTTTCTTTGAGTGTTCTGAGTTTTTCTTTTGGTTGTTGTAGGGTTGGGTTGGTTGTTGTTATTATCTTTCCTTTTTTTTGGTTCTTACTGCCGACCAGCCGTCTTTTTCTCCGGCTTGTTGAACACTATCAGGACCGGGGTTCTGCTGGTCGGTCTTTTGGCTTTGTTCTTTTTTTCCTCTTTTTCTCCTTGCGGGCGGGGCAGTTTACCCGAATGTGGCCTTTTTCGCCACATTCGTAGCATCTGGGTTTCCTGCCTTCCACCATTACCCGCAAGGTGGTTTCTCCTCCGATCTGGATGTTCTCAGCAATTCCTGCTAATGTCTGGTGTGTGTGTGTGGGGGGGGGGGCTTGGATTATGATCTCAAGCCCTCGGCCCACCAGTTCTGTTGTTGTATTCTGGAAGCTTCAATCATCTTGATTTTATCCTCAAGCCCTATTAGAAGGGCTGAGATAATCCAAATGACATTTATTTCTGGTGGGATTTCCTCAATATTTCCTTGTTCTCCTACCCATATAAGTTGGTAATAAAATGACTTCATTGGTTTTTATCGGTTGGAGCGAGTGTTTAATAACCTTTTTCTCATTTTTGAAGTACACCACTACTATGGCGTATCTTCTCCCTCTGGTCAAGAACTCTTTGTCTTGCCAGATGGGTTATAGACACTTCTCAATTTGTTCTTTGGATGCCTTCTTATTTTCTTGTCTCTTATTATCATTGTCTTATATGTTATTATTTTCCTCTTCGATGAGTTCGTTAGGGAGGGTGGCTTTAACGTCAAAATCTTCCCTTTCGAAAATACCTCTGTGTTGCCGCAGTGAATCTAGCTCTATGTGCAATTTACCTTTTCTCACACCGGCTGCAGTGGCAAAATTAATCTTCTTTTGATTGTCTTCTGTTGGGTTTACTTTTCCGTTATTCATTTTATCGTTTTCAGCATTTATTTTTCCTTCTTGGTTCATTTTCCCGTTTACTGCATTTATATGCCTTTCGTTCACATTTTCGTTCATTTTGTCTTGTTTTGCAGTTGCTCTTTGGTTAGCTTGGTCACGTTTAGAAGGCTTGTCCTCCGAATTCATTTTCACAAAAATAAATATTTTCAAAAATATTTTTTCCAAAAATTATTTCAAAAATTATTTTCCCCTCCTTACGGAGGAGAACAACAGTCCACTACGTCTGTCAAAACAGAACGTTGGACAATAACATAAGTTCAAAATTTAACAATAAATGGCAACAATAACAATAAATAATAATAACCATTACTAACCAAATTCTCGCAAAGACAAATTAACCGCAGCGTGCTAACGATTCTGCCAGCTCACCGCCCTAAACCACGGTACAAATAATCCTTTCAACTATAAGCACAAGGCCTGAAGTTTGGGAGAGGGGAATAGTCGATTACATCAATCCCAGTACTTAACTGGTACTTAATTTATTAACACCGAAAGGATGAAAGGTAAAGTCGATCTCGGTAGAAGTTGAATCTCGGTACAAATCATAACATTTATTTACATATAATAGTGTGCGTGTGTGTGTGTGTGTGTGTGCATGTGTGTGTGTGAGTGTATGTGTGAGTCTCTGTGTGTGTGTGATAGAGTGAAAGAGAGAGAGAGAGGGGAGGTGCACGCATGT
>NC_042997.1:85355839-85365839 GCF_006345805.1 Octopus sinensis | reverse complement strand
GCGTTTATGAGAAAAGACCGGTAAATCGAGCCACAGCAAAATACCGGATATGAGTGAGAAAATTAAATAATTAAAAAGGAATGTAAAAATGCATGTAAGCCCCAAGGCATGATTTTGTATCAGTTTGTATCTATAGGAATATTCTTCTGATGAGAAGAATGGAATTGTTATATTGTTTATTTCTGTTATTTTAAGATACAGTACATAATATGATAGGTTCCTAACTTCGCAATTGCAATAGAGAGGTAGTGGGAAAGGTGTAGCAAAAGATGTTGAAGTAGCAGATGAAATAGGCATGTGGACGACATCAAAGTAAAACAATGGGAAAGCATCTGATTGTGGTTTAAATAATTTATTTAAACGACATTTCCATTTCCTTGTTGTATACACCAAAACATTCACCACATGACATTACCAACTTACTTCGAGTTGCCGAAGAAGAAATAACAGGGGAAATACTGTGTCGATAATGAGGTAGAACCAGGCATGTTTTGTGTCTGTGTATGCGTTGGTCATTCGGTGGTGTTTGTTTATGTTCTGCGTCTGCTACTGTGCTGAATATGTGGTTCTATGTTGGCTGCTTGACTGGCGCAAGTTACTTTCTGGTTGTCTGCTTGGTGATGGCTCTCTCTGCCTCTGTCGTATGTCTAACTATTTATAATGGTTATGACAGCTAGAAGGACAGACATACCACAGGAGTAATTTCTACCTACATAGGTCGCCTCCTGTCCACTTGAACCTTAAATGACACGGCTCAGGCCCTAGGTCGAAGGGAAATCCATCCATCACTTTTTGACAGGACAAAGAAATTTCTTTCGCGCCTGTTCATGGATCAGACAAGCGAAAATCTTTAGATTCGGTTTCGAATCTCAGCTCGGAAAAAGGAAGTGTTAGTTTTTACACTACCCCAGTTCTAGTGAGAAAGCCACAGAGATTCTAGTGAGAAAGCCACAATATCACACGATACAGATGCGTGTGATATTGAAAATGTGTGATTTTGTGTGTAATGCAGAAAAATGAATACAGTTTAATTTACAGACAAATGAATACATGTAAAAAACATGGGAAGTGAAAGAAATGGAAAATAAAACAAATGGAAAGCAAAAAATCGACGTTCAGAGTTGGTGTGTGCAATATGTTAGGCAATGTGTATATACGTAGGCAGAAGCATAAATGTAATATGCTAGCGCGTTGAAGGAGATATGCAATTCTATTGATTACGCGAGCCACTAGAGGTCTAATACAAGTAAGTTGCTTTTCAGTGACGCGGAGAGCAAGTGATAGCACACGTTAAAATATGAGTGGTGAAAGTGTGTGTAAGCATACAGGTGTGATGTAGAGAGCAAATCATTTTTAAAACAAAGCAAAACATATGTACATGCAAGGAAATCTAATTTTACAGAAAAATGAAAATGTTCATGGAAAAAGTTCGTTTGGTGAAATGTTCAGTCAGTTCAATTAGCAGAAAAATGTCCATAAAAAATGATTTTCGTTGATATAGAAAAATGTTTTTTTTATATATACAAAATGTTCTTTGTTTTCTTTTGGTTTGTATGCGAGTGATGCAGAGTCACTTGGGTTATGTATGTGTAAATTGTTCATAACCATAAGAAAAAAAAATATTTGTTTTTATTTGCTGATGTGGGTATTGTGGACATTATAATTGAGAAGATGAGTAAGTGAAATGTTTGTACTTGCTCGAAAGACTTGAACAAACCTTGTGGGCCATCGAACTGTTCTTCGTGATTTGGTGTGCCGGAGTTCTGCAGAATCTGAGGTGTTTGCGATGGGTGAAGGTGAAGTTGATGAGTCCGTTTGAGGAACTGCGGGAACTGAAAGTAAGTCCTCTTCGACGAATGCTTTTTTTTAAGCGATCAACAGAGACAGTATTTTGTTTTCCTCCAATATCGAGAACGAAATATATTGGTTCTTTTTGAATATGGTGACCGAAGTTGAGAATGTATTCCATTATTTCTAACGAAAACATGTGTCCAAGTATTGATGTCTTTTGGGACATGTGAAGCGATGTTGTGTTGTATGGAGCCTGCAGGGGACAAATGCGACATGGATGTCCGTAAGCGGTGAACATATTTTGCTGGGTCCGGAAAGTCTTGTGGTGAAACAGGGTCGATCATCTGCCCAGGTAAGGCGAATGCCGTGCCATAAACCAATTCAGCCGGAGTATGCCCAACTCCTTCCTTAACCATAGATTGAATACCAAGGAGGATGAGAGGGAGATATTCCAACCAGTTGGAACAGTCTAGATATGCTTTTATAGCCGCATTGAGTTGGCGGTGAAAGCGTTCAACCATGCCATTTGCTGCGGAGTGGTAAGCTGTTGTGCGGGTGTGTTTACACCCGAGGAGACGAGTCAGCTCGGTGAAAAGATGGGAATCGAACGGTCGTCCTCTGTCGGTGGTGATCGTTGCGGGTGTGCCGAAACGCGAAACCCAGTGAGACACTAGCGTTTTGGCTACAGTTTTCGCAGAAGTGTCCGATAGGGGAAAAGCTTCCGGCCAGCAAGAAAATCTGTCAACACAGTCTAGATGTCGGACTTCCCTGGGTGAGTGACGATCGGGATTGGCGTTGAAGGCATAAAACAGCGGTTTATGGTTGTATAAATGGAGAAAACGCGACCTTCCAGCATGTGTCAAAAATGCTTGACGGCGAGATACACTGCCAGTAATTCTCGACCGAAGGTACTAGAGCAACACGCTTTTTTGTGTCAGCTATGACCAAGAGCAGCACTTTCCTCGGCCGCGAGAAAGACGATACCACCTCTATCCTTACTTCCTTCCTAGTCAGCACCGTGCATTCCTAACTTTTTCCCTCTCTACTGACACACAACATTTTCTACGCTATCAACTACTAACCAGCGAGTCATCGATGTTGTCACTATCTCTAGAATTGCTACTGTCTTTTTAACTACCTGTCGAGCAAACGAATAAACATATGTAAATAATATTTCTTCCTTTTTGGTGTTGATTTTTCGATGTTAATTGGTACTCCGACGCGAGAATCTTTACACGCTACATTCAGTAGTGGACTATATCATATTGACCTGATATCACATCTTTCATCCAGTCCGCTACAAAAATTAACTTTTTATTTTTAAACTGTGGATTTTATATGTCATGTCGCTCGCAGACAGCTTTATTGTGAGGAGATAAAATGTGAGTGATAGAAGTGGCTTTATTGTGGTTTCTGACTGCTATTTCTAAACGTATAAGGGTTTTTGCAACCCTCTTCGTTATAATTGTGATTTATTCATAATTATAAATGCTCTTCTTTTATGTAATTTATTATTTCATGTTTGGCCATTGATATATTCATTGATAATTAATCCTTGTTTATGATATATCCTTCGTAATGTATTTTTACATTCCTTTTTAATTATCTATTTATATATACCGTAAATCCTCGTGTATAATCCGCATTTTTTCCCAAAATTTAAAGGTCAAAATCCCTAGTGCGTACTATATACGAGGTTAAAAATGAAAAACATTTTCTAAGCAATATCCGAGTCTCTATTTGCAGTCCGATAATGTTTATTCAGACGCATTTTGTGATGGACGCGAAAATACCATAAGTTTAGCCTGAAAGCAATGAAGTCATAAAAGAATCATCCATAACTTACAGTAAGCAACATTTATTAAAATAAAAGTATTCAGAAAACAGAATATCATGTAACAAAAACAATTTGCAAACATTTACATTCCCATATAACAGTTGAGAACATCACCATTATTGTATTATGCATGCGCGGAAGTGTTTGTTCGACTAGGTGCTGCTGGCTTAATTACGCACGACTCAAGTTAGAGAAGGGGTGCGTATTATACACAAGGTTTAGATTTTTCAGATGTACAGCTCCCTAAAAATCCCCTGCGTATTATACTCAAGGGCGGACTATACTCGAGAATTTACGTTATATATATGTGTGTATTTTCCCTTGTTAACAATTAAACTCCACTTATATATATATATATACTTATGTATGTATATATGTATACATGTATATATATATATATATATATATATATATATATATATATATTATTGGTGAATTGAAGAAATGGAGCTGAACGCAGATTGAACAGAAATCGTTTTATTTCATTCTACACGTGTTTCGAAAGGCACAAATTACCAAAATCCGATTGAATAATGGGACCATATTGTGTCTTTCTCTTCAGGAAGAAAAAAGGAAATCCGTTGGAAAAACAAAAACAGAACAGAGGCAGAGCAAAAAACAAATCGAACTGTGCTCCTAAGAGCCCATGGCGAAACTGTTTATCAGTGTATGTTGAGAACCGGTGGCTGAAGAATTCAACAGGTCAGGCATCGGTCAACCATGTGGGTGAGGGTGTATAGATGTTCTTTGTGACCGATAATAAAGTTCTGACTATTTAAAGAATATTGGATGTTTTATAAGGGGCGAGAAAAAATCTACTTAGAGACGTGTGTGTGTGTATACTGTTCTATATATGTGTGTGTTGGCGTAGGGGTAGAAAACATTTTTTGTGTACGTGTGTGCGTTTGATCGATCAAACGCACACACGTACACAAAAAATGTTTTCTACCCCTACGCCAACACACACATATATAGAACAGTATACACACACACACGTCTCTAAGTAGATTTTTTCTCGCCCCTTATAAAACATCCAATATTCTTTAAATAGTCAGAACTTTATTATCGGTCACAAAGAACATCTATACACCCTCACCCACATGGTTGACCGATGCCTGACCTGTTGAATTCTTCAGCCACCGGTTCTCAACATACACTGATAAACAGTTTCGCCATGGGCTCTTAGGAGCACAGTTCGATTTGTTTTTTGCTCTGCCTCTGTTCTGTTTTTGTTTTTCCAACGGATTTCCTTTTTTCTTCCTGAAGAGAAAGACACAATATGGTCCCATTATTCAATCGGATTTTGGTAATTTGTGCCTTTCGAAACACGTGTAGAATGAAATAAAACGATTTCTGTTCAATCTGCGTTCAGCTCCATTTCTTCAATTCACCAATAATGTTTTAATTTCAATTATCCGCACCAACGCACGGTTGCAACGCCAGATGGTTGTACCTCCAACCGTGCTGTTCACTGCTGTGATTTTTGCTACTAAGGTATCGGTTAAACTTTTGATTAATCTACTACAAGATTATTCATCTTTCTATTTCACATAATATATATATATATATTATATATATATATATATATATATATATATATATATATATATATATATATATATATATATATATATATATACATATATATATATATATAAATAAAAACTTACTTAGAGAAGAGAAACAACGCGTGCGTTCGGTCATATAATAACAATATAATAAATAAATAAAACATATGCATATATACATACATATATGTACATTCTTACATCTATATGTATATATACATGTATATATATATATATATATATATATATATATATATATATATATATATATATATATATATATATATGTATATATGAGTACAGGACACCACAAATAAAGGTAGAACACAACGAGAAACGAAAACATAAAATCAAACAAGGAAACGGACTTTTTTTAACAACGAAAAAACAGAGTACAGGACAAACAATACAAGGAAAATTCCCCTTCATCAGCTGCCCCTGGTTCGACTCAATGCGTGTTTCGAAGGTAAGGGCAGAACACGGCCTGGCCGAAACAATCCTTCCTGCAAAAGGAATTAAATAAAATTCTTTTGCAGAGGGGTAAAACAAGTGACAAGAACAGGACGTAAAAACAATACAAATGAAGAAAAAACAGTACAAATAATGAATAACAGGACAAGGAAACCAACAATAAGGGCTTTTTTTAGGCCTAGACGGTGGAAAAATTAGTTAGAACGCATGTGAAAAATCGGCTTGCGAAAGACAGAGAAGTCGATGTATGCTTGTTGAAAGCACGAGCTGAAAGAAAGTTTTAGTAGCACTCCGGTCAACAGCCAGATATATATATATATGTATATATAGGCGTATATATATATATATATATATATATATATATATATAATATATATATATATATATATATATATATAATATATATATATATATAATATATATATTATATATATATATTGTGTGTGTGTGTGTATAGGCGTAGGAGTGGCTGTGTGGAAAGTAGTTTGCTTACCAACCACATGGTTCCATGGCACCTTGGGCAAGTGTCTTCTACTATAGACGCGGGCCCACCAAAGCCTTGTAAGTGGATTTGGTAGACGGAAACTGAAAGAAGCTCGTTGTATATATGTATATGTATATATATATACGTATGTATATGTTTCCCCAACATCGCTTGACAACCGATGCTGGTGTGTTTACGTCTCCATAACTTAGTGGTTCGGCAAAAGCGACCGATAGGATAAGTGACTAAGCCTACAAAGAATACGTCCTAGAGTCAAATGACTGAAACAATTAAAAGAATATATGGGTGGAAGCACTCCGTCGGTTACGACGATGAGGGTTCCGGTTGATCCGAATCAACGGAACAGCCTGCTCGTGAAATTAACGTGTAAGTGGCTAAGCACTCCACAGACACGTGCACCCTTAACGTAGCTCTCGGGGATATTCAGCGTGACACAGAGAGTGACAAGGCCGGCCCCTTGAAATACAGGTACAACAGAAACAGGGAGTAAGAGTGAGAGAAAGTTGTGGTGAAAGAGTACAGCAGGGATCACCACCCTCCCCTGCCGGAGCCTCGTGGAGCTTTTAGGTGTTTTCGCTCAATAAACACTCACAACGCCCTGTCTGGGAATCGAAACCGCGATCCTATGACCGCGAGTCCGCTGCCCTAACCACTGGGCCATTGCGCCTCCACCATATATATATATATATATATATATATTATATATATATATATATATATATGTGTGTGTGTGTGTGTGTGTGTGTGTGTGTCTGTGTCTGTGTATATCACACACACATTCACGCACACATGCGTGCACACACGCACAGAGATGTAGTTTGCTTAATCTTTTTTGTTCGGATCGTCCGGTATTCATAAATAATAAATCACTTCAAAATGCATTATGCATTCTTGAAATAACTATGTATATAGCGTGTTCATAATTTTAAAAAGAAGTTCAAATAATTCATATTTCATTTAATATTCTTGATAAATGGATGCATTAAAATAGTTATCATATATATGATTACTTGTAATATTTCTTTAACGGAAAACATCACAACGGCACCGCCTTCATTTATCCTACAACTTGTTGATAAATATTTGAAATTACAAACGGAGATAAATATAAACAAACGGACTAAATGAGTAAGCAATTAATTAGCTAATTAACTTATTAACTAACTGACTAAATGTTTATTACGAAGGAAATTACTCTCTGTACATTTTTTGCGTGTTTATATAACTCTTAACTTATTATTTTAGTACAATCCACATAATTAATTAAAATTTCATACGTATACAAATAAATTACTTCACGTTAGAACATGAATTAATCCTTTTCCCATCCAAAGCATTTAAGTTTATCCTAAATAACCATGCTTGTTTTCAGACTTCTAGTTAGCCCTTGTTTCATACGTTCTGAGTAATAAAAAGCTTTTCCTTTCATAAGATTCAAGTTACTCTGGTGGTTGAAAAAATTGGGAGCCTGTATCTTATATGATGCATGGACAACAGGCAAATATGTTCTGTGTATCACATGTAATATACGTGACAGGCAAAAGGTTGATTATTTGCAAATTAAAAATAAACATTAACGACTTGCACATTTAATTTACAGAATTTAGGTTATGTATTTCATTACATCCTAAGAAATCATTACTTGCTGTTTATACATCAAGTAATGTAACCAAATGAACCAATGATTAATGGTGAAGATATGTTTTCATTTTAGCCTATTAAAATTATAATGACCCATTCCAACGTACTGACACATTCAGTTCTTTAAATTTTTTCTTCTTCTTTATTTCCGTTCCGTGCTATACTGCACATCAGTCCGACCTTCACATTTCCAGTAACATGTTATGAGATGTTCCAAACCATTCCCTCAATCTTTCTCCATTTGGTTGTTCTGGTGGAGGTGGTGGTGGGGGGGGGGGGGGAAGTTGATGGCGTGAATTATACATGGTGCCCCGCGAACCCTCTCATGAAACAAGGAAAAGGAAGGTGAGACAAGAAAACAAAAACAAAATTGGGACAAGAACATCACTGGAAACTTATTTATCGACTCCAAAAGGATGGCAAAATTGACAGCGATAGGATTTGAACTCAGATCGAAAAGAACTGAAACAAATACTGCAAGATATTCTGCCCGATACTCGGTCAACTCTGCTAATTTGCCTCATTGTTGATTGCACGTCAAGTGTCGTTCACTATAGGAGAGAAAAAAGATAATAAATTGGCTTTACTGGATGTGCTAATAACCTTGCATCGCATATGAATTTCCGCATCCGCAAATGGCAAACTCATATTTCGCCAGTAATAATCGAACTTTGATTCCCATCATCCGTAGAGTGTGACGATAGGATTCATCTGTGACCTACATATAAGCTAACAACAGCGACCTACACAAAAGCCAACAAGAAATTATCAAGTTTAGGAAAACTCTGCATAGTAACAACAATTCTGGAAGCCTAGTATCAGCTACCAATGTCAGAAATACGAGGGCTGAGCTGCCTCTGTCAGTCTGCCTTACATAACGTGCACGTCGGGAAAAAATTCAGATCTGTGATTCAAGCAACATCAGGTCAGTGTTCAAGAGCGGTGCCCTCAACTATATGTAAATGGTTCGAAATGTAAACAAAAATAATTAAAAATGTAAACGATAATAAACCATAAAATAAATTCTTATTTTTCAAAATGAAATAAAATTCACAGTAAGATGGAAAATAATGTTTATTTTTGTATGCTTCCACTTTATTTCTATTTGAAAAGATTTCCGTTTTTCTTTTTTTTTAATTGCAAAGCGTTCGATGATGTCGTTAAAATTACTTTTATGTAAACTTTCTGCTTCTATACTTAGCAAATATAAGACATTACGAATATTATTTTAGCAGGTTTAAAGTGAATTCTTTCGTGCCGCGAACCATTTTTATTTCTTATTTCTTTGTTGGCCACAAGGGGCTAAACATAGAGGGGACAAACAAGGACAGACAAAGGGATTAAGTCGATTACATCGACGCCAGTGCGTAACTGGTGCTTAATTTACCAACCCCGAAAGGATGAAAGGCAAAGTCGACATCGGCGGAATTTGAACTCAGAACATAAAGACAAGACGAAATACTGCTAAGCATTTTGCCCGACATGCTAACGTTTCTGCCAGCTCGTCGCCTTATCCGCAAAACATTGTGATTTCTGCGGTGCCTCCATCCCTTGATGTCCTAAGCACGTGCTTATTTTGCTTAATGGGTTAATCCAGCGGTGCCGTCAAGCCATAAGTTAAAATATTGCGATTTTGAGTCAGTGTACTTCATCTTCGGCCTTAATTTACATGTTGTATGTTCTCTGAATGAGAGTTGAACTTCAGTACATTTTAACGATTATTATTTAGAAGTTAAGTATTTTTCATGACGTCCACCAAAGAGTAAGAATAGATGCCAGAGCTACCCAGGACCTCCCAGGCATCACATTAACCATAGTCTCAATCATTTCTCTCAAGAACGATAACCCTCTGAAATCCCTCCTCTCGCCGACATCGTTTCCTTTATAAGATCGATATTCGAACAGAGTGTCCTCCGTATCAATGTCACCATTTTCAGAAGGATCATGAACACTGTTCTTTCCTCCTGACTAAAACATTAGCAAAATATGTATGTTCTTTCATATTTTCCTTCTTGTTTCTTGGCAATTGCTTCGCTGACGAAGGCTGCTGTCCACGTCGTCTGCACTCTCATTCGTGGCTGATAAGGCCGATGTGGGATCGACATATCCGATTGTAGTGACGACAGAGGTATGGTTGTTCAGGGTCTCATGATACAGTTGCATTATTTTTTCGCCTCTGACGTTTGT
>NC_042997.1:85348339-85350839 GCF_006345805.1 Octopus sinensis | reverse complement strand
CATCAAGAATTTTGCTGTTTGCCTTCAATGAGTGTGATTAATAAGGTGTGACGTTTATCGGAGACTCCAAGATAGTGGCATTCTTGATAAAGTTACCAAGGTGACTTTACCAAGTTTCCTTACTATCTTTCTCTATGGGGAAGCAGGGACACTGTTGCGCACTAACACAAGTGGGGAAGGACTCGAATGAGAGTTCTCCGGAGTCAAGTGTGAGATACTGGGAGAGCTTTGGAAGGTGTTACTCCCATCATTGTGCTTTATGAAGCAATTTGTCCCGGCTCTTGATAAGGAATGTTCCGTTTTGAAATACCTTCAAGAATTCTTCCCTGTGGTATCTGTAGCAAAGACCAAAGCAAATGTATTTGTCGGACAACAGAAGATCTAGGAATGCACGAAATCCTCCACCATACTCAGTAGCAAGCAGAAAAAGCAGCTTGGAACAATTTTGTCTCAGTTATTTGGATTTTCCCTTATTCACAAAGCAGAAAAATGTGTGGAGCTGGTTGCGAAAGATGAACTGAAGTAAAATGAACAGATGAAGGACTAAAGTGAAGTGAACTGCAGAATGTCCCTGAAAATTCATATCTTTAATGTTTATCTTGATAAATTCAAGGAAAAACTAGGAGCATACTCAGGAAATTCAGTATATCCCAGTGCTTTTACTAGAGTATATACATTGGTCTTTGAACGGCTGATTCCAAGAAAAGTATAACGAAAACCCGATCGGAGACTACATTTGGTGACTCACATGCGAAAGTGAGTTATGTTACAGTCGCGAATCGCAAAAAACTATTCTCTTGTAAACTTCTCTGCACTAAATATAAAAGCACGTTAAATTTGATTCATATCTTATTCATTTTCTCTCTAACCTTAAACGAATTAAAATGTGCGTATTCTCTTGTTTTCCCATCGGAAATAAGTAAATATAATTAGCCAGGTTACAAAAGCGAAATTTGAAGGTGATAATGGCCATTTTCTTGACTTTAGCGATTAGCAAATAACACCGAATAACCAGCAATAAAAATTGTGTTACAAAGTCTAATTAAACCCAAAAAGTAAATGTTTCTATTAAATGTATCGGAAAATGTTATTTGCAAAAAACAAGCAAACTGTTTGCAGGTTGGTTTGAAACGAGGATTGTTTTTTCCAGCTCATTACATGTTTATAGGGTGGTTGGTTAATCGAGGTCTGTAATTGAGCAGACAAATGATCGAAGGTGTTTCAACTATGACCATTCTGTTTATTTGTGTATTAGAAACTATTCTCATTTATGATTTAAGCGAACACATAGTGGAGTGGTTATTCTTTTATTCTTTGACTAGTTTCAGTCATTTGACTGTGGCTATGCTGGAGCACCGCATTGAAGTGTTTTAGTTGAATAAATCTACCCCAGAACTTATTTCTTAAGCTTAGTACTTATTCTGTCGGTCTCTTTTGCCGAACTGCTAAGTTACGGGGTAGTAAACACACCAACACCGGTTGTTAAGCGGTGATGGAGGGACAAACATAGACACAAACACACACACACACACACACACAAATATACATATACACAAAGATACACACACGCACACACATATCGGGAGTAAATATTCAGAAGTGAATATTTATATAGATACTATTATTGTTATTATTATCTGCGGTAATATAAGTAGTTGATAATAACAAGAAAAATATAGGAGGTTGCAGGCCTTAAATAGCATTAGATAGCTATAGAGGAGTTAAAACCCTCATTTGAACCACCAATAACACTGAAACACTGAAAAATACGACAGAAAATCAACAGTAGTCGGGCGAACGGGTTAAAGAAATTTAAACATACCTCTATAGCCCAATGCTATATATTCTGGTATTTGAATATATTTGGATCATGATTTCTGGTTCTGGTGAAATGCCTTACCTTCATCAGCAAGTATTACCGATTGAAAAAGTGTTTTTCAACTCGTCACGTTGAAGTCTGCCGGCGTTCGGAATTGTTTTCCACCAAAATCAGAACAGCTTCAGTGTAAATATATTAATAAAGAGTAAATATTTATATATATATTATTATTGTTATTATCTCCGGTAATATAAATAGTTGGTGATAACAACACCAGTAGTATAGGTGGTTTCAGGCCTGAAATAGCATTAGACAGCTATAGAATTATAATATCTGTCTGTCTATCTATCTATCTATCTATCTATCTATCTATCTATCTATCTATCTATCTATCTATCTATCTATCTATCTATCTATCTATCTATCTATCTATCTGTCTGTCTATCTATCTATCTATCTGTCTGTCTGTCTGTCTGTCTGTCTGTCTAGATATATATGACAAGCTTCTTTCAGTTTCCATCTACCAAATCCAATCACAAGATTTGGTTGACCCGAGGCTGTAGTAGAAGACACTTGCTCAAGGTGTCACACAGTGGAACTGAACCCGGAACCATGTGGTTGAGCAGCAAACTTCTTACCACACTGCTACGCCTGCCCAAACATTTTTTAAAACACACGCCA
>NC_042997.1:85330839-85340839 GCF_006345805.1 Octopus sinensis | reverse complement strand
ATATATATATATATATATATATATATATAGATATATTTATAGGCATAATTTGTGTACACCTATATGTATGTATCTATCTGTCTATCTTCATACATACATGTCATGATAGATCGCTAGCCACTACACATTCTTCATTTTCTCTCCTTGTTTCTTTCTGTGGGAGAGCGTAGGCTCGAAATGTTAAAGACTTTTTCCCTTCCCGAGCGTTATACTAATACATCTGTTTGTTGTCTACACTACCTGTCTTCGTCTTTTGTTTTTTTTTTGTGAATTCTCCCTTCATACATACGTACATACATACATACGTACATACATGCATACATACATACACACACACACATACACACACACATGCATACATAAATACATACATGCATGCATACATACATACATACATACATATATGTATAAACATACATGAATGTATGTGTGTGTGTTTTATGATATTGAACTGGGGGCAGTTCCATGATATCGCACCTTTTGTTTTTCCTTCAATATAACGATGTATATGCACTGCATAATTTAATGAAGTAATCTTACATAGTTGTAGTATAAAGCATACAATACACAAATGATTTAGACACGGTCTGGTGTTGTGTCTGGAAGGAGTCCAACATCTTCAACATTCAAGCAGGTATCAGTGTATGCTACAAATACTTATAGCATATGTATTGGAGAAATGAGGATAAACACAAGTTCATATTATAGTTCCGACGTGCGTTTCATCTATATGATTGTTTAGTGTCCTGCAATAGGTATTCCAAGTGTGTTCTACAGCAACGGCTTGTCAGAGCATACTTTGTTGCATTAAGTTACAGATAACTATGAAACATGTGTGTGCGTGTAGATGGATCGATGGACGGATGGATGGATTATTCGATGTATGTTTGGCTGGCTGGCCAGAATGATGAATGTATGTGTATGCTGAATGGTTAGCTGGTTGAAATACAGGTACATTTCATCTCAAAAATTGTCTGACTGATTATCCTAAAACACGTGTAGTCTTAATACGTACACACACACACACACACACACACACACACACACACACACACACACACACACACACAGATCACATAATAAAAAACATCAGTGATTTTGTTCGCGGTCACACTTGGTAGAGGGAAACTGAAACCACAAATGAAGGGTGAGTGAGTAGTAGTGGGAGGTGTTGAATGTAGATGAGGGGAAGCGGAATAAATTATAATTCGATTGGCTGGCGTAGCAGGCATTTTGATCAAAATGAAACTGGCAACTATTTTTCCTATCCAAAAGGGTAAAATGTTTGTAAACAAAACCCTACATATTAGTTTTAAATGATGGTTCACAAAAACATATACAAACATATACAAGAAATATAACTTGTGTTTAACCAATGGCTAACAAAACACATTCTTGGTTGCTAAAGATGTACATTTTATGTAAATGTGCATTTTAGCAAAAGAAAATAGTGTAATATTTAATTTCGTGCATATATATGTTTACAAGCATTTACCAGCAGTGTGGTACAATACCAGTAATTACAGTTTTAAAATGATTTCTTCCAGCCAACTCCATAGCACTTTCTGCTCTCACCAGCAACGATTCATCAAACTTCCCATTTCGGCCACTACAGTATTCCCACCGTGTTTAAGCATGTCTGTGGTGATTTCATCCAAAGCAGCAGCTTTGTTGTTTATCAACTTCGTCGCTCGCTATCTTTTTCTTCCCAAGTCGTACCGTTTTCTCAGTTGTATTGTTTTTCAGAAATATTCCATCCATTGACAGTTTTGTTCTTCCGTTGTCAGCAAAGCCCTTCCCTGTTTACCCTTTACTGGTATGTTTAAGCTACTTTTTGCTCCACTTAGCTTTAATACTATGCTGTATAGTGTTCTTGGATCTTTTCAACTGGCTGCTTCTGCCTCTGTCTTTTTTGTCTAGCTAGGTATTTCTGTCAGTATGACAGCTTCCTTTTACCCGTCAGTTAAGAACTTAGTATTCATTGTCATACTTTTCCATTGCTTCCTCTGTATTTACTTCTTCTCTGATAATCTTGTTTTTTTTTCTCCTTTATATATAAGATCCCATGTTGTTTCTTGGGTCCATTGCTAAACAGGCTGTACTACAGGAGAAAGAAGCAGATTTCGTAACACGTGATCCTGCACTGAACAAATCTTTATACTCAGGGAAATTATTTAGATTCTGAGAACATACTTGGCTAGACCACGTAACCAATGACGAAGTTCTAAAGCTAGCCAATAGAAGACCACTTCACAGAAATCACCACACAACGAAAATTAAATTAGCGGGTCATATACTTCAGTTGCCAGATATGCCGTTCTAAAACGGCTTTAAATGGACATCACAAAGAGAGAAAATGAAAAATAGGTAGACCAAAAACTGCATTGCGCGAAACATTCATAACCGACATGAAAAAGGCTAATGTTGCATGGGCGGATGTAGAGGAAACTGCTGCCAACTGAAACCAGTGGCGTCAACTTGCTGCCCAACAGGCTCGAGAGCACAGGAGGAACTGACACTGATATATATGAATTTGTATAGTGTGTGTGTCTACACGTATACGTATATATACACATACATATACTAGTGTGAACACGTTATCTTAAAGATAGCGTATTTTACTTTGTATCATATATTTGTGTAATATATATACAAAAGTATACCAAATCCGACCTAGGAAGGGTAAGCAAAAGTATACATATAGAATGCAGTAATTAAGAATGGAGCAGAAAAGTCTTCGCATCTGATATGGGGTAGCTGAAATATTTGCAAACTCCATAGTTCGATAGTATACACGGTCATCATGTGCTAAACCCAGTTTCATTGTAGCCTCTTTGTAACTATGGCAAAGTACACCATTAATAGTCCTCATATCTTCAAAAATAGTCCTCATATCTTCAAATGATGTAGCGCCGGGAATATGATATAGTAAAGCTCTCAGATAGAATCGCTCTTGTTTCTTTGGTGAAACAAAGTAGATACACTCAATTGAGTGTGAATTATTTTTTCTGGGATGCCACATTTTCTCACTATTATTCCATGTTTATAATTCAGGGAAATCAGTATAGTGTAATGTACGTATAAATGAGTTAGCTGGTGATTCCCGGTTAACTAGTATCCATTCAGTGAGAGTGGACCTGTCACATGTGTGGATAACATGTTCAATATCATCATCGTCATTAAAGTAAATGTGTTGCTGTTGGGGTAATTGAACTGTAAGCTGTTGGACTGCAGGATATGAACCATGTAATTTGAAACCTAAAATCCTCTAGACTGCCTCTGATGAGGATACATAGCGGCCATTAATATAATTTTCAATTTCATCTTTGTGTGTTTGTCGTGCATTGGCATGTCCATTAATATTGACTGTCACCCGATCATGACTTTTATGAATATATTTGCTTATATATTTAACTGATTTTACAGATGCACTTATCTCTACATTACAATGATCTCCATATGTGACTAAAAAGAAGGGGAAATATGGTACTCCTGAACGATTATCTAATTCAACGTTAGCCTCTGTAAATGTAAAATCATTATTTCGGCGTCGGTAAAGTGGATAGCCATTATAACAGTGTAATGTATTTATTTTCCTGAAAGTCTTTAGGGAAATGTTTTGTACATTTCCCATCAACCATACATGTTGCATTGGGTTTATTTCTTCCACATGGACCATGTAGCATGCTTTTGGTGACATATTGAAACAGAATTGGTTGTGTTAGTGAATTTAGAAGTTCTGCATAAACAAATTTATCATAATGCTCTGGATCTTTTTTTGATATGAACAACATATGACAACGGGGTTGTCCACACTCTTGAAACTCTGTAGTCCACATTTACAATTTGTATCGACTTACATACATTATTTGATTAATAAACAATTCATATCCATTTATATAAGTCTCTTCAGAGCCTTGCTTCAAAAGATAGACGAAATTCCGCGTGAGAGGACGGCTAGGTTAAAAAAAAAAAAAAAAATTAGCCGGCCTCTCACATGGAATTTCGTCTCTTTTGAAGCAAGGCTCTGAAGAGACTTATATAAATGGATATGAATTGTTTATAAATCAAATAACGTATGTAAGTCGAAGCAAATCGTGGAAAATTTGTTTTTTAAATTTTTTTCTGTTATCTTATATTACATTCATATTATTATTTCATATCATATTGATAGTATATTGTCTTATAATATAGATAAATTATTAGATTGTCAATTGAATCTCTATTTAATTTATTGCTTATATATTCTATATATATATATATATATATATATATATATATATATATATATATATATATATCATAAAGCATCTTTCGGGCGTTGGGTCTCACGGGGGCAATATAGCATAACTACCACCTGTACCGGTGTTGCGTAACTATCATCTGTGCTGTTGGCACGTACAAAGCACTTTTCGAGCGTTGGGCCTCACGGAGGCAACGACAAATGATTGAGACCTTCGGCAAAATGCCGTGCTTGAGTAGAAGATCAATGAAGCCAACTGAAATCGTAGTCGTGGCAGATACTGGTGTCACGCAACTGGTGCCAGTGCCAGTGACACGTAAAAGCACCCATTACACTCTCGGAGTGGTTGGCATTAGGAAGGGCATTCAGCCATATAAACCATGCCAAATCAGACTGGAGTCTGGTGCAGCCACTCCCCAGTTTACCCGCCCTGGTAAAATCGTTCAGTCCCTGGCAGCAGTAACAACGGACGTTGAGTAATGATGATGATGATATATATTATACATATGTGTGTGTGTGGTGTGTGTGTGTATATATTACATATATAATATATATAATATATATAATATATATATATATATATATATATATATATATATATATGCGTCAAATTACGTTTCACTGTCTTAAACAGTGGGATGCCATAGCTAACGCACTGACTAAAAGACGCTCCAGTGACGGGCGAGATCGGGTTTGATCATAGATCTGCTTAATCAAGGCTGACATGAGACTAAACAGCAACAACAGTAACTATGACGACAAAAACAATACAACCACTACCACTCTAGCCAACTCCCCTCACCACTACCATCACCACCACCACCACCACCACCACCACCAAAATTCTTCAAGGCGGTGCTCCAGCATGGCCGCAGTTTGATGACTGAAGCATGTACAAGATAAAAAATACATTATCCCATACATACAAAGAAGAGAGAGAGAGAAAGAGAGAAAGAGAGAGAATTGAGGGCTATTTTGGGAAGTATTAAAAGGATCGAGGGATTTGGGTGAAGGACATTTCAAGTAGAAAAATCTACGTTGGTTTTGGGTCTTTGACAGAAAAGTAAATGTGATTCAGATCTCTGTAAAAAGACAAAAAAAAAAAAGAGAAAAAGTTAGAAAGGTGACTTAAATTGATATAATACATTTGTTCATTTAGAGACCAAGCTGATACATTGCTGCTCTAAAAGTGAAAGAATGGGGTGGGACGGGGAGATCTTTTGCTACTGCTTCTTTTAGTGTTCAGATTAAGACGATGTCGCTATACTGCAAGGGTGGCGGTGGGGGCCTTATACATTTAGTAGCTGTTTTTCTATAGATAACTTGAAATAATCTTTGTAGGTAGGTGTGGAGATGGCACTGCAAAGCAAATATATTTCTTTCACCAATTATTCAAGCAATTTCCCCAGCCGACTGAGAAGTTGACATATCGATTTCCCCTTTGTTAAATTTAATTAGTTTGTGCCGAAAGGATCATTCTGTTCTCTAGACAATATTGGTAACTCAATAGGTGATAATAACTAAGCACTAAATCTAAACATCTCTGTAATTCTATAGATGGACCAATGCCGTTATTTCACTGGCGTCTAAAATCTATTACACATATAATGTAAAATCGATTTCTTGCACTAGCACAAGCCCTTCCATTCTAGGGTTCAAAGGCAGTGGTGGCGGTGGTGGTGATGTTGTTTCTGTGTGTGTGTGTGTGTGTGTGTGTGTGTGTGTGTGTGTGTGTGTGTGTGTGTGTGTGTGTGTGTGTGTGTGTGTGTGATATGTTTTCGTTAAAGTGTGCCATTATGAAAGTCCCATGAGCCGTAAATGGTCCATAGCTGCTCTACACGGCCGCTCAGTTGTAGCAGAAATTTCAGACACATCTTCCTCAAGTTATATGCTATCGTCTTCAAAAAAGTGTGCACATTGTACAAAGAAGGGATGGTCATCGCTGGAACACCATTCCTCATAAATCTACATTGTCATTTCTGATCTGGGGCTAAACAACATATTGAATTCTCACATTGAGATAAAAACATCAAATAATTCGAGCAACGGAATAAATTTTACGCCGTGAGAAAAGAAGAGAAAACTAACCTTTCGGAGAATTGTCTTTCTTCAGACTTGGGTCGGTCCTTAGCTATACTAACATACCTGTCCCTCGAATTTAGTCTTTTGAACACTTGTTTCTCACAAAATTATTAGTTACTTAAATTTAGTCGAATAGCTAACATTAGAAACCAAAGCTGAATATTACACACACTCACACACACACACACAGAGACACACACACATATATATACACACACACACACGTTCACAGTCACAGATACGTACACACTCACATACATACACACACACAAAAATATATATATAAAGTAAGTTTTTAATCTATTGTATTTTTGTTTCAGCCAAACTGGGGCAGCATCTTGAAATGAAGTTAGTTCATCAAATCAGTCGAAGTGCTTATTTTAAGTCTGTCATTTGTTCACCTGGTCTCTTTTACCGAATTGCTGTTTTGTGGACGTGAACAAACCTAAAAGGTTTTTTCAATTGGTAGAGACCAACAAAAATAAGCGCGCGATCATGCACAAATATACCTACATACACACACTCACGCACGCACACACACACACACACACACACGTATATGCATATATGTTTATATAATACATATGCATATATGTATGTGTATATGTATGTGTATATATATATATATATATGCACACACACATATATATATAATATTTTGCATATGTATATATAGATATGTATAATAGATATATATATTATATATATATATATATATGTGTGTGTGGTATATATATATATATATATATATATATTAATATATAAATGTATATGCACTTCGTTGTGAAGCGATTCTAAACCAAATATCAATGGTTGTGACTGTAGAAAATGATGTATAGATTGCACTTCTTTCCCCGTTATGGGAAATAAAGAAGGCAGTTTATGATACTTTTTCAGCTTTCATACAAAACCCGAAAACCATTTAATTGAGAACTTTATTACAAGGTATGTGTTAGAAAGGATAACTGAAATACTTAAAGGAACATTAAAAAAAATGAAAGAATTTCTAAGAAATTCTATTTGTGACAGATCTTTAGCTAATGGATAGCCACAGACACACGCATATTAATGTCTTTATTCATCAGTTGAATTCTAAGTATGAATTCATTTCTAAATGTCAATACCATAATAAATACATTTCACGGAACTTTATTTTACCGGCTGACTGGCTACATTCTATTAAAGTGGATGTTTTGACATTCTTCTTGTAGTATGCCTGGAGTAGAAATTAATTAAAATTACAACCTTAATGATGAGAGCAATCATTATCTAAATGACTAACTGTGGTCAGAAAGAGAAAGAAAAAGCAATCTAGAAATGTTAATGGATTAAAGTTAATAAAATGCAGAATGCTGTAAGATGTGAGTCTGATCTTTAGCAAGTCTGTGACAATTTCGATTGTTTTATAGTTTTTATTTTTTCGAATATTTTATATTCTTCAGATGTTCTTCGAATACTTTAAGTTTTACTACCTAATACATATCTTTGTTTTCGAAGTTTCCCTAAGTGGTGTTCAAAAGGTATTTTTTAAATTGAAATTGCAGTCTTCTGGTAAACTGATTTATTTTTCTCTCAAATTGAAGAAAGATACTGAATTGGTTAAAATTTTTTTTATTAAACTTTGTTCTTCATTTCACTTTAAGTACCAACGACTTGTTTTCCTTGAACTACCACTATATACGTATCTCTCCCTTTCCTGTTTTTTCACTCTTTTTCATACAATATTTTCAAATGGCGTCCACTCTTTCCTTTTCCTGCCTCAAAATTTGCTTGCAACTATGTGATTCAAGATTTCTCTGCTCCGAGAGTTCAAAGTATTTACACATATACGACGATATTTCGGCACGGTCTCCGTCTATTGAAACTACTTCGTTGAGAGGTGAACTTCTAAATCGCATAGTCATGCCTCTTCATCACTTTTCTGCCTTTTACTTTCCCCATTCGTTTCGATATTCACATACTCATATATCTTTATACTTTCTCATTTATTCCACCCCTAACGCACATACATGCGCCTTCTTTATTGCACAACTCCAACTGACCTAAGCAAACGTTTTAAAGTAACAACGAGTAAACTTATGCCACAAACCTCATATTTCGTATTCCAATTCTGCAACATCTTTCTTTTACTCCAACTTGTCCTTTCTTTCTTTCTTTCTTTCTTTCTTTCTTTCTTTCGCTATCTTCTCATTCTTTTCTTTCTTCTCTCGTCATAATGCTCCATTATTTTTCATTTTATATATCTATATACCTTCTCCTTCTTCTTCTCTGGTTAAGACTATGTGTATGACTTCATTAAATTTTGTATTATATGCGTTTAAAGCAGGTTATCTTACTATTTATTAGCCTTGGCTGGAAAAATATACATGACAGGTATAAGCATGTACGTTGCAATAATTTTAGACTTGTTGAAAAACGGTAACGTGAAACTCAGTGCAACGACAGTTCAGAGTCAGAACTTTAATTGCTATAATATGTGTAAGCGCCCGTGTGTACAAATATATATTTATGTATATGTGCGTATGTGTGTATCTATCTATCTATCTATCTATCTATCTATCTATCTATCTATCTATCTATCTATCTATCTATCTATCTATCTATCTATCTATCTATCTATTAGTGTATGATGCCTGTGTCTATCTGGGGGGAGGTTAGACATAGTCATTTGTCATTTTCATATACATTTCTGTGTAATAACTAACTGAATAAAATGGTGAATTCAAAGCTGGGAACAGAGAGCTTACCAAAATTCGCCTTTTATCTAAAAAGGCGTTTGATGAAAAAAAATATCGTGCTTGCAAGACACTCCAGAATATAAATAAACAATCAAGCAAATACCGAAATAAACAATAAAAATATATAAATAAGGTGGAAAAGTAGTAGAGAAAAAATGGGGGGGGGTTGAAAAACGAATTTAGAATCCTATTTAGAAGCAGCCTTAAAGTTAAAATGAATTGCAACAAGAGAGCGATGTCTGAAGGCATACCAAGTTTAACTATAGCTATATATTTAGATCCAAAATCGATAACATATGTATACACAAAGATAATAAACATACGCATAAACACACGCATATATATATACATTTATATACAATATATATATATATATTATATATATATTATATATATATATATATATGTATATACCTCCCCACACACGTGCACACGTAACATAAATATCAGCATGCACAAAATCAATTAATGCGTGTGAGTGTGCGTGTATATATAATATATATATATATATATATATATTTATATATATATATATGTATATAATATGTATCTTTGTGTGTATGTGTATATATGTATACCATGTTTGTGTGCATACATTTTTTATGATACGAGTATATATGTTTTCTTTCAATATGTAAATATATTATATATATATATATATATTATATATATATTATATATATAATATATATATATATATATATATATATATTATATATATACACATATATATATACATATATATATATGTATTATATATATATATATTATATATATCTATATATATATATATATATATATATATATATATATATATATATATATATATATGTATGTATATCTTGCGTAGAACTTTAGCGTGCGATAGAGATATATAGCTAGGGCGTGAGGGAGACGGCGATAAAGAGCGAGGGAGAAAAACACTTTATGCGCATCT
>NC_042997.1:85320839-85325839 GCF_006345805.1 Octopus sinensis | reverse complement strand
AATTTTTAGGCCATAATCATTAGTTTTAACATTATTGACATATAAGTCGAGGGCATTGTTTAGCAATAACCGATCGATCTCCAGAATAATTTCAGGTTAAGAAATATAAATGAACTTTAATAGAATCTTCGCAAATAATGACTTTATGGTCAAGTGGGTGAGTTTATGTTCGAAATCCTATAGAAACTTGGAGAATTTCAATGACGTGATGTGACGAACTTTGCATGTAAAATCGAAATGTGGGACGAACAACTATTGGTGTATTAAAGTAATATTAAGGTTATTACTAAGGTGGCGAGTTGGCAGTATCGTTAGCACGCCGGACAAGTTGCTTAGCGGCATTTTGTCCGTCTTTATGTTCTGGGTTCAAATTCCACCGAAGTCGACTTTGCCTTTTATCATTTCGAGGTCGATAAAATAAGTACAAGTCGGTCACAAGGTCGATGTAATCGACTTACTCCAACTTCCAAAACTGCTGTTCTTGTGCCAAAATTTACAAGCAATATTATGATTATTATTAAATTATGAATTTGAATAAATAAATGTAAATATACTTGGTTAATTTCTTAATTTTAGTCTAAGGTAATTAGTATTAGCATTTCAATAAATTACAGCAAATAAGTCCTTCTTGCTGTCTGTGGTTTAAAGTAATGACGATAGAATAGATAACGAGGATAGATTATCAAAAATCTATTAAAACAAACAGCCACCTTTGTTGTCATGCATCTCTGTTATTATGAACAGGTGCCTCTCTAGTTACAAATGGTCTGCAGGGAAACATACTGGTCTTTCTTGTTATAACCTCCAAGTTGCCGCAACCCCAAAACAAATGAATGAAATGCGAAGTGAGATTCACACTGAAAGCCGTACAGTATGCCAAAGAATACAAAGACAGCGCCGTTTCCAAGCAGTCCATGATCAGCAAAAACAAGTTAGAGAATGGTGAAAAACTGAGGAAAATTTGGAAAAAGCGCCTGAAGTAAAGTGCACAAATAGGAGCCAGAATCTAAGAAAGTTGCCAGAATTAAAGGCAGCGAGACTAAAATGGGTAGAAGACCAAAGACAAGATATCGTGGCAGTGACACGGTCCCTCATCCGTCTTTTAGCGCTGAAACGGGTTGTTAAGGATAAATAGCTGTTCGTAAACTTTAAAGTAACAACGAGCTAGTGATCAAGATTTATGAAGCAAGAGAATTTAGTACTGTGACAGAAAACCAAAACAGTACAAAACTTAATGAAGGATCTCGTGATGAAAATAATCAAGTTCCAGAGTTTCATGATGCAGTCGTAAAAGGACTTGAATACAATCTCAGCCAAATTACAAACATAGACGAAACATCAATGTCAGCAACAGAACGTTCAATATAAACGGCGCAAAAATGTACTCGTCAAGACAACAAGGCATGAAAAACGAGTTATTTTTTTCTTTTGCATTGTCCTGCACGGCAGATGGCATTAAATTACATCTCTTATTTTCACATTTTATTTTTACATCTATACAGTTTTATAATAATACACATAATTCATTACAAATTACCGTATTTTCCGGTCTATAAAGCTCATCGGTATTTAAGCTGCGGGGGCAAATTTTTGGGAAAGTTTTGGTTTTATTCACACATAAAAGACCTATAGAGCTACGGTTCCGCAGCAAACTTTTTTGTTGTTGACGTGTATGTAGTTTCAAAATGCCTTATTTTATAACTATGAGATGTATCGTTATTATTATGATTTTATCTTACTATAATCAACAACAAACACATTTCGTCAATACAAAAAAGTCTTTATTAGATTAAAAATAACATTATCAAAACATGAAGGTAAAACAAAACAGATATGCTTTATTTTCTTCTGGGCACCAATGTACTGTAGTCTTTCACCGACTGACCTTTCCTCTGAAAAATTCAGTGGAATCATCCGATCTCCATACACAAATTATTTTCCTCCGGAAACTTACAAAAAGATACACACGTTAGGCGCACCTTTCTATAAGCTGCACACTAAATTTCCCAGGTAAAAAAATAGCGGCTTATACACCGGAAAATATGGTACATGTAAAATATTATGTAATATTGTAATATTACATATTGTAATATGTAATACTATGTAATATTGCAATATTGTAAAATTTTAAAAACACAAAAATAAAATGTAAAAATCTGATTATGTTGGAATTTCATTGACTAATATATTTATCAATACACTATAACAATGGCCAAACACTCAGTGGCGCTCGCTAAAATCCGGCGGAGATATGAATAATTAGCTATTAGCGACAGTAGCTGTGTTCGTCACGATAATAATTAGTATATTCAATTTTAAATGGCTGTATTGTTTAGATCACCTTACCCTGATGTTAACGTTACTGTTCGATTGATTTTCGTTCTGGCATTCGGTGCTTGGATTTGTAAACTACGACAAGAATAACAACGGTCAACAAAGAATTTGTCTCAAGAAAAAGAAATGTGAAGCTAACAGTTTACGAAATACTCCTAATTTAAATGTTTATGAATGGAATTAACCTTGTGAAATCATAAATCCAGCTATCTGAATCAATGAGTCACTGAATGTTGGCAATACTGTCCATTCTCCTTCATAATGCCAAGAAACTGTATAAACATCGTAAACAACTTTTGCTATATTTGCAACGACTTAACCTACAAGTCACAAAGACGGCATTTCACGCTATTGTTTACGTGCGGCAAAGACACGGGTGAAGTGAAACACAACACAGCGTGCGGTTGTCATGGTAACAGGATGCTAATGCCACACAGTCTGTTGATTGGCTAAAATTACCCAAATTTCCCAACTTTAATTCCAAATAACATCAGATTCTTTAATTTACGATACGTAAGATGGAAAGAAAAGAAACAAAGTAATTGGTTGATCGTAATCAAAATTGAGAGTTGTATCGATACACCATAAATGAGGGGGCTCATTTTTGCGAATGAGACTGAGAAGATCCCAAATTTGATTCGGAAAAGGGCGAGTAAGCGTCTTTTATATTTATTTCATGTTTCATCGAAACCGGAAGTTTAAAATTGAAGTTAGCTTTGGTGTGTTTCGAACGCAGAATGTAAAACTGTGTGAACTAGATACTGATTTTTTTTTTTTTTCAAAGGCGTGAGTATCAGCAATTCTGGCATCAAGATCGATATTTTATAGAAATGTCAGTGCTATTAAGTATTCCATCATAGCCTTTTTACTTTTTGTTCTCTTTACTTCTCTCTTTCTCTCTCTCTCTCCTCTCTCTCTCTCTCTCTCTCTCTCTCTCTCTCTTTCTCTCCCCCCCCACACTAACTGCTGGTTGGCCATCACCTCTGAAGATATTTCTACAGGCCAAAATGTTTATGTAGTCCCAATCTTAAATAACATTCAGTTGTGTGCTGCCCTCTGCATTTCATCACTCTAATCAGAAGTGCTGTGAAACACTGGGCTTAGAGAGAAAAGAAAGAAATCATTAAAAAAGTAAAATAATACTCGATAACGAGAGATACAGAAAATAGCGAGAGAGAGAGACAGAGGGAGAGAGGGAAAGAGAGAGAGAAACAGAGAGAAGAGAGAAGGGATGGAGAGAGAGAGTTGTGAGGTATATATGTTACAAAGAGAGTGGGAAAAATATTGAAAAATGAGAAGTAAAAAAAAGGGACAGAAAATAGAAATAAAGAAATGAAGAAAATAAGAAGACAAGGAGGGAAAGAAGGAAAAAGTAAGGAGAAAGATGGAAAGAAAAGAAACAAAATATATTGCTCCGGAAGTGATGTGAACGTGTCATTTTCGTTGACTTTTGTTTGTAGTAAATACTTCGTCTTTACCCTTCCAACACACAAACCTGCCAACCGAACAGTTAAAAGAAAAAAAAAAAAAACTCCCCACCCCACTCCACCACAGAAAAGCAAAACAAAAACAAACAAAACTGGAACCGTGTAGAGTTTCTTCCTAACTGCCGAAGTATTACACCTGGTGGTAAACGCCTATGTGTAATGAATTTTAACATGAAATGGACTGTTGTATTCACCAGTAATCAAATATAATCTGTAATCGGAACTGGAATCCAGATCTAATGCCAAGACATATCGAGATATTCGAAGCACTTCCTGATCCAGAAGGTTCTGCTAGTTATTTTCAACGGGGGGGGGGGGGGCTAACGTAGTCTAAGATTGTATCTCCAGTAACGTTTACTTGTTTCAGTCATTGGACTGCGGTCATGCTGGGGTACCGACTTGAAGAATTTTTAGTCGAACGAATCGACCCCAACTGCTTACTTTTACTTTTAAGCCAGGTACTTACTCTATCGGCCCTTTTTGCCGAACCGCTAAGTCACGAGGACGTAAACATACCAATACCGGTTGTCAGGCAGTGTTGGGAACGCACGCACAAACACACACACACGCGCATACACACACACACGATGGGCTTCATTCAGTTTCTGTCTACCAGATCCAAACACTAGGCTTTGGCCAGACCGAGGCTATGGTAGAAAAAAATTGTCGCAGTGGGAATGAACCCAGAACCATGTGTTTGGAAAGCAAACATCTTGCCACACAGTCACGCCCCAGCGCCGATAAAAAGAAACAGTATAAATAAAAAAAGCAAAAACAAACACACCCAAAACAGAAGGTTGCAACAGATTTGAATTTCTAGCACCAAAATGCCTTGTCGCTTGTAAGAGAGAGATGAGCTCTTTAATTTCATGAGTAATTTTGGAAGTATACAATGTCAAGTCGCAAGTGAAATCTTTCTTTCTGACATCTGCATAATTTCCGTTGCAAAAATGAAGAAAGGGTTTTACTCTACTGAAAAGCATTGAGTGATCCTTCAATTTAATGGTTCACTGCATTTATATATAACCATACATAGTTCCAGGTTTAGTCTCATTACGTGGAATTTTGACTAAGCGTCTTCTACTATAACCCTGGCCCGAGCAAGGCTTTGTGAGAAGATTTGGTAAGTGGAAACTGAAAGTACATAACACACACACACACACACACACACACACACAC
>NC_042997.1:85315839-85318339 GCF_006345805.1 Octopus sinensis | reverse complement strand
CGGCAGAGTTGCTTGAGAGCAACGCGACACTCGCGGTGCCATTCGCCCTTCCTCGGCCTCTTTTTGATCCACGACTGCAGTTCGGTCATGGAGACGAGCTGCGGGAAAGCGTGCCTCACAACGGCGACCACACCTGTTCACCGTCGTCTACATAGAGCCAGAGATGTCGCAGTCTCAGCGCGTGTCTGCGCATCATCAACCACGGCATGCCCAGCCCTCCTTTTAACGGGTGTTGACAGCAAATGGATCGCCTGACCATCGGGACGCATCCTTTCCACAAGAAGCGAAAGAGGATGCGTTGTAGTTTGGTGATGGTAGGGTCGGGACAAGGTACGACGGTCAGGCGGTAGTAGATGACGGACGCGATGTACGTGTTCGCCACCTCCGCTCGACCTTTTAGGGACAGTTTCCTCTCGGCCCATTGCCGAGCGAGAGTGACCACCCTACTCGTTATCTCGTTCCAGTTCTTCTCCACTTGGAGGTCCGGACCAAACCAGACCCCAGATAGATAGATAGATAGATAGATAGATAAATGTGTGCGTCTCTCATGTGCTCGCGTGTATTGTTTACCTCATAAGAATGTAGTTCTTCGAATTTTCTAAATTCTTATGACGTAAGCAACACCTATACTTTAGGAAATGACTCACTACATCATCTGCTCCTGGGTTTCCTCCATACAGGAAAAAGTGGGATGGACGGCCACTCTGAGAATGTTTTTGATCATAGGACAACTGCACATTTGTAGTTGACCTTGGGTTAAATAAACAATAACATCAATAACAACAAACTAAAGGAATGTAAATAGTCGGAACTAAAAAATGAAAGTATCTAGTCCACCGTTCTGCCAATGGCTGCAAATTTCTGATGTTCAAACCTTACTATGTTCGCTTTCTCTTTTGCATAAATATAGATTCAATACAGATTTTGAAATGGACTTGATTCGGTTAAAAGCACGTAACACCTTTCCGAATGATTTGTAGCCTTGGATGATCAATGTTAGAAACGTTACACACACACACACACACACACACACACACACACACACACACACACACACACACACCACACACACACACACCACACACACCACACACACACACACACAAGAGTTAAGGAATGGAGTAGATAAAATACGGGCTACATATGTTTCATAGCGAGTGGAACCTTGGAAGTGATAAATATCCAAGCGCGGTGTATACCGCAAGCTACTCTTCAGGCCAAGAGTATCTTGATTTTAATCAAGAATCGTGATGTGGATGCAGCTCGGCCCCGTTAGCGTGTAAGAAGTTAAGGGCCGAAACACTTGCATGGCGGCTGGAGGGTGGGGAATGGGGATGAAGGGTTCGTCTCTTGAAATCGTCTGCTCTTCAGCTCTCTTGAGAGTTTCTTACCACTGATGTTGTGACGCTCTTATGGTAAATAAAAGGTGACTATTATCACTCTAAGATCAATATAATATTGTAACAGTTTGTTTTAATAAAGTCTGTTTAATCGACTGTCGGGCCCCATCAAGCCTCTGATCTTGTGCCTGCGTAGTGATTAGTACATTTGTAGTAGTAGTAGTAGTAGTAGTAGAAGCATCAATAACGCCAACAGCAGTAGTAGTACATTTGTAGTAGTAGTAGTAGTAGTAGTAGCAGCAGCAGTAGTAGTAGTATTAGTGGTGGGGGTTTACTTTAATTCTTACCCCTCCCCTCTTTATCCACGTGTTAGTTCTCATCTCGGAATCAGTGGCGTTAGGGGGGTGGGTGAAAGTGGAATGGGAAAACGGGTAGGTGAAACAACTACTAGCGAGACCACCACCACCACCACCACCACCAAGATTCGAACCCCCTACATCACCAATACAAGCACCATCACACCAGCACGAGCAATGCCATCCGATCACCACCAGCTCCACCCGACCACCACCACCCGACCACCCCCACCAGCACCAGCACCATCACCACCACTACCATTACCACCTCCAGCACCACCTCCAGCCTCATCTCCAGCACTCCCAGTACCCCCAGCACCAGCACCGCCATAACCACGACGTTCGCGTTCTCGTTATTTTTCACCGCCAAATTTATTTTATTACTCCCTCGGTCCTCTTTTTTTTTAAATATTTTTTTCTTTTTACACGCTCGCTGCCCCCTACTCTCCCCTACCCGACCCGACCCCACCCAGTCTCTTGTCAGTACTCTGTAAAATTCCTCCACTTCCCTTCCTCTCCCTTTTGCCGCCGCCACCTGTCTCCTCCATCCACCCTGCCAGCAAACAGCAGCAGCAACTGCAGCAGCAGCAACAACAACAACAGCAATAGCAGCACCACCTCTACCATTGCCCCTCCCGTCCCCTCCCTAGCTAAATCTATTCAGTGTTCTGTCAGCGCGGTTATGTGTCAGTTCAACTGGATGAACGATCGAGTTACAGTGGAGGAATCCCAGCTATGTAAGTGTGTTGTTGATAGATAAGGCAACAAAAACAACAATAACAATAACTACTACTACTACTACTA
>NC_042997.1:85288339-85313339 GCF_006345805.1 Octopus sinensis | reverse complement strand
ATCATTTTGACCTTGAAGGAAGCAACCAAGTTGCTCTGACATGAAAAAAGCCCTATATGAAAAGTGAAACAGTATCACTTTCCCCAAAACCTAAAGAGGGGTTGTTTTGAATGAAATTCCCTCAGCTTCATTAAACTGTTATATTAATTTAGCTCATATGTTATTTTATGTTACCATGGTTGGCTGTTTATATTTCTCCATTCTAATACTTGTGAAATTGAAAATTGATCCATATTAATTCTTGTGAAATTGAAAATTGAGCCATTATAATTCTTATCAACATTTTGACGTCTCCTTTAATAATCGCTGATATTTTATAAATAAAGTACAGGATTCAGTTGAACTCTGAAGATAGCATTCATCTTGCCCTGATATTAAAGATGTCTTAATCTGGTGTTAAATGAAACAGCGTTATTTTAACAAACCTGGAATGAATATGCCGTTAAAGAAATTCTTCATTCCTTTAAGTATTTTGTTTGGAAGCTATTCCTACAACATCTTCTTTTATCTTTTACTTGTTTCAGTCATTGGACTGAGGTCATGCTGGAGCACTGTCGTAAAAGGTTTACTCGAGCAAAACGACTCCAGTACTTATTTTTTAAGTCTGGTTCATATTCTATCGTGCTTTTTGGGAAAACTGCAAGTTACAGGTCCGTAAATAAATCAACACCAGTTATCAAGCAGTGGGTGGTATACAATACACATATGTATGTTTATATATATATAATAAAACTTATATATAAAGGACGTGAAATTCACGAATTGACAAACACGGAAAAACGGACAGTAATTCAGAGCCTTCATTCTTCAGTCAGAAACCGATTCATCATGGCAAATTTCGGCTGTTTATATATTGTTACTCATATGTCGAGTTATAATCCTTTCTACTATAGGCACAAGAACTGAAATTTGGTGTGACGGGATCTAGTCGACTAAATGGATTCCAGTATTCAAACTTAGTTTACCGATCCCAAAACGATGGCAGGCAATGTCGACTTCGATAGAATTTGAACTCAGAATTTATAGCTGGAAGAAATGCCGTTAAGCATTTTGCCCGGCGCGGTGACGATTCTACCAGCTGGTCCCATTATGTCTGGTTATAATAAAAACAATTTTATGTTAAACTGCTAGATTTACTCAATACTTTTTGTAAACTACATAGTTATTATTTTTCAACAAGAATAGTGTTGACTGTGATTTCGAAGTTTCGGCCTGCTTTGCCTTCATTAGATTTCTTCACAGCCAATAAAGCTAAGCAGACCGAAACTTCGAATTTACCGTAAACGCTAATCTTGTTGGATAAACACACACACACACACATACACACACATACACACACACACACACACGCACACACATACACACACACAATCATATATACATACACACATGGGCTTCTACACAGTTTCCGTCTACCAAATTCATTCACAAGGCATTGGTCAGCTCGGTGTTGTAATAAAAGGTACTTGTCGAAGGTGTCGCCCATCAGGACGGAACCGAAAATCACGTGGATACAAAGTTTCGAAATCATAAAATAATATTTTATTCGTCTTTTATTTAAATCAGTGCTGACACGTAGCTAAACAGTAGCAACAGCTTCAGAAGAATGAAATATGACGCTGACAGCAAAGAGTTTTTGCTAGACACTCTAACGATTCGATGTGTTTCCTATCTCTCTGAACCCGCGATTGCGCATCAGCGCGTTGTGAATTCATTTGACTATAACTCTGGAAGCAAAAAAAGCGGGCGGACACATGGGTTGAATTTATGACTGGAAATAACCATGTTTCTGCCAATTAGCGCACCATTATCAGAAAACCATGTAGCCACCCGCTTTTTGCGTCTTCTAGGGGTATAGTCAAATAAAGTCGCACTCGCTGAAACCTACTCGTAGGTTCAAACGGTTAAGCAGAAAGTGTGATGTGTTGAGTTAGGAAGGGCCAATTCTTGGTTCGTAAACGTTATCAGCTGCAGAAGAATGAAACGGTTGAAAAGTCGTCGATACCTTGCTGGAGTTGACCAAGTGTAACCATGTCTTTCATTTGTATTTACTTATTTACTTTTTGGTTTCCAGCAATAGTTGCAGGCCTACATATGTGACGGTTATTCTCTTCAAATCTTACTTGACAGGTAGTGACAGATGTCACTAGCTTACTTCCGTCTTACCATCGTATCTTTCTACACACAGATACGCGCGCATGCATTTTTCTCTCTGTAGCCTCCTTTCTTTCGCCGTATTTACTCATGTTGACGTCAGTTTGGTCAATACAGAACAGAGAAGTGGAAGCTTCATTTCCGTGACAAGAACAGCTCTGGTGTTTGAGCTCGCAATCACAAACCCTCAAACGGAATGAGCTTCGCTATTATCGTTTTCATGTCCACTTTTCCACGCTTGTATGGGTCAGACGGAATTCGTTGAGGCAGAGGTTCTACAGCCGGAAGCTTTATGTGGTTGCTCAATATGCTAGAAATAGCATCCAAATCTTCTTCAAAACGAAAGCCCACGCTAGATAATGATAATCATTGATATCTTATAAAATACTGGATGGTCAGAACTGGAACGCCATTGGCTATATATCGCTTCAGTTGAATGATAACAACAGCAATAACAACATTAATAACACACCTGATCTCTGTTTGAAGACATCTTGGTTGGTGTCTCTCACCTCACAACTGGAACAGCAGATGACTCACATCACTTGGCCTTCCTCCTTACACGTCCAAACATATATACAAATGTATCAGCGCCCATATACATTCATCGACTTTGCTACCATTAATGTTTTTGCACACGATCGACGTTTCTTCCCACCGTCCACTTCTTCTCTCTTTCACTCAGAACCCACATCCCTACGAACCCACGTAAGTACTTCTTTACAAGAATGACACCTACATAAGAGCACACGGAATTATATCTCTTCACTCCTTGATAAAGAGCTTGAAATATCAAGATTGTTCATTTCTTCCAGGCAACAGAAGCACAAAAGGTCAAGTCATTACATCTTAAGACTAAATGTCATATTTTACACTTTGAGTTCAAATCTTGCGAAGGTCAGCTTTCTAGATAAAAGCAAAAAAAGACCCGTTCAGTGTGCTAGAGTAGCAGAATCGTTAGCACATCGGATGCGATGTTTGGAGGTATTGTTCAGGTTCTTTGCGTTCTGAGTTCTTGATTGGTAGACTTGATATCAAACTGGGCAAGCATTTGGATGAGGTCTCTGGTTAGAGAATTACTTCATTCCTCCCTATTTCAATCAATTGTGGAAGATCTGAAAAAGGTGGAGTAATGGCTGTTGCCTACTCTCCCCCTCTTTCCCTCTCCCTCTCTCTTTCTCTGACAAGTCAGGTCAGCTATAGAGGAATGCACCGTCGCAGGACGTCGTTGCAACTATCATTTGCCTGTATTTGTTTGTGTCGCCAAGAGCAATCCTCCGAGCAGTGTCCCAATCAGTCCCTCATCCGCCTTGACCACGTGGCATATGGTCAACCAGCATTAGCTGACCATCTGTGAAGAGAACACGATACGCAGGATCCAGCTCAGAAAACCTGACCAATGAATTAAAAAACAAAAAAAAGCAAACAAAAACTAAAAAAAAAATGTTTACTTGTTTCTTGCCGACGTCGACTAACATCGGAAATTTACGATTGTTGGTTTTACCATTAGAAAGTCCGATCTTCATTTCATATTTTTGCTTTATTGCTGAAAGAAAGCACATCTTCATGATGATCTTTTTAAAAAGCGAAGAATCTGCTAACCTTCTCAATATTTCCTTTCTTTCTTTCTAAGCTGCCAACAATAATTAATCTTTTGCGACTGACAGACTAAATAACAGACAGCATGACTAAACTGCTTGATTGGTTGGTTAGCTGTCTGCTTCGTTGACTGTTTATCTGTCTAACTGGCTGAGTAATATTACTCTCTCTCTATCTCTTTCTCTCTTCGTGTTTGTAATTTTCTTTTTTTACAAGAACATAACGACGACAACGAAGAGTGTGACATGACAGTAGTAATAAATAAATATATAATACCGTTGATGGCATTAGCGGTTTGTGTATATATGTGTGTGTACACGAGTACGTGTGTGCGTTTGTGAATAACTTGGTTTAAGCCTGTGTGTAAGTGGTTGAGCGCGTCTTACGAGTGAATGTCCGTTTGCTTGAATTTTGTGTGTATCTAAATGTGGACAAGAACTTTATATGAATGTGTATGTATCTTGCTTTATAAGCTTTCAGTGGGGGATTATATCTTTTAATTTACTATTTTAAATTTATTTTAAGGAAGACAATAGCAACAGCACCGCCCTAGATATTTGAAGTTTGACTGAGTACAGTTCCAATACGCAGAGATTAGCTTCTCTTTTCGTTACTTCTGAAAAGTATACTGACAATATCACGTTACCAAAAGAAGCACTTATAACAAGGCATAGGAAATATTTCAGTAGTTATTACAGCCCTAATAGTATCTGTCAAATTTAGGATACAATATAAGAAAATTAAACCGATTCTAGTATTTTAGCTGGCACTTAGCTTCAAGGACACCGGAAGGAAGAAAATGATGGAATTTGAACTCTGAATATAAATGATATTAAATAAACAATGCAGATTTTTGACCGCTACTCTATCAATTCTATCAATCCCCTAGATTTCTATACGAGTATAATCACATACATCAACCAGTGAGTAGCTTCTGAAAATTCCTATTATCACATGATGTTTTAGTATGTTTCTTTTCCTTTCTTTTCGAAAGAGTTTTCGAACATTCTAGTTATATATCGAATCGGTGTTTCAGAATCTGTTTGGTTCGACAAATAATTTCGAATGACATTATAGGCACTTGAATCACTCCTGCGGTTTCCCTTTTTCTGTGATCTGCTCAACTCTCTCTCCTTTTCCTCCCTTTCTACTCCTCTTCCTCTCCCACTTTATCTGTGCGTTCTGCGTGCATGCGTGTGTATTTGTGTGTGTGTGTGTATGTGTGTATGTATGTATGTATGCTTGTATACATGCATATACAGCGGGGTTTTGCGCAATTCTACACACGGCTTACAGCAAAAGAATTCCATTGTGCAGCACAATAAAATCGATCTCGGTGCCAAATAGTTCCCAAGCAAACTTCATAGCAACACATACACGACAACACACACACACCTGCATACACACACACATCTGCATACACACACACACCTGCACACACACACTCACTCACACACACAGTTTTAAACACACGCATGGAACGTCAAGAGGCTTAATTTTTGACGTATGAATGAATGTAATAAATAAAGGAATCACTGAATAATTGAACTGTTGAGTGAATGAATGATTGTGGGATGAATAATGAGTGCATAAATCCATGACTAATGAATAAAGAATAATGAATAATCAAACAAGTAAACTAATTAATGAATATATGGAAAAATTAATGGATGAATAATTGTTTGAATGACATCAATAAATGACTGAATGAATGAATATATGATTGACATAAATTAATGAATTGATAAATGATTGATGAATAATGAATGAATAAATTGAATTGATGTATGAATGCATAAACGAATGATTAAATGAGTGAATAAATGAACAATAAATAAACAAATAATTGAAGGAATGAATAATTACATGAATGAAAAACGAATAACTATAATAACGAATGGATTAATTAATGACCATACAAATTAGTCATGAATAAATTAACAGTGGATAAATAAATATATAACTGGTCATATAAACGAAAGAAAGAATATATTAATATAAAAAGAAATTAACTGAAACATTCTTGCAAATGCACATATAATTATGCAGCTGTAGCATTTGAATACTTAATCTTACACCAGTCTTCTTCATTAGCGTAACATTCTTGAATATTCCTTATTCCACTCCACCATTTCGCCATTTTACTGGAATTAATCCAAAAGAGGGTATGAAGATGTTTTCCGGATTCAACTTGGCTGCATATCAATCACCTACTTTGGCTTTCTCTACTCGTGATTTCGAAGAATTTATTTATTCGGGATTCAGTTTATATAATATTGAAACAGCAAACTCGCAGCAGACTTATGGTCATGTTGATACGGTTGGCTTCTTGTGCGTTACCTTTCCACCTTATAAGCCTACACATTTATCTATCGAACGAATCAATAATGTCGAGATGATACAATGCATACGTGGTGCATGTGCGGGTATGTGTGTGTGAGAGAGAGCGTGTGCGTGTGAGCGTGCTTGTGTGCATGTATGTATGTGTGTGTATGAGTGTGAGTGTATGTGTGTATGAGTTTGAGTGTAGGTATGAGTGTTGAGAATGAGTAAACAGTGGCAAAAATATATTCCAAGTCTAATTTTTGAGTCCAAGATATATGTCATGTAATCCATCAAACTGACATCTATCTATCTATCTATCTATCTATCTATCTATCTATCTATCTATCTATCTATCTATCTATCTATCTATCTATCTATCTATCTGTCTGTCTGTCTGTCTGTCTGTCTGTCTGTCTGTCTGTCTGTCTGTCTGTCAGTCAGGCTGTCTGTCTGATGTGTGTGTGTGAGAGAGTCTTTGTATTTCATTATTACCGTTCATTTGTTTACGTCCCTGATGTGTGTGTGTGTGTGTGCGTGTGTGTATTTATGTTAGCTCTTTCGTACATGCCAACAGTTACACAGCCAGCCAAACTTACCAGCTATGCCAACGACACAAAAGTAGCACAAGCAGCCAAGGAACCCTTCGATTATATTCTTCATCAGAAAGACATAGAGGCCATATTATAAATGGGCTAAAGAAAACCACATGCAAATTAATGCAGGAAAATTCCAAGGCCCCCGCTTTCAGCCAACAACAATACTTTGGACTAAAAGGAGAGGCAATCCTAGAAACAAGTACATTGCGTGATCTGGGGATAGATATGATCAACAACACCTCGTTTTATGTTGATATCACTAAGATGGTGGTAATGAGCTGGCAAATAACCGGATGGACTGTGAGAACTTTCAGACACTATGCTGGTTCTCTGGGGGAAATTTGTTCTCAACCATATGGACGACTACTCTCAACTGTGGTCATCCAACAGCGGAGTTTGAGACAGTTCAGCGGCGCTACAGCAGAAAGATTGTATCAGTGGAACAGCTGAGCTACACAGAGATAGTGAAAGAGCAATGACTCTACTCCCTGAAGCGAAGACAAGAGAGATATGAAGTGACACAGGTAATGAAGATCCTAGTGTTTTGGCACCGAGCTATCTTAGCCCCAGAACTGCACTGTTCCAAACTCCCATTCATCCCATATAGAATGAGGACCGTGTAATCTACTGAAATAGCTGAAGATTCGAAGATCCAGGGCTATTTTATATCTTGCCAAAACATCTACCCGACATGGAGTAGGATAGATGTTTTCAAGAAACAACTTGAACTCCTGCTGATGAATCTACATTACGACAAGAACACCGCAAAAGGGCAGCAATGTCGAACTCCCACCTTCACCAAAAGTCAATCACAAAAGAATGGCCATTGAAAAGATAACATTGGTGGTACCCCAGTATGCGCCCTCACACACAAATAAATAAGTAAATATATATATACATATATATATATATATATACATACATACATACATATATATATATATATACATATATATATATATATATATATATATATATATATATATATATATATATAAAATATATATATATATATATATATATATATACATACACATATATAGTTACACACACGCGCACACACACACACACATTTATACAGAGTCATCGAAAAAGTTTTCCGGGACTTCAAAATGAAATAATTAAGTCTGTATTAAAGGTATACTATTTATTTATACATCAAAACACAGAAAATCTTAAATTTTTCTTACATTATGTTTCGATATGAGTTTCCTTTGTTGTACGGCAAACATCTAAGCGTTAGTCGACCTCCCTCCAGGTGCGCTGAATCATATCGGGATTCACACTCGCTATAGCCGCGTGGTTTCTCTCTCTTAAATGTTGCAGATCCTGGATTTCTTCTGCGTAGACAATGTTCTTAAGAGAACCCCAAAAGAAAAAATTTTAAAGGGGTTAGATCAGGGCTTCTAGGTGGCCACAAAACAGGACCATGCTTTTCAATCCAACGCTAAGGAATCTGTTGTTGAGAGCTTGTCACACATTATGGTTGTAGTGAGCCGACGCTCCATCCTGATGGAAAATTACACTTATTCTCTTTTTTCTTTCAATGTCTGCAATTTGAGGGAACACACATGAAGGGCCGACAACACGGTCATGCAGGAGTCCACACCACACATTAACCTTAAGCGAATCACAGACGTACTAGAAAACTTCATTGGGTTGCTAAGCTCCTCATATCCGACTGTTATGTCAGTTAACACAACCATTTATGTGGAATGCTGCTTCATCACTAAATAATTTTTTCTTAAGATAACTATCATCGTTATCAATTTCTCTCAGCATCGTTACAGCAAATTCAACGCGTTTAGACCTATCTGTCTCCTTAATTTTATGTCTCATTTGAATTTTGTAAGCATGCAACCTTAGGCGTTTATGCAGCATATTTGGAATTGTTGTTTTGGGCATACGAAGTTCCAAACTGCATCGAGTGATGAACTTCTTAGGACTACGCAAACATGACAGTCTCAAACTTAAACTCAGCATGTCACATCACAAAGTGCGCTTTCTGCTGTACAGTCACCATGATTGCCGTGGAGTGACTGGCCAGACGTGCACTAGTGAAATAATGATTTCAAGGAAAACGCAGTGGCAAATATCAAAACTTCTAAATTTGTAATACAGTCCCACGTTGATTTTATACAGATCGCTGGCTTATAGTTAGTGCAATTGACAACTAAATTCATGGAAACCTTTTTCTATGACTTTGTATAAATACACATATATACACACACATATATATATATGTACATACAAACATAAATATATACATATATACATACATATATCTATATACATGCATTATATATATACATACACTCACACTTATATATACACAGACATATATATATATATAATATATATATATATATATATATATATACATACATATATATACACATATATTCATACATATATATACATATTTTTATATATATGCATACATATAAACATACACACACACACACACATACACACACACATATATCTATAGGGAGAATTCACACAAAAAAAACAAAAGCCGAAGACAGTTGGTGTAGACAACAAACAAATGTATTAGTTTAACGCTCGGGAAGAGAAAAAAGTCTTTAACGTTTCGAACCTACGCTCTTCCACAGAAAGGAACACAGAAAGAAACAAGGAGAGAAAACAAGAATGTGTAGTGGCTTGCGATCTATCATGGCGAATGCTGGACAGAAGGGTCACAGGAGAATTAGGAAGAAGGGGAGATAATAAAGTAGTGGTGTGTGGTATGGTGGTGTATGGTGTAGTGGTGTGTGGTGTGATAGTGTTGGGAGGTAGGGCGAGAGTGGAGAAAGCAAGGGTGGGGTGTGGATTAGGCTGAGGGTGGGGTGGAGGTAGGTATGTGGGTAGGCAGAGGGTGGGGGTATGTGAGAGTGGGTGTAAAGAATGGGGTGGGGTAGGATGGGAAGGATAAAGAAGTTGGGATTGGAATGTGTGGGGATGGGGTGGGGTTACAAGGGAGGGATGACGATGAAGGGGAGGGAGAAGGTGGGTAGGAGTGAAGAGAAGGGAGAAGGAGTATAGGAGTGAAGAGAAGTAGGAGTCGGCGTAAGAGAGGAGAGGTTGGCGGGAGGAAGTAGGTATGAGGGGGAGCGAGGCGAGTGGAGTAGGTTAGATGAAGAGGGAAGGAGAGTTGAGCCCATGTGGCGCAAAGGAGCGAAGCGAGAAGATTAATCCCTGTTCACGGCGCAAACGGGATTCTGGATGGCCCCTGAGCAAGGACAATCCGAATACGGACAGGTGTTGCAAAGAGTGACCAGTAGAGCGAAAATGGCGCGCGACCGGGGTGTCATTGCCGAGTTGGATGTCTCGGAGGTGATCCGCGAACCGGTCAGCCAGGCGGCGTCCCGTTTGCCCGATGTATAGAGAAGGGCAGAGAGAGCAGGAGATGCAGTAGATGACATTGGTAGAAGTGCAGGTGATGTGATAGGGTCGCTGATGGGTGCCGGTACGGAGGGTGGTGTTGGAGAGGTAAGGGCAAGTGCGGCAGGTTGGGACGAGCCAGGTTGGGAGGTTGGGTTAGGGAAGAAGCAGTGGACCAAAAGGTCTCGTAGGTTGTGGGCTCGTTTGAAGGAGGGGGGAGGTCGGTTAGGGAAGATGTGCGAAGTGGAGGGGTCGGACTGGAGTCGCCGGGAGGCTCAGAGGACGGTGCGTTGGAGAGGTAGGGTGGTTGGGGTGGTAGTTGAGGGGAAACGGGAGGCGGGAGACAGCGAGGCGTGTTCGGGGGAGAGGGCAGATGCACGGTCCACAGAACGTGCTCTGGCAAGGGCTATGTGGATAGTGGTGAGGGGATATCCACATAGAATTAAGTGGCGAGCCATGAGTTGAGACTGAGTGTCAAAATTATGGTCGTCACCACAGAGCCTGAAAAAGACGGAGGAATTGGGAATAGGGGGTGGAAAGCTTGGTGTATTTAGGTGGGAGGAGGAGAAGTTGAGGTATGAGTGTGAGTCTGTGTTTTTGTTGTGGATGGAGGTGGTGAGAGTGGAGTGATGAATGCTGACCGAAATGTCAAAGAAGGATACAGAGGTGTCAGAGATAGTGCAGGAGAAGTGAAAGGTAGGATGGAAAGATTTGACAAAAGAGAGGAAGGAGTTTAGATGTTCGCGGGAGAGTGAGGTCGCACCGATGCAGTCGTCAATATAACGGCCGTATAGTTTGGGAGTGGGACCAGTCAAACTTCAGAATATTTGGGCCTCAACGTAGCCAACGAATAGGTTCGCATAATTGGAGTCCATTCTCGTTCCCATAGGCACTACCGAGAACTGCTAGTAGAAATCACCAGCGAACAAGAAGCAGTTCAGTGAGAGGACAAGTTCGGCCAGACGAACGAGTGTGGATGTGTCGGGTTGGGGGTTGGGTCGAAGGTCAAGGAAATGTTGGAGTGCACGCAGCCACTCGTGGTGAAGGATCACCGTGTAAGGCTCTGGATGTCGAGAGTGAAGATAAGTTTAGAGGGGCCAGGGCCGAAGGAGAAAGAGTTGAACAAACGAAGGGCGTGGCTGGTGTCAAAGATGTCAGAGGGGAGGGAAGCCACTAGAGGGCAAGGATACGGTCAAGATGAGTTCGGTGGGGAAGTTGTAGGCAGAGACGATGGGGCGGCCAGGGTTGTTAGCCTTGTGGATTTTGGGGAGGAAGTAAATAGTTGGGGTGCGAGGGGTGCGGACAATGAGGTTGGATGCGGTTGGAGGGAGACGGGAGGAGGAGATGAGGTCGTGGATAGTGGAGGACACAGTCTGTTGGTAGCTGGGCGTGGGGTCAGAGGGCAGAGGGCAGTAGAAGGAGGTGTCTTGAAGTTGGCGGAGAGCTTTGGCCTTGTAGAGGTCTGTGCGCCACACAACCACCATCTCCACCCTTATCGGCCCGTTTCATGATGATGTCAGTGCGGCGTCGGAGACATTGAAGAGCCGAGAGTTAGGCTGGGGAGATGTTTAGATGACGGGGATGCCTGGAGAAAATATATATATAACATTACATGGATGCATAGACAGATACATTTCAGCCTTTTCGAGCCTTTTCATTGCTGCATACTCTCAGCCAGCCACATACTCTGACGAAAAACGGTGATTAAAATATTCAGTGACGTCACGCGAATATCCACACAGATGAATAATAACCAGTGTACGCAATTGAAGACGTATCACACACATACGCACATGTATATATATATTCTTATATTTATATAGCTACAGTACTATCTACACACACACACACACACACACACATGAATACGCATATACATAAAAATCTATGTATGTATGTATCTATCTATATTCTTTTATTCTTTTATTTTTTTCAGTCATTTGACCACGGCCATGCTGGAGCATCACCTTTAGTCGAGCAAATCGACCCCAGGACTTATTCTTTGTAAGCCTAGTACTTATTCTATCGGTCACTCTTGCCGAACCGCTAAGTTACGGGGGCGTAAACACACCAGCATCGGTTGTGAAGCGATGTTGTGTGGACAAACACAGACACTCAAACATATATATATATATATATTATATATATATATATATATATATATATATATATATATGTATATTGGCAGGGCTGGCCTGCTAGGTAGCCGGCCAGAATGCTAGAAATAGATCATAAACGATCAAACTACAAGGGAAATTAGAATTTCCCTTGTAGTTTGATCGTTTATGATCTATTTCTAGCATTCTGGCCGGCTACCTAGCAGGCCAGCCCTGCCAATATACACATATATTTGAATTTTCTCTACTCCTCAGATTTTTTGAATGCTGGACTACTGGTTTAAATTGATATTAAAATTAATATTAATTTATCTCCCTCAATTTTTAAATATTTAAATATATATATATATATAATATATATATATATATATATATATATATATATATATATATATATATATATATATATATATATATATATATATTATATATATATATATATACGACGAGCTTCTTTCAGTTTCCGTATACCAAATCCACTCACAAGCTTTTGGTCGGCTCGAGGCTATAGTAGAAGATGCTTACCAAGGTGCCACGAAGTGCATGTGTGTGTGTGTGTGTTGTGTGTGTGTGTGTTGTGTGTGTGTGTGTGTGTGTGTTTATCGGCGTTTATCTTTTACTTGTTTCAGGCGAATGGTCTAGTGGTTAGAGTGACGCACTCACGATCGTCAGATCATGGTTTCAGTACCTAGCCCGAGTTGTGCGTTGTGTTTTTTAGTAAATCACTTTCCCTCACCTTACTTTGCGATCGATTCGACACCTGATACGTGGTGCACCGTGCACTTCTTCAGGCAATGCCTATTTGAGTGGAGAAAGTGAGCTAATGTACAGCTAGTGTATTTCCTACTGGATAGATATGATGTTTTTACACGTTTTTCTTTTACGATAAGGGAGAATCTTCCACCACGGTAACGGCAGTGAATATGCCTTTAGCAGTTGAAATATGTCACAACTATATGTATTTTGTAGGTTATATTTATCGCTCTTATTGAATGAATTATGTACTTGGGTAGTTTGCAGTACGATGTTTATACACTCACACGCACAAACACACACTCACACAAACACACACACACACACACATGTGCACACCCACATGAGCTTCTTTTAGTTTCTTATTTCTTTATTGCCCACAAGGAGCTAAACATTGAGTGGACAAACAAGGACAAAGGGATTAAACCGATTATATCGATCCCCAATGCGTAACTGGTACTTAATTTTCGACACCGATGGGTTGAAAGGCAAAGTCGACCTAGGCGGAATTTGAACTCAGAACGTTACGGCAGACGAAATACTTATTTCCTTACTGCCCACAAGGGACTACACATAGAGGGGACAAACAAGGACAGATAAATGGATTAAGTCGATTATATCGGCCCCAGTGCGTAACTAGTACTTATTTAATCGACCCCGAAAGGATGAAAGGCAAAATCGACGTCGGCGGAATTTGAACTCAGAACGTAACGGCAGACGAAATACCGCTAAGCATTTCGCCCGGCGTGCTAACGTTTCTGCCAGCTCGACGCCTTTTAGTTTCTATCTACCAAATCCACTCGCAAGGCTTTGGTCTGTCCGGATGCCCAAGGTGCCACGGAATGGGGCGAACCCATAACCATGTGGCTGGGAGGTAGACTTCTTACCACACAGTCTTATTGCTATTTGCCTTATAGATACCTACTGCGTACCCTGAGTATTTACACACAGTAAAATTCTCGCTCTCATACAATTGTTTTCCAATCGCAATCATTGTTATTTTGTTACCTTCTTCTTCTTCTTCTTCTGCTTCTTCTTCTTCTCTTCTTCTTCTTCTTCTTCTTCTTCTTCTTCTTCTTCTCTTCTTCTTCTTCTTCTTCTTCTTCTTCTTCTTCTTCTTCTTCTTCTTCTTCTTCTTCTTCTTCTTCTTCTTCTTCTTCTTCTTCTTCGGTTTATTTATCGCTCCTCTTGAATGATTTATTTACTTGGCTAGTTTGTAGTACGACGTTTACACACACACACACACACACACACACACACACACACACACACACACACACACACACACCACACACACACACAAACCCAATAGACTCGAACACAAATATATACTAAAGCATATTACAACGGTATATTCATCTTTGAATGTGTGTATGTGTGTATGTGCGTGCATGCATATGTATGTACGTATGTATATGTCTGTATGTTCGTGTGTGTATCTCTCTGCGTGAATGTGCGTCGTACACATGTATGTCTGTGTTTATACACACACACACACACACAACACACACACATAGTCATACGTGTGGGGTAGTGTTCTCTACCTTCACACCCATACATATTTCATTTGTCCTGCCTGTTTTATTATTTTTTTTAGTTTTCTTTCTTTATTGTATATTTAAATATAAAATAAAATGTAATATAATAAACAAACAAATACTTAAATAAATAAATAAATAAAAACAAGACCTTTAAATGTCAGAGTTGATGTTTTTCTATCGAAATTTTGTTTCTCACCATTTACCACAGTTTCAGCATTGATTCATCAGATTTAGGGGGAAAGGTAAGGAAATAAATACGCAAATAAACATTAAAAAAATCCCAAAATACCCATTTGTTATCTCCAGAGAGAATATAATTTTCTATTGCTACTATTTTTATTATTGTTAACGTTCTTTTTTGTATATATATTTTTCTATTATTTTAGCCCCAGGTCAACCTCGATACAACGAATTCTATAATAGAAGGTGTTCCAGCTGTGAATATGACCTCTTTTTCTTTCTTTCTTTCTTTTTTTTCTTAATTTCCAGGCGTAGTTTATCGAGTGAGGACTATGCTATCTAATGTATGTTATATATATTTCTTTCTATTTCTATGGCTAATGTGGATGGTTTCAAGACGACGAATTTCACTTCTAGCCTCGAGCAAACTAGAATGTGTTTCGCCTTGAGTAGAACTGAAGAAGGGCAATCAAGGAACGCACACAAATATAAAAATACAGACGCACGTGCGTGTGTACATGCATGCACGCATACACATATGTACACACACATACACGCACGTGTGGACACATATGTACAAAGGACTTCATATAAATGTATATATGTATATATATGCACACATATATATTGATATACCTATATATATTTACATACATAGAGACATAGACACACAGAGAGACATATATAGACATAGATGTGTGTGTATATGTCTCTATGTATGTAAATATATATAGGTATATCAATATATATATATATATATATATATCAAAGCATTATTTTTTATCATTTCTAAGAGATTGAAGCTTCATACGTTATTCCGAATTTTTCGTTGCAGATCTTCAGACGGTTATTCCGCGACTTCGGCAAAACTTTAGTCTATTAAAATTCCTACGTAGAGAAATCGGTGTCAACATGAAGTTATGGTGGAAGATTCTCGGCCAAGCAACCAGCCACTAGAATGCAACATCTATCTCCAATTATATATGTATCTAAAAAAAAACAAAACAAATTATGGCTAAACGTATACATCGTACGTATATGGTTAAAAAGTATAGAATATAGACAAATATGTGTATATTTAAGTACACAATTATTGAAAAATATATCTGAGATAAAAACGATCATATATAATAGATAAATACATGTTTGTGTGTATGTGTGCGTGAGTGTTGACTCTGTGTGTGTGTGTTTGTGTGTGTGTGAGTGTGTTTGTGTGTGTAGGTATAGTTCAAAACATAAATTTTTGCTAAAGATTGAGTATTTTTTATGGCAGTTGAAACTTCATATCTAGTTATTCGAATTTCATGTTCTCAGTGATATATTTTTACATCATACAGCCATGAATGCATGCGCGCGCGCGAGCAGACACTCACATACACACGCACATATGCACACATACACACGAAAGAGTACTGAAAATTTCCTAATTTTAAGGGTACGCGAAAGGCCTGGTTGGAAGCCTAACGTTCCGAGTTCGTTCACAGGGCTTAGAAAGAATAAAATCATAATTAACTGATCCTCCTGTATTTCCTTTTACCCAAGCCAGAAACTTTTTACAAGCCCCTCGTATATGTGTATATGTGTATGTGACTTGAAATTTTGTGGAAAGGGACGATTGATTACATCGACCCCAGTGCTCGACTATTACGGAATACGACAGGCACCTGAAGAAGGCTGACAGTTACAACGAACGAATGTTTGTAATTATAACTAAGATAAGCATTTCAGTCTGAATCTATTTATAAATGACTGATGATAATTCCTTATCTTAGAAAATCCAAGAAAAAAGTGACCAAAAGTTTTGAACATTTGTTTTAAAAATTAAAATTATTATGTCCAAGTACAATTCGATTCAAATATACACAACGTAGAGATATACTTACCTAATAACTGATCCAATCGTTCAATAACTAGAAGAAAGAATTTTCAGACTTATGTTCCAAATAAAAATATATTGCAAATTAAAGAATAAAAAGTTTTGAATGGTACAACAATGCACTATAATACAGATAATGGACTATATACCTGTTGTAATTTAGTTATCCATAGTCTGATATGATATTTCGGTATTATATTCCTTCTTCAGATATTCTTAGATGGAGTCGCTGCGATAATCGGTATTCTAATGGCTTTTCTTTTTTATTTCTTGCAAGTGTCTCAGCAGTGGTCTCACGATGCTCCTTCTGGAATTCCTCATGAGAAGTGTGTGAGGTCGGCTATGTCTCAATCTCGTGTGTGCTGGTACATCCGCAGCGCTGCTTCGAAGATACGTATTATACATGCAGCTTTCTTTTTTTACCTTTTTTTCTTTTCTCTTCTTTTTTATGTTATAAACTACAGATGAGCATCTTATCAAAAATGAACCTACATGCATCCAGATGTATCTAAATAATATATTGATTACCAACCTCCAGCCTGTTGGTAATTGGGGGCCCTAGTCTGTGTATGAGTATAGCTTCCTTAATTCTTGAAATTACCCAAATTTCTTTCATTGGCCTCAGTTGTGACTGTTATGCCTTTGTCTGTGTTCCAATATCTGTCTAGATGTTTTCTGAAAGAGGAGGCTCTCATGTTCAGATATTCTTTGATGCGGACAGGTAACGGTCTTGTTGTGCCACCCACATAGAACTTGTTGCATTTGTTACATTGTATTCTATACACAACATTAACCCGTTGGCATAAATCTGTGTCACGGAAGGGACAGTTTGTTATTGCAAATTAAATATAACTTCGGGTGTTTAATATGAAAATTCTAATTTTCAGACCTATGTATGCATGAAATATATAACTCACAAAAACTATGGTCAACCTTCGGTAACTTTTGATTCAATAGAAGTAGTTGGTTTTCCCGGATTTCTTTGTATTAAATGTCCTCCGCCATTTCACTAAGTTTTGCGTATAGTATTTATGTCTTTATTTTCTCTTCTGACATGTATCGACATTTTGTTAATTCGGTAGCATTCATGTTGTACTTGTTATATTTCTGTTTTCAGAGTCATTCACATTTTAAAAAGAAAGCTACAGTTAATCGCATGTAGTAATTCAATTTTTATCTATTTCAAGATTAAGCTTTTGTGAATGTTTTTGTGAATGTTTGTGTGTGTGTGTGTGTGAGTGAGAGAGAGAATGATAGAGATACAGGGAGGGAGGCTGCGTGTGTTTATATGTATGAGAGAGAGAATGAGTAACCGTGTGTCTGTTCGTGCGTGCGAGCGCGTGAATGTGTGTGTGTGTGTGTGTGTTTGTTTGTGTGTGCATTCTTTTATTCTTACTCGCATCAGTAGTGCTAGGGAACAACCTTGAAGTGTTTAGTCAATCAAATCGCTCCTAGTACTTATCTGAAGCACTGGGGTAGATTTCACTGGTATACTGGGAGAACTTATTGCAACAGTCCTTGTTTTCCGATCGGTATAGAAATATTTATGTAAATATTTACTTTATCGATAAATGGATGACGATATTTGCTGAAGATGGCTGCGTTGGATTTTTTAAGGAATGGAAATAATAGCTTCAAACTTTGGCACAAGACCAGTAATTTAGAGGGAGGACTAAGTCGATTACATCGAGCCTATAGTTAACTGGTACTTATTTTATCGACCCCGGAAGGATGAAAGGCAAAGTCCTTGGCGGAATTTGAACTCAAAACGTAGAGACGGAATAAATGTCGCTAAGCATTTTGCCCGACATGTTAAAGATTTTGCCAGCTTTGTTATCCTTAGTTATAGGCACAGGGTATGAAATTTTGCTGAGAGGGGGCTAGTCGGTTACACCGACCCCAGTACGTGACTGGTACTTATTTTATCGACTCTGAAAGGCAAAGGTGACCTCGGTGGAATTTGAACTCAGAAAGTAAAGACGGATGAAATGCCTCTAAGCCTTTTGCTCGGCGTGCTAACGATTCTGCCATCACGCCGCCTTAAGTAATGAAAATAATGAATAACAGTTTAAGTTGAAGTTATTTATTTTTGTCTTTGTTGTGTTGTATAGTACAGTTTGTAGTTTTACTAAATGTATTTATATTTATCGTAATGTAAGGTGCGACAATTGATTTTATTCAAAACATGTAATCATTTACAAAACATTTTAATGTTTACATTCTTTTACAATTCTGTGACAAGTTGAAGTCTCTTTATAGTAAGTAGTTTTCATCTGATTTACTAAATGTATTTATATTAACATTAAAGTAAGGCACGACAATTTTTATTATGCAAAACTTGTAATCCTATATAAAACTTTTAAATGTTTACTTTCTTTTATAACTCCGTGAAAAATAATCACTAACGTCAATGACTATTCAGAAAATAAAATTCGCACCATTCTATAGTGAGAATATTTAGGCTGACGATGATGGATCGAGATTGGCGACATTGTAATCAAGACTGGCGCTAACGAATTTAAGGATGATGATGACGAATTTGCAGCTGATAATGGACATATTTGAGAAGAGAGGACCCTATATATGTTGTATGTGTAATATGTAATGAGTTATGGCTTCGGTTTCGATCCATAGTTTATCAGTCAATTGTCTTACGAACAATGTAAATTTCATGTCTTCAATGTCATTCCATAGTTTGGTAGGTAGGGAATTCATTTGCGAGGATGATCCGGCTCTTGACTGATGATTGTTTTTTTGTATCGTCTTCTAAATGTTTTGCGTTCTTGTCCCAGTTTGTATTTTTTTACATATACATATATTTATATATAGCGACGCCCGTACCCTTTCTTAAGTAAGTACATATTTCTTAAAATTTGGTACGACTCTATAACACTGTCTCTCTCTCCCCCCCTCGCCTACATTTCTCTGCCTTTCACACTTTGCACTCCATTTTGATCTGTCTCTTTCTCTCTCTCTCTCTCTTTTCTCCTCCTCCTTTTCTCTTTTCTTGCCTCTGATTCTTTGGTCTCCTCTTCCCCCACTCTCTCACATTTCTCTGTCTTTCTCACTTTGCACCTCACTGATTCTGTCGCCAAGTCAATCCTTGGCACGCTCTCTTTCTTTTCCCCTCTTTAATTCCTTCTTTCTCTCTCTTCTCTCCTCTTTGGTGCCTTTGTCCCACTTTTTCTCTCTCTCTTTGGTTCCTTTGCTCCCTTCTTTTTCTCTCTCTTCTCCTCTCACGTGACCACTGGTCAACCAGCCTTTTGGCTTCCGACCACTGCCGCGAGAACATCGTTTTCTTCGTCTGCCGATAAAGGCATTTTTTTCCAAAATACGCCAGCTAAACTAAGTTGTACTGTCTATCGTCGTAAGACACCCGCTGTTTTTGTCCTGTTATTACTATTATTGCTTTTTGTATTTATATTCGTGTGGCATCGTCCGTTTTTCTGTCCCTGTTTCGTATACATTCAATCCTTTTTCCAAGAAATCTAATGCTCGTAGCTTAGCTTTTCCTTGGGGCTGGCCGGATCGGAGCGATCTCAAGATTAATCAGCCGAAATTGCGAGGGTGATCCAGTTCTTGACTGAAGATTGAAGGCTTCGAATGTCCCGTCCGTGTTTTTTGTATCGTCTTCTAAATGTTTTGCGTTCTTGTCCCAGTTTGTATTTTTTTACATATACATCTATCTATCTATCTATCTATCTATCTATCTATCTATCTATCTATCTATCTATCTATATATATATATTTATATATATATATACAAAGAGAGAGAGAGAGAGAGAGAGAGAGAGAGAGAGAGAGAGAGAGAAAGAGAGAAAGATGTAGATTTGTTGTATATATATATATAAATGAAAAATGTATAAACAAACGTCATAATGTCTACTGAATATAAAAACAAACGGGAGACAAACAGAAAGTCCATAATTCTTCATCAGTTATCGACCAATGGTACTCTTCAATTTCGCACCTTTAACTGAATGCTTCCCAAATAGCGGTGCCCGCAAAAAAGGCTTATTGCGTAGAATTATGAACAAGAGCAAACAAGACGAAGCAAAACAAGCAAGATGACACAGAGTATGATTTAGGGTGGTGGATGAGGACAAACAGTTGAACAAAATACGGCCTTGGTGCCAAGAAGACGAGAATAGTGGATAACGCTTACAAAATGTTTTGAACAATGGAGAACGGAGAGACAGAATTTGTGACTGGTCAGCTAATGGACCAGTCTAAGAAAGGAAGGAAAAGAGGAACTAGCCGCTGGTCACGAGACAGCAGCAGGGAGAGGAGTGACAGAGAAAAGAATGAGGAAGTGGATGAAGGGGGAGGAAAAAGGCTACGAATACAAGAGTAAGAAAGGCTAGGAATAGAAGAGGGAGAGAGAGAAAAAGAGTAAGTGGAAAGGCTAAAACAGAAGTGACAGGATGAGAGAATTTACGCTCTTTTTCTTCCTTTCTTAGACAGGTCCCTGAGCCAACCAGTAGCAAATTCTCTCGCCTAAATCACACTCTGGTCGTTTTGATTGTTTTATTTCGTTTTGTTTGCTCTTGTCCCAAATTCTACGCATGAAAACTTTTTTTGCGGGCACCACCAGTTGGGAAGATTTCCGTCTTATCGTCAAAGGTGCGAAACTGAAGTGTACCATTGGTCGATAACTGATGAAGAATTATGGACTTTCTGTTTGGCTCCCGTTTGCTTTTACGTTCAGTATAGTTATGTCGTTTGTTTAACGCAATACACACCGAATTTGTGTGTGTATGTGTATATATATATATATATATAATATATATATATATATATATATATATATATATGTGTGTGTGTGTGTGGTGTGTGTGTGTGTGTGTGTGCAGAGAAAGAGAGACAGACAGAGACAGAGAGGTATACGTAGATTTGTTGACAGATAAATACATAGACAGCAAGACACATAATTAGATAGAAGAACACATAGGCAGATATACATTGATAGACAAATACATAGATAGATAGATAGATAGATAGATAGATAGATAGATAGATAGATAGATAGATAGATAGATAGATAGATAGATAGATAGATAGATTGATAGATAGATAGATAGATAGATAGATAGAGAGAGAGATAGATAGATATATAGATAGATAGATATATAGATAGATAGATAGATAGATAGATAGATAGATAGATAGATAGATAGATAGAGAGAGAGAGAGAGAGAGAGTGAGAAAGAGACTGAGAAAGAGAGACAGAGAGAAAGAGAGAGAGGGAGAGAGACAGAGAGACCGAGACAGAGAGTGGTAGGTAAACAAACACGTCTCTGATAGCAAAAATGAGAGACTCATGCTTTAAATTTCGTCGTCGAGCACATAGTCGCATATTAAAGACGACTGTACTCATCAACAAGTGTGTAAGTAAGCTCCCACATGCATATGTGCGTGTATACGTATGTGTATGTGTCTGCGTGTGCGTGTGAAGAAGGGTGGATTGTTAGAGCGAGTCTCATACATAGATATGAATGAAGCATATTCTTGCGCAAATATTGATATAGCGCGGAACGCAGTAAATAACAGCTGCGCCCATTCTTTTTTCTTCTCTTATCTGCATTTTCGCTTCTGGCAGGTCTTCCTCGAATCTGTAACATTCATTGACATTTCTGAGTTCAAAGGTCAACTGGTGTCATTTCAGCTCGTTAATCTGTGTTCTTTATTTATCAAATTACACATTTACTCACACATTTAAGCGCGCACACATATACGCACATACGCACACTGAAGCGAACATATGCCTACATATTTACACACATCTATACAAAGATATTGCATTTGTTTATATATATATATATATGTGTGTGTGTGTGTGTGGTGTGTGTGTGTGTGTGTGTGCGTGCGTGTGCGTGCCTGCGTGTGTGTGTATATGTGAGTGTATATACTTATGTATATATATATATATATATGTGTAAATGTATGTATATGTATGTGTGTATGTGTGTATGTATGTATATGTGTGTATGTGTGTATATATGTATATATATATATATATATATATATATATATATGTGGGTATATATATATACACACATACATACATATCTATCTATCTATATATACATATATGTATGTGTATAGATAGATATGCATGAATGTATGTTTGCGTTTGTTCTTGTATGACATATATCTATATACACACAGGCACTCATAGATGCATGTATACATATATGCATACATACCTACCTACCCATCCACATACATACATACATACATACATACATACATACATACATACATACATACATACATACATTCATACATACGTACGTACATACGCATCGTAGTATGATGGATGAGGTACTTGCAAATTGCCGTTTCTTTTAAATATTGAAATAACTGAACAATTCCACTTCATTTTCCTCAACAACTTCCCTGCCAATTATGGTTTCCCATGATCGTGTCTCCCATATGGTATGTGGGTAGTATGAGCATGTATGGTGTTAGCTAGAGGGACAAGTGGAAAAGGTTCGATTTCCCACGCCGTAAGCTTCAGATTTACAGTATAAATTGTAAGCTGCAAATTCTTCCTGTTAGAAACTTTTGGTTAATGATTAATGATTATGTGATTAAGGTCAAACTTATTGAGAAAGAGATCGTCGCTCATCATTGTAGTCAAATAATGGATGGATTTTGATAGCTTGAATGTATGCATGTGTGTACGTGACTTTAGAGGCGTAGGCGTGGCTGTGTGCTAAGAAGTTTGCATCCCAACCAACACGTTTCCGAGTTCTGTTCCACTGCGTGGCACCTAAGGTCTTCTATTATAGCTTCGGTCTTACCAAAACCTTGCGAGTGAGTTTGATAGACAGAAATTGAAGAAAGCCCGTCGTATATACCAGGTTAAACCAAAAGATTTTTCGCATTTTCACTAATGATTTTTGGCAACTTGTATCTCCATGATATAACGTTAATTTATATCCAATCGTTGCTGAATATGAACTGAATATATTTTATAAGTGGAGGAAAAATTGCAACTGGAGTAATTTTATGCTATCTGTGGAAAAAAAAAAGACTTAGTACAAGGGCAGTTTGAAAATAAATTAACGATGTGGAAGGTCTTGGAACTGTCAACGAATGTGTGGCACAAAACTGGTTCAGATGTTTCAAGGAAGTTGACAGGTGACACCGGCCTTGAAGACAAACCAAGTTCAGGGAAACCTTCTGTTGTGGAAGATGGAGTCTCATTTGAAATAGTTGAACTACAGCCAAGTACACGTACTTGTACATTGTCGGCAAAACTTTGTCCTTCACAAAACACCTTCTATCAATACCTCTATAAGCCCGGTCATGTGAACAGATGTTGTCGAGAAGCTGCTCGTGACCAATGACCAGGCACAACCACGTAGGAATATTTTCAAACAACCACTGGAAAATCTTCGAGATGCCCACTTTTAGTATTGAATTGTAACTGGGGATGAAAAACGGATCTATTTTCGTGATCCTAACAAGAGAAATCAGCTACCTCGTTCCAGTCAGGTTCCAGAATTTGTTGTTAAACAATGGCAGCGTGGACAGAAGATCATGTTGTGTGTTTGGTGAAATTTCGAGGAGTGTTGCACTTTGAGCTTGCCCCAGAAGGCTAACAACTTTCAAAGCATCATATAGTGCAGCGAGTATATGATACTTTGAAAGCCCGCTATCCGGCGTTGGTCAATCGAAGACACACATTTCTACAGCATGACAATACCCCAGCACACACTGGCAATTATACCAAGCGAAAACTTGGTCTTCTTCTTCTGTGTGTGTGTGTGTATGTGTGTGTGTATCTGTCTGTGTTTGTATATCTGTGTATGTCTTTGAGTTTGTGCTCATCCCCACCACTACTTGACAGCCAATGTTGGTATGTTTACGTTCCCATAACGTAGAAGTTCGGCAAAAGAAACTTAAAGAATAAGTACCAACCTTAAAAAATAAGTAATGGCACCCCAGCATGGCTGAAATGACTGAAACAAGTAATATATCTCCAAATGTCTCGACCTTCCGTCTCATATCCATGACACTAATCACGTCCTTCACCTCTTTAATTCTTCTCCTTCCCTTAGTGCCTCCTTTTCACCATGGACATAAAATTCCTGTACACTGTGATCCCCTACAATGACGGCCTCCTAGCCCTCCAATACTTCCTCAACCTTCGCCCCTAACCCACGCCCATCACTTCCACCCTTCTCAACCCAGCAGGACTCGTTCCCACCCTCAATTGCTTTACGTTCGCAAAAGAGATTTACCAGATCTGGCGTCGCTATGGGAACGAGAATAAACCCCAATTTTGCCAACTTATTTGTTGGTTACGGTGAGGCCCAAGATTCTCACAGTTCCCCGGACCGACTTCTATATGTGCTACCTCCCTCTCCCGCGAACAATTCTCCAATTTCATCTCTTTCGTTTCTAACTTCAACCCTTTTCTCCAATTCACTTCTACCATCTTTGCTACTTCCATAAACTTCCTCG
>NC_042997.1:85280839-85283339 GCF_006345805.1 Octopus sinensis | reverse complement strand
ACATTAAAACTGAGTCCCCTAGACCCATGGGGCCTCTGAGCATCTAACTGCCCTGTGTGGGATTGTATGCAGATTTATTATCTTCCCCGGTTCAAAGCATTTCTTTTCGCGAATAGGAATAATCGAGAATCCATAAGGCGGGTGTGCATGTTTTTAGATATCCGTTGTCGATCAGTTATGAGAATGAGAGATAAATCTTCCCTTGCAAAAAGAAAAAAAAAATCGGTACAGGCATGGCTGTGTGGTAAGAAGCTTATTTCCCAACTATTAGAATCTGAAACGGGAAATCATGTGGTTCGCCTCACCCTTCTCTGTTCAAGTTAAATTGTTACCGAAATTATTGCCTGGGATTCAATGGTTCTGTCTTCATCTGTAATCCATAGGATTCCATAATTCTTTTAGCTTCTAGGTTAGCCTGCCTGAGTGTATTCATACCGGTGATCTTGTAGTTTTTATGAATTTCCTTTTCCAGCAGTTCTAAATAGTAGCTCTTGGTGAACTTATAGAGGTTTCCCGTTTTATCAGATTGAACAAAGATGTAATCCATGCTATTGATTTCCTTAGAGTTGTTATGAACATTATATGGTTTGCCTCACCCTTCTCTGTTCAAGTTAAATCGTTACCGAAATTATTCTCTAAAATCTTAAACGAAATTTTCCCAAAGCATCATAAATGCTATCCTATCTTCAACAAATCCTATGTGAAACTGCGGCACTCTTCTACGCCGAACTTAGGATCGATTATAGCTTCCAATAATAGATCCAAACTTAGATTTAAGAAATCTACCCGCCCAAATCCTTATATTGGAACCCATAATTCAAAACTGACACTAATTCTAATGAAAATATAAAGCCAGGCCACCCCTGCCGGTTGAGGCTGATTTGACCCCAATAAATCAGAATATTAATGCTAATGCGGGAAGAAAAACATGTAATTGTCGCATCCCGAATCTTGCCGGATCTTGTTTACGCAGAAATATAGTTTCTACGTGTTCTGTGAATACCCTTTGCCACACAGAGGGTAAGAGTTTACATAGGAAGTACAATTAATTTTAAACGTCACCACAGGGCCCACTTGAATTCTTTCACTAACTTAAAATATAAATTCTCTTCAACGTTAGCCACATATATACACGAAATTAAGCTAAAGAATATACAATATTTATTGTCTTGGTCTATAATAGCAGAATCCCCTCCGTACAATAAAATTACGCGTGTATGTAAATTATGTATTAAAGAGTCTATGAATATTCTCCGTCAATATGACTCTACATTATTAAATTAGTCCTCGGTATGTATTCTTGTAACTATAGATACCGTTCAACATTTAAATATTTAGAATAATCAGAATACATTGATCATTCAATTTTATAATTAACTACATTCCACCTAATATTTATATTCATGCCACCCTGCAACTTCACCTTAATCAATAATTACCCGCTTATAATCTACAATATTTTCTAAATTCCACTTCTCACAGTTCCTGCTATAACATTTTCTCTTCCTGTTAATATATATACTTCTCTATAAAATCAAAACTCATTTGGTCATTGTAACACTGTATGAAATGTGAATCCTAAATAGTGTATTCTCCATGACGAAAGAGGCAGTATCTAATATTTGGATTGGAATATCTTCAAATCTATAGATTACTGTACCTCCTGAAACGGCCGTTGGAACACCACTACCTGAGTCTTTAAACTGGACTACCTGTATCTGTTCTTTTGAAACTCCAATCTCCATGCTTAAAACTTTATTCATTCTCTTTTTCGTAAGAACTTATGTTTTCATTCTTTAAGATTTTTAACAACGCGTTTAGTCTATTAATAGGATAGATAGGATAGTAGTTCAGTGTATGTGTGTGCGTGTGTATATGCGTGTGTGCGTATGTGTGTATATGCATATATATGTGTGTGTGTGTGTACGTGAGGTTGTGTGTGTGGTGCGTGTGTTTATGTGTGTGTGTGCGTGTGTGTATGTGTGTGTTTGTGTATATATGTGTGCGTGTCTGTACGTGTGTGTATGTGTGTTTGTGTGTGTGTATACGTGGGGTTGTTTGTGTGGAGGTATATGTGCGTACCTGTGCGTGCGCATGCATGTGTGTGTGCGTGTGTCTGTGTGTGTGTATGTGCGTGTAGTTGTGCGTACCTCCGCTGTCTTGGACATTTTTAACATTTCCACCCTCTCCTCTGTATTGTAGAAGATGGCTGCCACAAGCCAGTCCTCGTTAATTTCGGGTGGCACTCTCCCTATTCTCACTCTGGCTGCGCCTCTGTCACAGTAAGGCGGAAAGAGTGCCCACAATGCCGATTTCAAGGCCACGGTAGAGTTCTTCTCATTAACGAAGCGTACCTCCACCGTGCCAAATTTTCTTCCTCTATTATAGAAAGTCGTCACTTCCATAACGTCTTTCAAACACTTCTCTATTTCTTCCACGGCTGCTGTTTCTATTTTCCGTGTCGCCACGTTCACCGTTCGATAGGTTATTATTTTTCTTC
>NC_042997.1:85247185-85280739 GCF_006345805.1 Octopus sinensis | reverse complement strand
ATGTGGGGCGGGCAGACACAGACACACACACATAAATATATACATATAATGATATATATATATATATATATATACGACTGGCTTCTTTATAGTAAAAGACAGTTACCCAAGGGTGCTAAGCAGTGAGACTGAACCCGGAACCATGTGACTGGGAAGCAAGCTTCTTACCACACAGCATGCCTACGTTTCTCTCTCTCTCTCTCTCTCTCTCCACTCACATATATGCGCGCGTGTGTATTAACATATATATATATATTTAGGACTATATTGTTCAGAGTATTCGTTTATATTAAAGACGCTTTGAAATGAATTTGTTTGTTTTTTCTAGCATGTTGAGCGACTACTTAGAGGCTTTCTTGTCGGCTTGAGCTCTAAGATGCGTGCGTGTGCGTGTGTGTGTGTGCATGCGCTTGCGCGTTCTTGTAGCACAGGAATATAATCCAGCCATAATAAATTAATATGGAGCCAAATAGTTAAATTGTTCCTGGGTTTGATTCCGTTGTGTAACACTTTTGGCGCTGTAAGAGAAATTGGGCAGACGGAAGCATTCTGGCAGCTGTAATCCAAGAGACTGACCTCGTTACACTCTGTACCACGCTGATTATGCAAGAGGACTACCTTAAGAGTACATCTCTTTGTGGAATATTCGGCCACTTACGAGTTAATTCAAATAGCAATGACCAGAGAGTTTTTGCTGATCGAGCAATTCAATACTCATCGTCGAAACCGACGGAGATCCTTATTTGTCGCTTATTTAAACATGTGCAATAAAAACATACCTACGCCTTCTATGTAGCTAACTTGGAGCAGATCGCTGAAACGACTGAAAGATTGGAAGATTAATGCCGAGACTCGGTTTCATTTCCGTTCTCTTACGCAGATGATGGTTTCGGGAAACGCATGAATATTACTTTCTCTTCCTTTCACAACACACACTCATTATTTTCAGTAAAAATAAATAAATAAATAACACAAAAAGACAATAAATATAGCCTTATAGCATTGTTTATTTTGCGAATATTTTTAAGAGTCAATGTATATTGTGTTTCGTAAATAATTTGGTTATCTTATAAACATCTGAGATTTAAAAAAGATTTTGTATGTATGGAGACGAATTTATACAACACAGACACAGTCTCTCTCTCTCACACACACACACACACACACACAAACACACACGCATGCACACCCACACCCACACACGTACACACTGTATATTTATATATATATATATATATATATATATATGAATATATGTATTTGTATGTGTTTGTACACACACACACGAAAAAATACGTATCTATATATGCTAGATATAATTTATATATGTAAGTGTTTGTGTGTGTGTAGATTTTACTTTGCAAGTACACACACACAGATATATAAATACTTGCTCTTAGAATGACAAGTCTCAAATGTAAAACCCGCCCCAAAAAAACCATCGGCAAGCACTTTAACTGATATTTTTATGCAATTTATCTTGTTTGGTTGTTTTTCCTGTCTAGTCTTGTATAATTTTCAAGAGATACCGTTTCGACTGAAGTGAAGAATAAATGGCCTAAGTGTTTATCGGTAACATTTATTGGTTGCGTATTAAGTTCCTGCCTCTTGAGATTAAGACAAACCCAGAGGCAAGTGTGTTTGGTATTTTGTTGTATTTTCTATAAAACATATTTATTTTATTTTTATTGCCATATAAAATCAGTTGCTATACTGTATTATAGAAAAAATCTGTAGATTTTAGCCAGTGTCATGTAATAGATAGGTGTAAGCACCTTATCCATTTAACCAATACTGTGTAATCGCTGTATCAATGTATCGGCCAAGCATGACCAAGGACAGTTGTTAAATCAATTGGATGCTACAACCATGAAGTGCAAGCCATTTTGTTTCCTACATCGAAATGGCACTAGATATTTTTCCTATCTTTTTTGGTTTTAGAAATTCTGATATTCAGACATCATCAGTTTCTTCTTTTGGTTTTCTTTCATTTTTTGTTTCTTCTTTTAATTTTGCAAAAGTGCGAAAGAAAGTGTGGAACTACTGTCACTGTTGTTGTTAACAGTTGTTTCTGTTTCGTTGTTGCTGCTGGTGTTTAACTGCAAGTAAGTTGTGACAGAACAGATCTATTATAAAAAGCGTTCCAGCTATGACCAACTTGTTTCCTTTACACTTAGCAAGTCTAGGAGAGTAGGGAGTGAATCATGTGAAATTTAGTTGCTAATTGTAGCAGGTTGATCGACCAAGTAGAAAGCTTCCTGACTGGGAGACGAGTAGTTTCACTTTAAACCTGGCCAATACTGATTAAGCAGACCTGTGATCAAAGATGTTTAAGCCGTGACAATCCTGTCTTTGTATTTTTTTCGCTGCTTTCACGGATTCTCATCACGCTGTCGCCATTCAATTCCGTTGTGATGTTTTTGAATTGTAAGCTTGAGTCATAATGTACTTTTCATTAGCTGATTACGCAACCATGCATGTCACTCTTATGGATGCGTTACAGTTACTCTCTTGCTAAAGTTTGGTGATCCTGACTATTGATCTTCTAGGCTTCCTCTGCTCAGCATCAATGTAAGAAGCACCATTGACTCAGTTGAGCTCAATGCTGCAATCCCGTGTATCTGCCGTATCCTTGGCAAGGTTGCTGAACGAGTGCTATATTTTGCCAAAGGGCAGCACGTAACTATACAGGGTACCCATATTTAAGATATAATATATATTGGACTTCATCTAGATATATTTCCTCTTTTTAAGACAACAGGGTATATTATTATTATTATTATTATTATTATTATTATTATTATTATTATTATTATTATTATTATTATTATTATTATTACTATTATTATTATTATTACAAATACATTTTATTAGCAAACAATTAAAATTTCCAATCACCTCTGGTCACACGTCAAGAAATTCGTTATAAACATCTTGTCAAGTTTTATATAATTGTACCGAGGTAGTTTCTTGCTATTTCCGGTGTTGCAAGGTCATGACTTTCTTTTCTGCCTGCAGGCAATCTTTCAGTTGCCTCTGTTAAGGATCTTACCTTAGATTGTTCCTTAAGGCTACATGAAGTTTATTTAATTACCTTTCTTTAAATTCATTAGTTTGTAATTTGAAATTTAATGATCATTTGACGATCACTATTTTATGTTATGTTTCATACACAATCAAATATTTTTGCAGTAACGAAAGGTGTTAATCATACATTTTTATAGCTACATTTATTTATGTTTATTACCGTTGGGCGAAAATGTCAACCATAGAGTTAAACACTAACCATAGAGTTAAAAAATAACGAAGAGATTATATGTAGTATTACAATAATAACCATTTCTAATTTTGGCTGAAGGCAGCAATTTTGAGAGGAGGGAGAAGTTGAATATATCAACCTCAGTGCTCAACCGATACTTATTTTATCGACCCTAATAGGATGAAAGATCAAGTTGACCTCGGTGGAATTTGAACTCAGAGCCGTAAAGTAATGCGCGCTAATCATTTTTACCAGGTATGCTAACGATTCTGCCAGCTTGCCGCTTTTACTATTGCTATAATAATCCTTTCTACTATAGGCACAAGGCCTGAAATTTTGTGGGAGGGGAATAGTCAATTACATCGATTCCAGTGCTCAAATGGTACTTATTTAATCGACCCGAAAGGATGAGAGACAAAGTCGATCTCGGTGGAAGTTGAACTCAAAATGTGCGAACGGATGAAACACAACTAAGCATTTTGCCCAGTCGCTGCCTTCATGTAAGTAAATATATTGGTTTCAAATTTTGGCACAAAGCTAGCAATTTGAGGGAGGAGAGGAGTCGATGACATCAACCCCAGAGCTCGACTGGTACATATTTCATCGACCCCAAGGAGGATGTAAGGCAAAATTGACCTCAGGACCGTAAAGGAATACTGCTAAGCATTTTCATCAGGCGTGCTAACGATTCTTATTTCTTTATTGCCCACAAGGGGCTAAACATAGAGAGGACAAACAAGGACAGACAAAGGTATTAAGTCGATTATATCGACCCCAGTGCGTAACTGGTACTTAATTTATCGACCACGAAAGGATATATATATATTATATATATATATATATATATATATATATATATATATAATATATATTATCGCCATATATAAATAATATAATATGGCATTCTTATAAAAAATAATAAAGAAAAGCTGTCCGCTTATTAGCTCCATGAGGCCATGTGGCTGTGTGGTAAGTAGCTTGCTTACCAACCACATGGTTCCGGGTTCAGTCCCACTGCGTAGCACCTTGGGCAAGTGTCTTCTACTATAGCCTCGGGCCGACCAAAGCCTTGTGGGTGGATTTGGTAGACGGAAACTGAAAGAAGCCCGTCGTATATATATATATATATATATATAGTGTGTGTGTGTGTTTGTGTGTGTGTGTGTGTGTGTGTGCTTGTGTGTATGTGTTTGTCCCCCTAGCATCGCTTGACAGCCGATGCTGGTGTGTTTATGTTTCCGTAACTTAGCGGTTCGGCGAAAGAGACTGATAGAATAAGTACTGGGCTTACAAAGAATAAGTCCCGGGGTCGATTTGGTCGACTAAAGGCGGTGCTCCAGCATGGCCGCAGTCAAATGACTGAAACAAGTAAAAGATAAAGAAAAGATATAGGTTCGTCAGACTCTTTGGGAGAATAATAAAAAGCTGTGGGCCCTTGAGACCCAGGCTGTTACAGTAACTGATCCTGAAGCGCGATGGCGTTGCTGGGATTTTGGGCAATATGCAGCGTCGTCCCGTTCTGGCATTGTTGTAGCTTTCAATGCAAAATTTGGCACAATTCCTTCCAGATATATATTATTGCATACCTCTCCCGTCTTCTTTCCAGGGAGTAGCGTTTTAGCTATTTTAACCTTTCCCAGTTGCTGAGCTGTTGCAAAGAGACGATCTTCTTTGTGAATCTTCTATGGATTGCTTCAAGGTCTGCTGTTAATTTCACACTGGTGGGTGACTATAGCTGTGAGCAGTAATCCAGGCGGCTGAGGACGAATGTCCGCCAGAGGACCATCATGGTTTCCTTATCTCCGGTTCTGAATGTTCTTATATATATATACTAGTAGTAATGGTAAGACAACAAAAGAATGAATGAGACCTCGATGTTATATCAATAGAGGAATATATATGTATTATAATATGTGACGATTATTCGGTTGCCAAAATAAAACTCCGAGTTTCGGTTGTCGGGGCGTAAAACTGCTCCGGCATCTCATCAGTTAACGAGGCAACAAAAATCAAATCAAAAGAAGAGCATTTTTTGATTTGATTTTTGTTGCCTCGATAAGTGATGAGATGCCGGAGCAGTTTTACGCCCCGACAACCGAAATCGGAGTTTTATTTTGGCAACCGAATAATCGTCACATATATAATACTATATATTCCTCTATTGATTAACATCGAGTCCATTCATTCTTTTGTTGTCTTACCATTACTACTAGTATATATATATATATATATATTATATATATATATATATATATATATATATATATATATATAGATATATATAATGAAGCCTAAAAGGCATTAAGGCATTAAGGCACTGTTCCTTGCATGCATGACTACAGCCCAACATTGCTCAGATTTGAAGCAAAAAGAAAACATGCCATTTCTAGCAACATTTATGATAAAAGCGGCAAAAATCGACTAAATCGCCTGAAATCCACCAACTATTTAACAAAAGTCAGTTTTGTAGGGTTCGCATGGTCGGTCTCAAAGTGATATGGTTTTGTCGATTTCTCCCAATACTTGTTAACAATACTTGTTAGTTTGACATTTAATGCAAACTTGATGTCCAACATCGGTGTAGGGAAAATCTATGTGAACTTTCAAAAAAATCGCAGAAAAATCGGTTTGCTATGTGTGCCACATATGATGTAATTAATCGATTTTTTCCATTAATAACGTATCCTATTGGAATCAAAAGGGCCATATAGCTCCTTGGAGAAGACATGATGGTCGCTGTGAATTTCAAAAAAAATTCCTGCCAATTTGTTAAAGTTATTGTCGAAAAGATGTCATCTTGAATTTGAACGCGATTTCCCAAAATGGCATTGTTTTATTGATTTTTTCTGATGGTAAGGTATTGCATGGAAAACTAACACCAGAATTAAGTTCCTTAGGGTAACATTAAGCTTCACCATGAGTTTGGTGAAAATCGATTGCAAGTTGCGAAAACTACAACGGAAAATGTGTTGCATATGATGAGCTCGACCCCATGTCGAATTTATCGATTCTTTTCAGAACTGGGGGAACTTTTCAAAATTTTCGTTGCGTTAGTTTTGAATTATGACATTGGGCTATGTGTGTGTCAAGTTTCATCAGAATCAGTTGAAAGCCGTGGTCAGGTCAGACACACAGACAGACAAACTGCCTTTTATATAGAGAGAGATTGCTGCAAAGTATTTCTTTACAATCGTTCGAAACAAAGTTAACTTTCTTTTTACGTAAAACAAGAGTATAGCTTGTGTAGTACTTAGTATATATTTCCTCGTTGTCCATATATTTATTTTCCTAGCTATTTGCGAAACTTAATTTCCTTTATATGAGCATGTATATGTGTACAGCGCATACACGTGCACACAAAATCCCCTCGCAGATGAAGCTATAAACAGTAGCGTGTAAATATTGGGTGAAAAAAATCCTTTGGATAGAAAATAGAAGTTTCTCTTTGGCTTATATATATATATTATATATATATATATATATATATATATATATATATATATATATATATATATATGTAATATATATATATAATATATATATATATATATATATATATATATATATATATATGTGTGTGTGTGTGTGCGTGCGTGCGTGTGTGAGTGGTATGTTATATATATATATATATATATATATATATGTATGTATGTATGTATGTATATGCGTACGTATTTGGACATTTATGAATATAACGAATTTCACATTAAAAAATAAGTGAATTCATTAAAACACCATGCTGGCTCCAAGAATTTTAGTTCATAAGACACAAAAAAAAGGTAAATAAAAGATAGCAAAAATAAGGTGAAAATTTAAGAGAAAGAAACGCATAAGCAAAAATTTCCTGACGATACAAAATGCTCAAAATTCAAAAGTTCAATAGATTTCATAGCAAAATCAACATGATGAAGATTCAAATGTACAGTTAGTTTCACAGCAATACGATATGAAATTTCAAATGTTCGACATATTTCCAGCATGAAACATACACAAAATTCTGCTTTGGAATGAGTAAAGCCAAAGACGAACAATTCTACTTCACACAACGCAACACAGCTTGCAAAGGATTTTAAAAAAAATGTTAAACTTTCATCATGTTCAACTACTAAATTAATTTATTGCTCTGAATCACATTCAACTTTTATATTTCTTTCGTGTAACCAATTTTGTTATATTCCCACTTCTCTCTCTCTCTCTCTCCTCTCTCTCTATATATATATATATATATATATATATATATATATATTATATATATATATATTATTGTTCCTTCACAAACACATACACACAGTTATATATATATAAACATATATATATATATATATATATATATATATTATATATATATGTGTGTGTGTAGTGTGTGTGTGTGTGTGTGTGTTTATATATATATATATATATGTGTGTATGTGTTTGTGAGGGAACATTGGGGACAGTAAGAAAACCAAATACGACTCAAATGTGAATATACAAATAAAATAAAATAAATATAAAATACAATACATACACACATACATACATACACAGGCGCGCGCATATACGTACACGTAGATATATATCTGTGTGTATGTGTATATGTTTGTTTTATGCGTGTGTGTATAATGCTGTCTTCCGTCGATTTCGACGTATTAGGGTCGAGCACTTTTTCGTTTATACTTTTGTTTTAGCTCTGACACCTATGTTTCTTATGAAATTCTTATCTAACCAATCTTTCATAGAGAAGTTCATGAATTAGATTTAAGGAAGGATTATCATACAAAGCATTCGGGACTGTCTTTGCTCTCAATTCATTGTCATGATCCAAATGGCTCAACACACACACACACACACACACACACACACACACACACACACACACACACACACACACACACACACACACACACACACACACACACACACACACACACACACACACACACACAGAGGGCGCTTAATAAACTGTCGTCTAAATTACGCAAAAATGAAAATAACACTGACATCTCATTTTAACAGATATATTTACCAAAGTTACATAAAAATATCTAGAAATACTAAAGAGTAAATTTATTCAATAAAATCACCATTGGCTTTAACCACGGTCTCCAGAGACTTCGGAATCTCCTGCAACTCTCCTGGGCGGTCTCCGCGTTGAGTCTGAGGCTGTGTGGGAAGATGAGTGTAGGCATACGTTAGTGATTACTCCAAACACTATGATGTCGATGGGATATTTTATTTTTATCACTCTCGATACATGTCCTCAGATTACACTGTCCTCAGATTGACACCCAAACACTCTGAAATGTTCGTATTGGATCTTCCAGCGGCAATGCCATGCAATATAACATGTCGTTTCCAAATTTTCGGCAGAGCGAATTGCATCATAGTGCTGTTTTTTCTCACAGACTGTGACCAACTGACCCTACTATACTGTGTAGTCTACAAAATCAAAAGCAAACGATGCGTATGTGCGGAATTAAAAATATATAATGACAACAATTTACCCGTCAAACCCTGTATATATATATGTGAGTGTATGTGTGTATGCCATCGTTCTTTTGTTGGTGTTGATGCGTAATTTTTATTTTCTGGTTCTTTTCATTGCTGCTTCTACGTGTGTGTGTGAGTGAGTGTATGTGTGTATGTGTGTGTGTGTGTGTGTGTGTGTGTGTGTGCATATAATGGTTTCCCTTCAATGATATAGTAGTGTTGTTTTCTACGCTGTTGCGTAATATCTATTCTTATATAATTCTGATAGAGGCCTCAACTGCTGCTGCTGATGATGATGATGGTAATATTATTAGAAATTCTTACTCATACAGAATGTGCTGACCCATAAAAGAAAGATACGCCAAATTAAGGCTAATTTTGTAGTGTTGCACACCCTGGTAAATTTCATCGGTCAAGACCCCAACGCGCGCGTATGTGGTTGTGTATGAGTTTGTACATATATGTATACACACACTAACTCATATACACGCACATACATATATACAAACACACACACGTGTGCGTGCATACACACATGCACCCACACACACACACATATTTTAACAAAAAATTTGTTTTGAGGTTGAAAATGTATTGGTTTTAAAGAGGAATTTCAGTTTCTTTTAATTAAAAATGTATTAAATTTGTCAAATACCATGTATAAAAATATAGAAAATACGATGAAATTTTAAAAGAAAGAGAATGTAAAAAATAAAATCAAATTTTCAATATGCTGCATAACAAAATCACATGATTCAAGTGTTCAATAACTTAGACAGCAATAAGAAAAGATAAATATTCAAATGTTCGATAAATTTCCAACTTGAAACAGAGTTCAGATTCTGCTTTTCAGCAAGTAAGGCAAACCACGAACAATTCTGCTTCACGCAATATGAGAGAGATTGTGCAAAAATATTCTTCTTATATTTTAAAATCTTCATCATGTTTAATTGCTAACATAACTTATTGCTATGAATCTTTTTGAACTTTCATATTTCTATCATATGCTATGAAATTTATCGAACATTTGCACTTTCATCATTCCGTATTGCTGTGAAACTTACTGAATACTTGAAATTTCATCATGTTATTTTGATACGAAACCTATTGAAAATTCGATTTTGAGCATTTTTTATCGCCATGTAACATTTTTTTTGTGCATTCTCTTTCTTTTACATGTTTTTTATTTTACATTTATCATTGAAAACCAAAAAAATAAAAAAAGAAAGAAGTTGAAACCGGTATGGTATTAAAAAATTACTTTGGTAAAAGTGAAGTTCGTTTTGAAAACCAGGTGCAATTTCATCCTTCAAATCAATTTCTTATATTCCAACATATGTGGTAGAAATTATTTTTCCCATACATACATACATACATACATAGATACATACATACATACATATATATATATATATATATATATATATATATACATATGTTATCGCTTTTATGTTAATGTTGTTACGTAATTTTTATTCTTAGCTTCTTCTGACAAAAGTTTCTGCTTCTACTGATGATGATGATGCAGTTAGAAATTCTTAGTCATCTAGGATGTGGTGTGCTACAAAAATAAAATAAGCAAAATTACTGATAATTTGGCAATGTCACACACACAAGAGATTTACTTTAGACAAAACCCATACCACTGTATGTGTGTGTATATACATACACACACACACACACACCACACACACACAACACAACACACACACACAAGGTAACCACTTCCCACGCTGCTGATCAATTGTTTTGTCTCATTTTGTCTCAAAGTCGTATGACGCCCCCGTATCATTCCTGTTTTTATTCGTTACTGTAAATTTTATCTTCGTCTCTTGTTTTCCTGTTCGTCTCGGTTGTCACATTCTTTCCTTCTACCAAGCAAATCTAATGCCCATAGCTTAGCTTTTGCCTTGGGGCTGGCCTTTTCGGAGCAAATCTCAGAATTAAACAGCCGAAATTTGCCATGATGAATCGGTTTCTGACTGAAGAATGAAGGCTCTGAATTACTGTCCGTTTTTCCGTGTTTGTCAATTCGTGAATTTCACGTCCTTTATATATAAGGTTTATTATATATATATATATATATATATATATATATATAGATATATATATATATATATATATATATATTATATATAATATATATATATATATATATATATATATATATATGCATATATATACACACATACGAAAAGAATGTTGTAATGTTGTCATTTCCACGTTGGTCTTGTTGCCTAATTTGTATTATTAGCTCGTTCATTTAGAGGCTCTTCTGCTACTGTTGATGACGATGTATCAGAAATTCCTTCTCATTTATAAAATCGTTCATAATTTTCTTTCTCTGTTCTTTTCTCTCCATGCCTATCTCATGTTTCGGAGACATTTCATGAAATAATAAATGAAACTCTAACCACATTTCCGAAAATGGGTATTAAACAAATCTGTGTCCTGTATCAAGGTAAGTAAATATATTAGTTTAAAGTTTTGGTATAAGGCCAGCAATTTGGAGGGAAGGGTAAGTAAATTACATCGACCCAAAAACTGAACTGGTACTTACTTTATCGACTCCGAAAGGATGAAAGACAAAGTCGATCTCGGCGCGAGCAGAACTTAAAGACGGGCGAAATGCTGCTAAGCATTTTGCCTGGCGTGTTAACAATTCTGATAGTTCATCGCCTTAAGATAAGTAATTATATAGCATGTCAAATATGTCAATTTTCTCTACTTGAGATTAAGAACAAGGCACGAATTTAATGCGATAGATGAAGCGGGATTAGAATCTATATTGCTCACACGATTTTATGGGAGCTTACCGCAACTTCATATCCTTAGTGATTTCCGCCTATTTGATGGTGAAAGTGAATGATTTTACTCGGATAAATCGAACAATGTGTTTTCCAAATACTGGACCGCTGTATTGGCACAGCACCAAAGATACATGCCGAACTTTAATCCTGAAATTATAAGCTTTATTATTACATGAGAAGGACAATTTTCTTTTAACATTGTATCCTCAAGCATTGAGAAATTCGGAAACAAATACTTTTACAACGTTGCTCAAATGCAAGTGTGTATACATATGTGTGCATGTGTGTCTGTATATATATATATATATATATAATATATATATATATATACATATACACATAAACATAAATACTTAACATACCGATATATATGCATGTGTGTATATACATGTATGTATATAATATATATGTGTGTATGTACACACATACACACACATATGCTTTTCGTGACAGGCTTGCATTTATTACTGCATTATACACGCCCGAATCCGTTAATGACATTTACACTCGATGACTCAGTCACAGTACTTATTTAATTTCAATCTACCAAATCTTAAACACATTTGAAATTTGATAATTAGAGTGCATATTTAGCCTACAATAATCATGTTTATGTGTGTGTGTATTTATATATATATATATATATATATATATATATATATGTATGTATGTATGTATGTGTGTGTGTGTGTGTGTGTGTGTGTGTGTGTGTGTGTGTGTGTGTGTGTAATAGAAGGATAAACAGGCAGACAATTGACATCAGGTTAGATTATAACATTTGTATACTGAAACATGAGGGTTGAGCTGTCGCAGAAATATTGATAAAAGATCAGATGAAGAACGTTCGTAATGCTTATGGTGTAAGCTTATATTCTCTCGGAACAGTTACAAGGGAAGTCAGAATTATTGGCATCAGGTAAAGGTGATCATGGTAAGTAAAATCCAAAGATGGATGAGAAGAAATGCGGAAGAAAATATGTGCACAGATAGTTTCTTATATGTGTTTCAAGAATGGAGGCGCAAATGGTGCATTTCCCAGCAAACGATCGGCAGCCAACATTATAGTTGCAGTTTATTCCATCATCGGAGGAAGAATGAGAGACCCTTAATAGAAAATATTGATCCACTAGTGCAGTTGGTCTCAACCATTTGTTATCTATGAACCCCTATGTTTATTGTTTTATTCTAGTGGACCCCATAGATATTCAATGTTTGGAAACTAGTTTTATAGATACTTTTTTCAAAATTCTTTACTTGTTTATACACATTCCTTTGTATACGCTGAATTATGTAAAACATGAGGGAAAATAACCTCTAATTCTTGCAATAAATACTTCTACAGCAAAACTTTATCATGGACTCATAAATACCTCTGTGGAATCAATGTAAAATTTTGCTTGTGTGGATTCTCCAAACTATTACATGGACTCCAGTTAAGATCCACTACACTAGTAGCTGGAGGTATACAGAGGTGAGTTTAAAAGAAGCGAGACAGAAAGTACTAGGTCATAGTAATAGGAAGTTAGATAGAAACTTCTACCTATTACCTTACGTCACCAGACGTAATATCTATCTATCTATCTATCTATCTATCTATCTATCTATCTATCTATCTATCTATCTATCTATCTATCTATCTATCTATCTATCTATCTATCTATCGATCTGTCTGTCTGTCTGTCTGTCTGTTTGTCTGTCTGTCTGTCAGTCTGTCTATCTGTCTATCTATTTGTTATCTGTCTGTCTATCTATCTATCTATCTATCTATCTATCTATCTATCTATCTATCTATCTATCTATCTATCTATCTATCTATCTAGTAATGATTGCTATTATTTGAAGTGATATATAAGAATATTTTATCATTAAGATGAAGGACTCCTCAAATACCTATTTAGTACCTGTTTATTAAATTTTACAAGAAAAAGGTTGACAATGATTTCGAAATTCTTCCTTACAAAGCCATACAAAACCGTTAGTCATGTTTTGTGTACTTATGTAACACATAAATCATAATCCTTGTATTCGACTGTCTGTAACAGCAATAATAGTGACGTAACAAATACTAGCAAATTCAGAAATATAAAAGATAAAATCATATCCACAGCATTAATGTAGTCGCATTTACATTGTTTACAGGAAACTTCTGTAAGAAAACAGTGAAATTCCAAGTAGAAACATTTTTGAACTATATTAGTTATGGTTGTTATATTGAACTATTTTGTTATTTTATACTTTCCTGTTTTTTTTCCTTCTTCATATTCGTAAATCTATATTTTCTATCCAATTAATTTCTAGTTTATACTTTACTGTTTCTTTCAGGAAATGTATTTTTTCAAGTTTTTATATTACCCAAGTTCATTTACCTTTTGCTCGGATCTAGTTTTCTTTTTTCCCTTTTGTTACTTTGTAAAGAGACACACTGGCACATATACACATATACAAACACACACATTCATTCCAGGAATGTCTTCTAAACTGTAGTTATTTTCCATCTATAAGAAATGTCTTACTTTGTAAAATGTTTTACTTTAATTTACTTGCCTCTGGCTATGTCATACTGACGATTTCAAATAAGAATGAAATGGTGTTATACTTGATTAACCTCTGCCTAGAAATTTAAGATCTTTTCAATGAATGAAGAAATATATGAAATATGTGTTTATTATATATATCTTCTTCATTGCTCTTAAACTTAAAATTCAATCTGCTAATTTCGCCATGATTGATTTAGAAATGATTATCACCCTTAAAATAAATAGCCACTAGAACACGCCAGTATTTACTTTGTTATAGTATGTTTATGTCAGAATATATTTTCTATATATAAGGTGGAGAGATGATAGAATCGTTAGCACGTGGGGCAAAATGCTTAGCGGCATTTCGTCCATCTTTAGTTCTGAGTTCAAAATCCACTGTGATCAACTTTGCCTTTCATTCTTTCGGGGTCGATAAGATAAATACCAGTTGGGCACTCGGGTTGATCTAATCGACTTACATCCTGTCCCGAAATTGCCGGTCGTTGCAAAAATTTGAAATAAATATTTTCCATGTGTGCAAAGTAGATATGTCTTACTTTTTATATAGCTACCTCAGATAAATTTTACAGGAATGCAATTCAGCAATTCTGTTTTCGAAGATTTGTCTAACGATTATGAATTTAGAGACTAAATTCATTAGCTTTACCGTTAAAAAAAATAAATCACTAATTTTATTTTTAATAAAAATTAATTGTTTCGGTTATTACATGATTTATTTCAAATTAAATTTCTCTTAAACCTAAAATTGACTTATATAAAGTAACAACCGAAAACTTGAAATAAAATATATGCACAAAAATTGAAATAAGTTGAATTCTCAAGATATTCAATGTAATTCACTAATGGAACTGAAGGGGTTTTCTAGGTTTCAGTGAAGTAAATAATATTCTTTGCGTTTACCATGTTACAGAATGTATAAGTATGTGTGTGGGCGAATATGTTTGCATGTGTATGGATATGTGGATATGCTTGCTTGTATATGTATGTACACGCACACACACACACACACACACAGTTCAATTAAAATATGTATATAAATGTGTGTGCACGTGTTGGCTTACATACGCACACACACATATATTCACACACACACACACTGCACAGAGGTATAACTATATACATATATATATATATATGTGTGTGTATATCTTCATTCATAAATTTCAAATTTATAACACATCTTTCTATCCTTTTTTTTATTGAATATAAATTAATTTAACTTTATCTCATTAAGACGAATTGTAATAATATAGAATGATAAATTTTAATCAAATGTTTAGCTAATTGCAACTAAGAATTTTTATTTGGCGTTCTCTTTCTTATCCTTTAATTATGATTTCTTGCTTAAAAAATTAATCGATATGGTCTCATAAATCCTAATTACAGCAATATTGTAACTAAAGCATCAGAAAAAAATACTATTTAAGCAATACGAAAAGAGGACATAGTAGGCTGTATTCTGTTGTCAATAATAAGAAGGGGGTGAGGCAACGAAACATGGGTGTAAAACACGGCTTATAATCATTGATATGACTTTGAACGGTATACAGTAACGGGACCATGGTTCAGGAGTTCCAGAGTTTTGAAGAATGTGGAACTAACTCTTAGCCACTATTTTTCCCAGGTCTACTCTCACCTGGACAAGCAGTGCGTTTCAGAGCCCAGTTATGGGTTAAATAGCATGAAATCACCCGAACCAGAGTACGTTGAAATCATGGAATGCAGCATGATGAATGTGAACTACTTCGACAGATGAACTTATTGAGTCAATGACGAATATCACTAAATACCGAGCAGATGAAAGGCAAAAAATTGTCAACGTCCAGGATCAATCTGTTCAGTTAGCGAACTACTGCTATCATCTACCATAACTGTTCTATGATTTATTTGTACTTTTTATTATGAAAACAATATCCCCAAGTAACGCCAAATGCTTTGCTTGTCTGTTTCCATTTTCGATCTATTGATATTTACACTTGCTGAATCAGGTACGACTTCTAGCCAATTTGGAAAATCAATTTCAACACCTTATACCAATTTGCACTTCAAGCTAGAGTTTTAGTTGTAAACCGATCTAAGAACTTATTGTACATAACTATGATTATATGTCGATCGACGTATACTAGCATTTTTTACAGCTATCATCTGTACTTGTGGCTTGTGCAGATGTTCAATTAGTGAAATTCCAATATGATTAAAACTCGGGCCATACATTCATACCTCACCTTGCAATAGGGACATCTACCGTGGAGGAGTTACATTGGCCCGGGAAAGACGTACGATCGGGATGAATGGATAAAGGCAACGAAAATACCCACGCATGCTTGCAGACGAAACGGCTCATTTGAAGAGTCGTTGTACTTGGATAATAATGACTGTTCTGGCCGGAGGACTTTAGATGACTTCATTGAGACTTGATTGGTATGTCTAAATTACATGATTTACATTTCTCTGTAGAATGGAATATAATAATTTCGAAGAGAATTTTTTTGTTGGTGGGTGGCCGTGCCGTTGCTGATAAAATGGTTTTCGGTACTTGACTGATACTTTATTTTTTTCGATCCAAGAAAAATGAAAGGCAAAATTGACTGTGGTTGGATTTGAACTCAGAACGTAAAGAGTCTAAGAAATAAAAGTTCAAGAAACATTACATAGAAAGTAGGGTAAAATAAAATTCACGTGTTAAAACAATTAAAAGAAAAGAAATACAGAAAAGAAAAGAAAAACAGAAGTAAATATTTAATTTACTCGACTACCAGAAGGTATAAATGGCCGTTAATATGGCAAGGCTAATATATTTTTCTAACATTACAGAAAAGTAAAGAAAATAATAGATCTCGAAGTATTAAAGATTTATATAGACTTAATTTGATAGTGAGCGAAAATTCATCTTTGGAAATTTTTATTAGACCATTAGTGTAGTAAAACTTTATAAAGGACAATAGAGAGTATTTTAAATAAAAGCATTAACAAATTTAAAAGACTGCTAATGTAATTTATATGGACATGTGCATCTATCTATCTCTGCATAGAAGAACTACATAAATCCAATAAAGCATTTAAAATGTTTTTATTAACCAAAACTGAAGTGGCAGCATGCCCAAGTCCCATAGGAAAAGCAGCTATTACTTTACTACTTGAAGTTTTTAATGGACAAGTTAAAGAATGTCTGTATAAAAATTACATTTTTGATAAAGACTAATTTACATATTTTAGCAAAATAGTCTTTTCTTTGCTGTAAATTGCAAAGAACAAGTCATGCTGGGTAATACTTTCTACCATGGTAAACTTCAGCATACACATACCCATAAGCACAAATCTAAAAACAGAAAAAGTCCCTTTTCTCTTTGCAATATCTTCGAAAAGTGAAGTAGCAATACATGAAAACACTGTAATTTTCAGTATTTTTCTAGACTATATTTATAGAGATAATTTTTATAAAAATAACAAGTTTCTGTTGAAACACTGAAAAAAATTACACATTCACATAATACTATCCGCCCTCCAATCACACCACCAAGGGATGTCAGTGCATAAAGCCAGATTTGATGATTCTTACAGGAGACGATCGTTTGAAAAGGAGGGAAGAAAGATTACTTCGAAGTGTTTCAGTGCCCTATGCCAGTGCTGGTCAAAAGATTCCTCCAAGATGTATAGGGCACTGCATGGTATGCGATTAAGCGGGGATCCAGACAAAAGCCTCCTCGGACAAAACCCCCATTGTTAAAGTGTGAAAGTAGACAAAACCTCCTTGGTTATATTTTTCGATTATTTTATTTATTTATTGCTTTTACTTGTTTCAGTCATTAGACTGTGGCCATGCTGGGGTACCGCCTTGAAGAATTTTTAGTTTAGCGTATCGACTTCAGAATTCTTCTTTCTTTTTTTTTTTTACTTGTTTTTCTCATTAGACTGCGGCCATGCTGGGGCCCCGTCTTGAGGAATTTTAGTCGAATATATCGACGCCAGAATTGTTTTCCATTTTATTTGTTGCAGTTATTAGACTGCTTAAAGAATTTTTAGTCGCAGCAAAATTAGCATTTTAAAATTTTAATTTATAGTCTTTTGTTTTCTTCTCTCTGCACTTAGAGATTAATGAGAATGAGATGACCTTTTAAATTTTCTCCTGCCGTTGAAGGTTTAACAGAATTAGTCGTTCAAACGTATTTCTTATTGTTTTTATGTTTCTACACGTTTCTTGAAGTAAATGCTTTCCCTTTTGTTAGAATTCAGACAATATGTACATTGAGTAGTAAAGAGTCTTGTGTTCTGTTATTCTATACTTCTTATCTATTTTCGATTGAATATATTTTTGTTTACTTAAAGATAGGAATTTTGGAAAATAAGAGTTCTTTTACAATCGCAATTTCCGTTTTTGTTTACGTGAAATTATAAAAACAAATTCAAGAGATTTGGCTGTTATTTCTAGCATGTGAAATGATCTTCTAGGCTTAACTTCATGCGCTGATTGAAAATCACCCCCAAAAAATTCTGGGATCGAAATATTCGACTAAAAATTCTTCAAGGCGGTGCCCCAGCATGGCCGCAGTCTAATGATTTAACAAGTACCAAGGAAAAAATCGAAATATATCACAAAGGGGGTTTTGACCAGGCTTAAAAAAAATTCTGCGTTCCATTCAGTCGTCTGAAAGGTCTTCAAGGTGTCCCAGTATGGCCGCAGTCTAATAACAGCAACAAGTAAAAAGGAAAAAAAAAATTATTCTGGGATCGATACGTTCAACTAAAAATTCTTCAAGGCGGTACCCCAGCATGGCCACAGTCTAATGACTGAAACAAATAAAAAGAGAAAAAACGAAAAAAATAACAGAGAAATATAACCGAGGAGGTTTTGTCCACTTTCACACTTTAAACTGAAGGGGTTTTTGTCTTACACTCGATTCAGCGAATACCCCTTGTTTTGGAGAAGCTCCAATCTTATAATGAAGAGGAGGCAAAAAAGAAATAATAAAAGGAAAATCTATGCAAACACAAACGCATCGAAGGAATTCACCCATTCCCTTTAGGCACAAAGCCTGAAATTTCGCAAGAGTAGTTTGGTCGACTGTAATGGCCCCGGGACTAAACAGGTTCCTATTTTATCGTCTCCGAAAGGATGAAAGGTAAAATTGATCTCGATAGATATGAATTTAAACTCAGAACGAAAAGAACCTGAAGAAATGCCGCTATGCCCTTGTTCCGGAGTGATAACGATTCTGCCAACTCGCCGCACTGAGCCTATATAATACTTTAGAATTTCTGCACAATGCCAGCAAGTTCGGGGGAGCGGGTAAGTCGATTACATCGACCCCAGTGCTCAATTGGTACTTATTTTATCAACCTCAAAAAGATGAAAGGCAAAATCGACCTTTTTGTCCAGTGTGCTAACGATTCTTATTTCTTTATGGCCCACAAGGGCTAAACATAGATAGGACAAACAAGGACAGACAAAGGGATTAAGTCGATTACATCGACCCCAGGGCGTAATTCGTACTTAATTTATCGACCCCCATAAGGATGAAAGGCAAAGTCGACCTCGGCGAAATTTGAACTCAGAACATAACGGCAGGCGAAATACCACTAAGCATTTCGCCCGGCATGTTAACGTTTCTGCCAGCTCGCTACCTTCCTGGACGTATATAATAAAGCAATTGATGTATGTGAAGTGGTTAGCATTCAGTTGGGAGTCGAAACTGCAACATCGAGAGCAAATCTTGGTGGGTCTAGCACCTCTGACTTATTCGTTTTCACCTTTCACAAAAAATATAGATAATAAGTTAAAACGAAAGAGATAAATGGGAAAAAGAAAAAGAGAAAAAGAAATAGGCCTGCTGATATCCTTGAATTATATTAGTCGAGAAATATCTGCATTTTAACCATTATCGTTGGCACGTCGTGTATGTTGTGGCACTTCATTTCTTTAATGAATTCCTTCGATAAGATTTGATATGAAAGACAGATTTTGGCTAAGAGGCGTCATACCAGTTGTTCGGTGGCAAGCTCTCACTCACTTAAAGACAGACCTACCGCACGAACGAATAACAAATACCCAAGGCCAGACAATCAGTCAGACGAACTAAGTGGAAGTCTCAGCTTCAAACTGTAGAATTATCTTATTTATTTAGTTACTTATTTTTGGTTGGGTGAGGAAGTCAACAGAGGTCGCTTTTGCTGTGCATGTTTAATTTTTCTGCCTTTCTGTCTGTTTCTATCTATCTATCTATCTATCTATCTATCTATCTATCTATCTATCGGGGCACACATGTATGTGTATGTATATGCACATATACATATATGTGTGTATGATTGAGCGTGCTCGTATGTGTGTGCGTGCTTGTGTATGTATGTATATTAACATATACATATGAGTGTATTTGCGAGCGGACTTCTGTGTGTGTGTGTATCTGTGTGTGTGCGTGTGCATCATGGTCGAAAGATTAAAATGTTCGTTTTGTAGTCATGAGGCACCAGATTCATTTCTACTGCGTAGCTTCTTAGGGAAGTGTCATTTACCACAGCCCTGGGTTAATTAGAACCTTGTAAGTGAAACTGGACAAACGGAAACTGTGTACAAGCTCTCAGAAGAAGGGTACCTGTAAATCAAAAGTTCAACCTTTTACTTTGTCTCAGACTTTAAACCTTATATTAAGGGTACACCAGCCTTTTGAGGATTCAGCTACTTATATGCTGACTTGGCGGGTTATTTAGTTGATTGAACAACTCAATACTCATCGCTGAGACTGAAGAAGATCCCTTTTATATATTTGTGTGAGTGTGTGTAAGTTGAAAAGAGAGGTTTGCTATATACAGAAAACTAATCAACCCCCCCCCAGTGCTCAATTGATACTTATATAATCGATCCCGAAAGGATGAAAGGCACAATTGAACTCGGCAGTATGTGAACTCAGGAAGTAAAAAAAGATCAAATACGCCAAGCATTTTATCCGGCATGCAAACGATTCTGCCATTTCGCCGCCTTATAGAATGCCATTAATATTCGCTTCAAATGTTGGCATAAGGCCAGCAATTTCGGGGAAGGGGCTAAGTCAATTTTATCGACACCAGTGTTCAACTGGTAGTTATTTTATCGACCCTGAAAGGATGAAAGGCAAAGCCGACCTCGGCGGAATTTGTATTCAGAACTTAAAGGCGGACGAAATGCTGCTAAGCATTTTGCTTGGCATGCTAACCATCCTGCCAGCTCACGATTAAAAGCAATAACATAACTATTCAATCCGCACCATATTCAACGCACGCTCCAAATTGAATCAATTGCTTAGCATTTTGGATTTTTATGTTGAGAATTATTTACTAGCGAGTAGATCAGGTCAATTATATTGATGTTATGAAATCCGTTATATTGCTCGACTTAGTAGAAAGAGGAAATACCATCTTACTCTCTTAGAAAAGATACGTTGGTATAAAGATCCTTGATTATCTGAACACAGAAAAAGACGTGATATCCAGGTCTGAAATGCTCTTGATCACAAATCGTCTCCATTAGGATTGACTCGGATAAGCAACAATACACACACACACACACACACACACACACACACACCACACACACACACACACACACACACGCGCGCACACACACACGCACATACATGTATACATACATACATACATACATACATACATACATATATGGTAGCTGTCAATTCCTAGACGCGTATGACCATCACTGACAAATTATCTTCTAGATGCTAAAGACATGGACGTCAACAATCCTCGTGCTGGACTTTAAAGTCAATAACAGCTTACAAAACACCAGTATGACATTCACCGTCAAAACCAAACAGTCCAGAAACAAGCAAAAACAAGACTTCCATTCTCTCAATGAGACGGGTGTTCTTCGAGAATTTCCTTCAAGAGAAATGTCTAAGCAAAGACTAGGTTCTGTTACTCCCAGTTGTTGGAAGGCCGTTGACTCCACCGAGACCATCCGTTTTTACAAGTTTTGTTTTTCGCTCTGTAGAGTATCCAACAAAATAACCTTCCGTACTAAGCAAGCTGAGTGGAGCTGCCAGTATAATCGCTGACGGCTGACCATACAACACTGAGATACACGTTATCTGTGGCACTAGCAGTGAATTGATTCATACATACATACATACATACATACATACATACATTACATACATACATACATACATACATACATACATACATGCATAACAAGTAAAATAATAGGGGTATTGATATTACATTTATTTATATGTTACGACCGTTTCAACAACAGCTGGGTCAAACAAATCGTTTAACATGGTGGAAAGCATAACTACAAATATAAACAATGATTATGTACTTTTATACTATATCACATGAGATCTACTAGTCATCTGATCAAGACCGAATGAACAAATCAATACGAATGTACTTGAGTGAACACACGCACACACACACAATCAGTGGGAGGAGCTTACAGCGTTGTAAGAGGAAGCAATCACCTTGGCATACAAATAAAAGATGGAGTAAAAAGATTCAGAGGAGAAAATGCTTGTGTGCTATTTGATAAAATTCTTTTGACACAAGGCTTATTAACTAGAGCTGATTGTCGGAGAAATTGGCAGCTCAAGCAGGTAAAGCGATATAACCTAAGAATACATACATACATACATACATACATACATACATACATACATACATACATACATACATGAATGCATACATAATGCATACATACATACACAACAGGAAAAATAATAGAGGTATTGGTATTACATTTATTTTTAGGTTACGACCGTTTCAACAAAAGCTGGGTCAAACTAATCATTTAACATGGTGGAAGACAACTAGGAATGGCTCCATTCTTTTGCTTATTATAATCTGCGACTGTCTAAAATTTCCTGGATGTTCAGTTTGCATGGAGCATTTTTTTCTACTAAAAAAAAAATTACCTTCCATATCCCCTTTAGTCGATATTCGCATGAGTGCTGACTGAGGTAAGTGAGTCAGTATTACTTGTCCAAGGGTTGTAAGTCGAGTGCAGCTTGCACAACACTACAAAGACTCATTAGCAATACTAAGAAGTTCAGCGACAAGCAAAATGCAAGATGACTGGCTCAGTAGAGCAGTGGGTTTTATACACGAGTTAGCTTTCTGCTAAAGAAATGCCTTTACAAAGACCAGGGGTACCTCACTCTCAACGGGCTTACTGCGCTCTTCGACACCAACTCAAGTATTTCTACGTCCTGGCGCATAACATACAGGCATGCATACATACGTACACACACACATGTATGTATTTACGCCACCAAGCATGTACCGATATGCATGAATAAGGCTATAAATGAATCATCTCCAGACGATGTCACCGTCAACGAAGCTGCAGACTACTAAAGCGAAACATTACCACGAAGCCAATACTAAGAAAAATTAAGTACTCACCAACATGATTTATCAATTACCTAACAATCTTATTGAAACTTTTGTACGGTATAACCCACCATGATATAACCACCATATACCAAGTATTTATTTTATCCCGTAGTAAAATACTGCCGAAAGCCTAATTTTTACAATTTGTACATGGGGTAACATTAAATGTGAACTATATGAGAAAACATGTACCATTAATTGTTACAGTGCAAAAATATCTCAAAGAAATATATTAGAAGAAACCGAGTAACTGCCGAAGCATTGACATTTTCCTCTAAAGAGAAAATGCTTACATAAAGCATAGAGACATTTAAGAGCGAATCTTCACATCGTACCTAGATTTCTATAATTCTTATATAGAAAGAGCGAACTAATTTCGACTTGTCCAATTTCTTCTTTAGGAATTGTAAAGATCCATCTGATAAATAAAAAACACCAACTAATTATCCACAACGTTTATAACCCACCCAGCACTCACCCCTCCTCATACCACTCCACACACACTAGCATTGACCACTTCCCAGCACTCTCACCACATATCATCATCCGCACACTCCCAGACCCACACATAATCTTAAATAGCGTCACCACACATACCACTATATGAGCAGCCACACGTTACAGACGTTGCACTTACACACACTTACACACGCACACACACTAGTACTGACCACTTCCGCACACCCACACCACACACCCAAACACAATCTTCAATAGCGTCACCGCTCATACCACTATATGAGCAGCCACACGTTAGAGATGCACACACGCACACACATCCACACACGTCAAAGTCACTAGCTCCTATCCACACACACACACACACACATTCTCACACACACACACGCACGTACATCTTCATTTTGGGATCACCAATACTTTATTATCTCTCCTTCTTTCAACCTCTTTTTTCAAACTTTTTTCTAATCAGCCGCCATGCTTGACTGCTAAATCCACAAGTTTGTTTTATTCTCTCTGCGTTTATTTTCTCTTAAACCTTTCTGTTGAAGATCGTAGGCTCTAAACGTAAAAGATTTTTTCACTTTCCCGAGCGTCAATCTAATTCACTTGCTTGTTGTTCAAACACCTGTCTTTTGTTTTTCTATAAATTTCAACTATATATATGTATGTATGTATGTATGTATGTATGTATGTATGTATGTATGTATGAGTATGTATTATGTATGTATGTATGTATGTATGTATGTATGTATGTATGTATGTATGTATGCATTCATGCATGTACATATGTATGCAAGTAGGCACGCACAAATACACAACCCCCTCCACATACACACATATCTACATGAACGTATATGCCTTTACGTGTGTGAGCATGTGTGCTTTTATCACATTTTCTGGAATCTATAGAAAGGTTATTGACACATTTCGATTCGAAAACCTGTTTTGATTCATACTATGACAGGCTTTTACGACACAAAGTCTATTACCGAACCACGTGGACATGAATTAAAGAAAGCACTTTCCTTGATAAATTATATCCTGCTGACAGACTTCTATCCTATAGACAGAAACCAATCAATCAATCAGACAATATCTATATACCTACCTACCTACCTACCTACCTACCTACATACATACATATACATATACATATACATATACCTATACATATATATATATATATATATGTATATATATATATATATATATCTATTTATCTATCTATCTATCTATTATCTATCTATCTATCTATCTATCTATCTATCTATCTATCTATCTATCTATCTATCTATCTATCTATCTATCTATCTATCTGTCTGTCTTTCTATCTGTGTGTGTGTGCGTATGTGTGTGTGCACTAAATAAAGACAGAAAGAATAGCAAAAAAAAAATGATTATTTCTTCTGTATAGCTAGAAAAAGGTAAATTGACCGTGAAACGAATCTGTATAAACCTGATCATCATGCACAAAAAGACAGTGAGCTGTTAGAACCGTTAGCGCGGCGGGCAAAATGCTTAGCGGTATTTCGTCTGCCGTTACGTTCTGAGTTCAAATTCTGCCGAGGTCGACTTTGCCTTTCATCCTTTCGGGGTCGATTAAATAAGTACCAGTTACGCACTGGGGTCGATATAATCGACTCAATGCGTGTGTCTGTCCTTGTTTGTCTCCTCTGTGTATAGCTCCTTGTGGGTAATAAAGAAATAGGTATTTCGTCCGCAGCTACGTTCTGAGTTCAAATTCCGCTGAGGTCGACTTTGCCTTTCATCCTTTCGGGGTCGATTAAATAAGTACCAGTTACGCACTGGGGTCGATATAATCGACTTAATCCGTTTGTTTGTCCTTGTTTGTCCTTGTTTGTCCTCTCTGTGTTTAGCCCCTTGTGGGTAGTAAAGAAATAGGTATTTCGTGCGTCTTTACGTTCTGCATTCGATTTTTCAACTTTGCTTTTCATCCTTATGGGGGTTGATAAAATAAGTACTAGCTGACATTTGGGATCGCTGTTATCGACTCGTTCCTTTTCTCAAACTTGCTAGCCTTGTGCTACAATTTGAAACCAATATAACTACAAAACAATTAGGAAGGCAGCTGGCAGAATCGTTTTCGCACCGCTTAAAATGCTTAGCGGCATTTCGTCCGTCCTTACGTTCCGAGCTCAAATTCCATCGAGATTGTCTTTGCTTTCAGCCTTTCGGGAGTCGATAAAATAAGTACCAGTTGAGCACTGCGATCAATCTAATCGACTTCTCCCTCTCCCGAAATTACTGGCTTTGTGCCAAAATTTGAAAGTAATATAACTGCAGAAAATAGTAAAATAGTTATTGGGAAAAGAACATTCATATGATTATGGACATTGAAATCGTATGAAGGAGGATAAAATATTTAAGTGAGAGACAGTTCATTCATTTCGAAAGTACATCTCTCATCATCTAATATTAACACGCAAAGGTACATCTTTATGTACTTACACTAAAGAGAATTTTCACGATCAACGAGTCAGATCCGATCGGCCAAATCTGATGATCGTACTATCGACAGGCTACAAGATTCTATACCAAGAATGGTACAAATCATGAATGTTTATTTTTTTATTTAAGTAAGTCATTTATCACTTCTCCACAATTAGGATTAGCTCTTACAAAAGTTCCACGTGTGTGTGTGTGTGAAACTGTGAATAAATATAAGGGTGTACGAGTCAGTCTCTGTGAGTTCGTGTGTTAGGGTTGTGAAGTGACAAATAGCAAAAAGTCACTCATGGTAGGACTCAATATGATGATTGAGTTAATATATTATATGCAGAAGTTGAAGTCTCGGCGTTGAGAATTCGTCAAACATATACACAAATACACATACGCATGCGCACACGCGCTGACACATACGCACGTACATATATGTATGTATATATATATATATATGTATATATATATATATATTATATATATATATATATATTTACGTATATACATGTATATATAATATATATAATATATATAAATATAATAAAATATTATTTGAGACAAAACCACTATTTTGCAAAACAAACAAGGAAAGACTTAATCAATACATAAAATTTAATAAATAGTCAAAAAAACCGCCACTACAATCGTTTCTTGTCTTGATCGACAATCTTCAGGTGGACTTCCAATCTAAAAAATCAAAATTTTAAAATATAAAAATAATACTTTTAAATAATTAAAGTATAAAAAAAAAAAATATAAGTATATAATCCATATATAACCTATATATAATCCATATCGAAAATATAGACTAATTACCACGAATTCCTAAAAAAAACCATGATAAAACAAAACTCTTAAAAACATATAACGATAAAATCTCCCTTTGCTAAACTCTATAACAAACCTATAAAGTAAACCCCCTAACCTAAACATTCACACACAAATACACACACGTAAACCACAGACTCACGACTTATACACATACCTATACTAACTTATAAACCTCAATATACACCAAAACCACTCCCTCCCCACACAGACAAATTAACACATACATCCCAAAACCTAAATAACAAACCCATATACACATTCACACACAAACACACACTCACACGCAAAACACTCACACACAAAAGATACATATACTCCCTCACATATACGCCTATACATACTCACTAAACTCGACATATACAACAATACTTACACACCCACAAAAAACATTATATACATTTATGAGCTTTAACTCACCTTAGCATCTCTAACAACAACTTGCAGTAACCCAATCCCATTCTCTATGCCTACCTCACTATACACACTATTCCATTCACATTCCAAGCAACGCTAGTCCACCACCCGGTTATTCACGTGGCAAAACGAACACCACTCAAAAATTATGAATGAAACAATGTAAAAAAATAACCAACACCTAAAATAGACAAAATACCACGAATTACCTAAAAAAACCATGATAAACCAAAACTCATAAAAGCATATAACGATAAAATCTCCCTTTGCTAAACCCTATAACAAACTTATATAGCAATCCCCCTAACCTAAACATTCACACACAAAAAACCCACACGTAAACCACAGACCCAAGACTTATACACAACCTATACTAACTTATAAACCTCAATATACACCAAAAACCACTCCCTCCCCACACAGACAAATTAACACATACATCCCAAATCCTAAATAACAAACCCAAATACACATTCACACACAAACACACACACACGCAAAACACACACACACAACAGATACATATACGCATATACATACTCACTAAAACTCGATATATACAACAATATTTACACCCACACTCATACAGATAAATAAATTAATTATACAATTAAAAACTCACAACCAATCTCATATACATAAACACTCTTATGAAAACAACAATAAATACATCGTAATTAACCAGAATATCAAAAATAACATTATGACATAAGGATAAATCAAATACATACTTACAATTCAGTTACAAATTATGAAGTGAAATTAGATTCTTAGCCGTTAAAAAACCAAACAAAATTACGTTACCATGGAAATAACTAATGTAAAAAAAGAATACGCGCCATAGAAAGTAAACGTCATTCATAGTATGAATGGAGAAATATAATAAATGGAACTAAAAACTATTTCCACGTAGCAAACCAACGCTACTTAAAAAAAATTTATTATGAATGGATTCTTTAAAAACTATCATGAAAATCAATTATATACATTTATGAGCTTTAACTCACCCTAGCAACTCTAACAAACAACTTACAGTAACCCATACTCAATGCCTACCTCATTACCACCCTAATCCATTCACAATTCCAAGCAACACTAGTCCACCACCCGGTTACAATTCCCAACTCTACCCATTCATTCACAATTTCAACGACGTTCCCTTCAACAACTCTACATATAAGCCTCAACATATACACCGGAGATACACTTACACATCCGTGCGGATGGGTGAGAGTATACATAAAGTGTAGTGATGGGGCTCCCATTTCTAAACACATTGTACTGTGTGGTAGTCTCCATGTGTATATTCACGCACGGGTATAAATACAGGGGGTACACGCTCACTTCATTTACGTGTACCCCTCACATGTACATATGCATACTATTTTGGCTCGATATATGCAACAATGTAATCGCGCCCGTATGTGTGAGCATTCACTGGTTGTGCAATTCACCCATCTGGGTGTGATTGTGTGTAAACTTATCACTGTGGAGGTCGAACTTGATACGTATATATTAGTGTGTATTAGGGGTTGTACGTACTAATTATGTTCATGTGCTTCACGCACTTGCGTCCATGTATGGAAGAATATATTGGATTACTATGTAGGTGTAAATAGGGTATGGGGGAGTTTTGTCATTGTATGGTTGGGGTTTCATTTGTGATGGTGGTTAGTTGGTGATTATTAGTATGTTCTGTATATTAGGGCTAGTATGTATTATTCAAGTGTGTATAATTGTATACATATAATTGGTGTGAATGGGATTACTCCCATTTTTTTTTTATTTTTTTTTTATTTTTTATTATTTTTAGGGGATGTATGTGTTTATTTATCCATGTGGGGCTGGAGTGGCCGTTAGGTGCATATGCTGAGGCTCACATGCAAACCCAAGTACAACGAATGAAGTGGGCACTTATAATTGTTATGGGTGTGTACTTTATTATAAAAGACAATACCCAAATAAAATCTGTCAATTCAACATACAAATAAAAAACAAAAAACAAAGGGATCTTAAACATTCACACATACATACAAAACTCAATAAGAACACCACTAAATAACACCCAAAAACATATAAATATATCCTCAAAATACATATAACAAATGCAAAATAAAAAATATAATAAAATAAAATAAATAAAAATAAAAATAAAAAAATAAAAAAAATCTAATATAAATATTAAAGTTTTAACGTACCATAAACTGCTAAATTAATATACATAAAAATGAACTAATTAAAACAAGAAATATCAATAAAGACTAACTATAATTAAATCCTAGACAACATAACCAAAAATATATCATCTAAACTAATTTAAACTAAACTAAAATAACCTAAAGGGAACTATTATTGCTATTTATCATGAAACTTATTATATAAGTAAAGTAACTTGTGTCTACATTTTATTTTACGCTCCTCACATACATGTACATGCACATACATATACATACAAATACACACTTGTGCGCGCATTTCACTTTTCTATTGTTTACGCGGGGAGGACACTTTAATAATTTAGTTTCTTGATATTTCAGTTATTTGTATTATTATTACTGTTGTTGTTGTCATTGTTATTTGTTTTCTTGGTGTTTTTTTGAGTTTGAGTTACTATATTTTGTTGTTATTGTCAACTGCCATCGTAAACACGCTTGACAGTTTATTTAATTTTCGTTGATTTGAATCTCGTTGACATTTTTATGTTCGCAATACACGACGACAAGTCTTGTCAACGGGGAATATAAAGAAAAAGAAAAAGAAAAAGAAAAAGAAAAAAATGAAAGAAGAGAGTAGTGGCAAGGGATTCACACCTTTTTTCTTTTCCTTTATTATAAACACACACACACACACACACACACACACACATACACAAACGCAGAGACACACAGACCCACACAGACGCGCAGACACACTCGCACACACGCAATCTTGCATAGTTTCACGCTCACTTGCATGAGGCTCTTTGTGTGCGTGCGTTTCTGTATGAGTGTGTATGTATGTATGTACGTACGTATATACATATATATACATATACACATATACATATATGTATATATATATATATACATACGCACACATTATATATACATATATATGTACATATATATATATATATATATATATATATATATATATATATACATATACACATATATACATACATATATATATTAATAATATAATACAGTATAATGTAATATATCATATGATATATATACATACTACGTACACATTGGTGTAATATGCGCATACAGTGTCATATGCATATATACACCCACTTTTTACATTCAATAGCATGTCGACACGTACAGTTATGATCACGCTCAGATATATGAATTCTATATACACTCATTTGCATAGAAATCTAGAAATACATTCATATCTACATATATACATATATGGATACATAGCTGCATACACACACACATACATACAAACGAGATCTAATCAATAAGTATTTCAACTGTTGTCATAGTAACGAATCTAAAGAACGCAGAGTGAAGCCGCTTGGCACAGATTAACCTTAAACTCTGCTGTATATGTGCACTAAGTTTTAACATTCACCATCTGCGAGTTATCAGCGGATGTACAGATTAGTTATGGTTCAGTCCATTATCACTGAAGATTTGGGTATGAGACGTGTGTCTGTCAAGTTTGTGGCAAAACGGCTTTCAGCTGACCAAAAAGACATTCACGTTTCAGTTGCATAAGATCTTGATTGTGTCGAGAACGATGAAAACATTTGAAAACTTTGCGTAGGTCTCTGAGCCGGTATCGCCAAACTGTTGGCAAAATTTGATGCAGATTGTCTGCTCAACTTTCTCTGTCATGTTCAATGCGACGATCACACGCTACACACATTCCTTCCGGGCACTACTGTAAACAGTGGAAATGAGCCAAGACGTTGAAACCGAGTGCACATGCACAGCAGAGTTCAAGGTCAATCTTTGTCAAAATTTTTGAATTTAATTCACCCACTTTTTTCTTTTTCTCATAGATATGATTATGGCGCTAATTTATTTAATTGAATTTCTTTTTCGGTACTTTCAGTCAAAAAATACCTCTAGTTCAATGAATTCTGATGTGTTTCGAAGGAACATCTGTGTTTATTATCGACATGTATTGCTCTTGTATAACCAGTGCTTTGGTCTAAGGCCCGGACCGCTAGGAAGGTCTCTTGACTATTTGCTCGGGCCATTCCCAAAAATAAAAGAAGAAGCTCAGCACACTTAAATTTCGCGAAGACTCAACTATCCTGGCGCCCGAAAGTAGCTTTGTTCTGCCATTCTAAATTTCTCACAGATATCCTACTCTTCAAATTGCATAAGTTATATAAAATGTACAGCATAGTTGCGAACTTTAGAGGTTTAAAAAAGCCTCATAGAAATAGATTTTTTTGTTTAATCATATACAACGCTCGTTCCATTTTCTTTTCTTGTTCCGTTCGTTTTGAGTCGACTCATGGGAACCTTGTGTATGTATAGAGAAAACTGTGTGTCTCGGTTGAAGAGACACATTTTGAAACAAATTTATGTCCCACATTTAAGGTTATATGTCCATATTTATTTCGTATGATACATCTGAGATTTCTCCATTCTATTTTATGTACGTAGACATTGTTGTCATGGTTCTAAGTAACTTAATATTGATTTCCAATCGAGCGCTTTCAATGAAAACTATCCCATGTATAGATGAGTTGAGATGCAAGAAATGTGTATCTGCTATCTACTTATATATATATATATATATATATATATATATATATATATATATATATATATATATATATATATATATGTACATACTCACACACACACACACACACACACACACACACGCACGCACATACAAATATATGTATATTTATTCTACACACCCCCGAACGCATACACATGCGTGGGCTCTTTCCTTTATGTTGCTCTAAAAGGTTATATATATATTGAGAAATATATTGTTTTGGCCTTCTTATTGTTATTCATTTGATTATTCAACAGTACACAAAACTTGTATACACACATACATACATACATACATACATACATACATACATACATACATACATATACACATACCTAAGAAATAAAATTACGAAGGAATAAGGAATTATGTAATGAACTTTATTAGATTATAGCAGTTTCTGCATTAAAATGCAAGACACTCATTGTTGAATTTTTGTACATCACCCTATGGCATCATCGGGGCTTCAAACAAGAAATGTAAATCTCTTTGGGAAGACATTTGCATTTACACACACACACACACACACACACACACACAACACACAGAGTCTTTAACTCAAATAGTGACCCGATGTCATACACTATGCGAAGTTGATAAATGGCTGTGGAACATTTGCCTGCTTGCACTATATTTCGATGACTCCGGCCGTCCAGTTCTACAGACAACTGCCTAGTTTATTATGAAATATATATTTGTTACACACATGCAAATCTTATCTTATCTTATCTCATCTCATCTATCTATCTATCTATCTATCTATCTATCTATCTATCTATCTATCTATCTATCTATCTATCTATCTATCTATCTATCTATCGATCTATCTATCTATCATTGTAGCGGTATCTAGCTATCTATCATTGTAGCGGTATCTAGCTATCTGTCTGTCTGTCTGTCTGTCTGTCTGTCTGTCTGTCTGTCTATCTATCTATCTATCCATCTACACATACACACACACACACATATTAGGTTGTCAAGAAAGTTCTTGCGATTATTAACCTTTAAATTCAGATGCACATATCTCGGCTCAAACAAAACTTTATTAATCGAAATAAACACTATCAGAATTAACTCACTTTTGCCAACGCGAAACAAGTTTATTTATGCCAGTAGCGTAAAAATCCTGCGTTTTGGTGTCAATGAAGTCGTTGAAGGCGTGTTTGACATCGTCTTGGTTTTTGAAACATT
>NC_042997.1:85227185-85242185 GCF_006345805.1 Octopus sinensis | reverse complement strand
GCTGTCACCGGTAATTCCTGGATTATATCACACACAAAACTTCTTACTTCATTTTCTGACAGCAATGACACTATCACGGTCTCTTCTGGCGGTTCCACGCTCTTGGGAATTAACCTCGATTAGCAGTCTGCATGATCAATTTTCTTCGACGTAATATATTGCATCTTAAAATTGTAGTTCAGCAATATTGTACTCCAGCGCCGTTGTAGGTTCGCTTTATGAGTAGGCAATCCCTTTTTGATTCAAAAATTGATAATAATGATCGATTTGAAATAAAAAAAAACTTTACCATGTAGAAATCTGAGAAATATTTTTACCACAAAAATAATCGATAGAGCCTCCTTCTCTATCTGACTATTCCTTTTTTCTGCTGCCTTCAGTGAATGTGAAGCATGAGCTACTGGTTTCATATTCCCATCTTTATACTTGTATAGCAAGACTGCTCCTGTTCCATACTTCAAAGCATCAGACACTACAACAATGTCCATTCTAGGATCGAAATGTGCTGGTGACAAGTCAGAAATTAGTATTTCCTTTATGTCTTCAAATTAATTTTGGCACTTTACTGACCAATTCCATTTTACTTCTTTTTTAGTAAATTGAAATGTACTGCTGATAGTAACTTGCTAGGCTAAGGAAAGCTTGTACTGTTGGTATATTCGTTGGAGGAGGCATATTCTTGATTGCGTCTGCCCTCGACGGGTCAGGACGTCTTCCATTCTTATCTATAATTTTACCTAGATATTTGATTTTAGGCAAACAAATTCACACCTCTTCGAGTGTGAAACCATAATTCATATATTTTGTAAAGATACACTTCACTTGTTCGATATGCTCATTCCGCGATTCGCTTTTGATTAACATGGCATTAAGGTAAGGAATAGTAAATTGACAGTCTGCCAACATCGCGTCCATCACCTGTTGAAATATTGCTGGTGCTACCCCCAGTCTGAAAGGTAGTCTATTGTATTTGTATAGACCTCTGTGCGTGTGGACCGTTAACAGCTTTGAGTAATTTTTATATACTTTGATTTGTCAGGCAGATCGAGTTTTGAACATTTCTTTTCTTCGTTTAGTTTTGAAAACTATCTTTTGGGGTCGGTAGTGAATAATGGTTCATTTTTAAACAATCATTTAAACCGATCGAAAAATCGTCATAAAACCTGATTTTGTTATTTTTTCTTTTTTATACATACAGTCGGTGGCTCATTTCGCGTAATCCACTTTTGCAATGATTCCGTTTTTTACCAATTTGTCCAACTCATCGTCCACTTGCTTTATTGCCACAAAAAGTACTTGCCTATTAGGCTTGAAAACAGGTGTAACGTCATCATCTAATTGAAAACACGCTTCAGTCTTTATTCACAGACCTTGTTTGTCCGAGAGTACTTGCGGAAACATTTAAAAAATTTTCTCTTCAATTCTTCAGATGAATTATTTTTAGTGGGACAATCATTTACGTTTTTACAATAGAGGTTTATGGGGAAGTACCATAGTTCAAATAATTCTAACCAATCGATACCAAACAGATCGGCTGCATTTTTAACGACGAAGACTTTCACCTTGCTTATTTTCCCTCGAAATGTGACATAAGTCCACATTTCGCCTATGAAATGTAATTTGTCGTCCGTCACGCTACGAGCAAATTTCACTGTTTGTCTCAACATAGACTTTCCTATTTTCTTCCATGTGTCTATATTCTTTGGCATTCTTCTGTTACGGACTGTAAGGTTAGATGTACGAAAATAAGACGCTTGAACATCTCAGGTTCTTTGAGTTTAAAACTTTCACACATCCTGTTGAGTGTTTCTGCGTATGTAATAAAATCATCACTTCTTTCTCTTTACTTTCCTAAAGAACTTGGCCGCGTTAAGTCTTGGACAGCGATTACTGTGCCAGGTTAAACACGGCGCATATCACGTCGGCGCAATTACGACACCACTAGAATTTGAGCACTGGAGGAAAGACAACATTTTTGTCCGAAATAAACACTATTTCTACAATTCCATCGCACATTAAAAAAGATTATATTGTTCTCTAAATTAAACAGATCAATATAAAAATGATTGTCCTGTTATATAATTTCTAGCATACTGTTACATTACCATGGGTAGTTTTTACCTTCTGATGTAATAGTGTGGCAAATTGGTTTAAATAAAAACGGAAGAAAAGCTTTACTAATAGCGGCATAAAACAGATAGCCTCTTCTAAGAGTGTTGAGTTTATCGGTTAGTGGTGAGAAATCTGTCAAGGATTAAGCATATGATGAAGATGATGTTATTTTACCGGATTGTTTATAATGTGGGAAGAGCAATGCAGTCTTATAAATTTTTTTTACCCAACACATAATTTTGAAGCCGCAACATCATTTTATTTTCGAAGAATATATGTGTGTGAGAGAGAGACTCGCTATGCTGATGACAGAAAAGTATCTCCGGCAACACAAAACCCCCGATGATGCTGCAAACTTGCAGTAAGACTTACAATTTACAAGTAGGCTGCATAAAATACTTTGCAATTTAATGTTAGAAAATTTCAAGATTTTCACAATTAGTAAAAGCATTTCACAACAGGGAAATTGAGGCTTATGAGGTGACGTATGCGACATTCTCAAGGCTAATGTTTGTATACGTCAAATGAACTAGCTTCAACACGGAATCGTTAGCCACTGGTGGATTCAGCACTCAACTGGATTTGTTCCCCTTTTTTGCTACTTTTCCGCATTTGCTAACGCCTAAAAATTATTGAATATAAGGGTGCATATATAACTGTATAGTTTAAATATTCGCTTCACAGCTATTTTAGTTTTAGGATCAGTCCTAGTGCGCGGTGCTTTGGGCATGTATTTTATATCTTATGCTAGGGTCAACCATGTTTGTGAAATTTGGTCGACGGAAAACTGTTGAAGGGGCCGTTCGTGTTTTGTGGTGATTTAGTTAATCTGAGATCAGTTTAATACCGTTTGCAGGCCTTGTATCACAAGTGGTTGACATGCCAGCCTATGCCAGAGCTTAGATGCAAGCTATTTTAAAAGAAACGGACAAAACAGATCGAAAGCCTTTGATCATGCAGTAACACTTCCAGCAGCAACGTTGCTAGTTAACTTCACAATTTTGTTAGTTTCGAGGTCAACATCACTACGCACTACCTTCGACTTTCCACCATTGACTCGGATCAAGGGAAACCGTGTTACAACTTTGGTTGACGGAAATCCCTACTCTAATTTCTCTCCCGGTACAGTTGAATATATTTAACAAAGTACACCCAGTTGCCAGTATTCAGTCAAGATGTCCGGTCTGCATCGAATTCAATGAAAAACATCCCTTGGGCGTTATACTTCCTATTCTAACTAAGTCATTAAAACCATACACATTTTTCCAGCGCTCTACCAATATGCATCCATGTCAGTTTAAAAACACAATAGTTATTCTTTGATTGATGATGATGATGACGACAACGTATATATATATATATATATATATTATATATATATATATATATATATATATTGTTAAAACACGTATATTTCTATATTTATTTGATAATTATTATAAGTTAAGATACGTACATTATTATTATTATTATTATTACAATTCTAGACCTGATGAGTGACTATATTTTTAAATAGAATTAATTTTAGATCGATTTAATTTTAAATCGAATTTACTATTTATTGTTTATGTACTTTATTGATTTTTAGAATAAGGTTTTTATAGTATATTTATTTTTTCTATATGATGTGAATAACGTCTTCCACTATTGAATTGCTTAATAGATGTTTTTCTCTAAACCATATACGTATATTATATATTGTGAAATTTGATTTAGAATTGGTAAATTGAATTTTCCCCTGTATGTTTGGAATTATATTCCCTACTATTATATATATATATATATATATTATATGTGTGTGTGTGTGTGTGTGTGTGTGTGTGTGTGTATGTGTGTGTGTGTGTGTGTGTGTGTATAAGATGAATAAAGTTAAAACAGTCTAGTTTTCATGTTTTTTATTATGGTATTTTAACAAAATTAGCGCTTTCATACATATTGTACTCATCAGATTTAAAACTGACAGTTGAGTTCTTGACAACTTTATTATCTCTTAGAACGTGTCAACCAGCTGCATTTTTAGAATAGCTTTTTGATCAATCTGCATGCTCTTGAATATATCGTGAGAGATCGGTTGAGCCTATGGGAGAAAGTCTTGAGAGATTTGCATAGCAGACATGGTCGAAAGCTTTGCTGATGTCCAGGATGACAACATTGCTTACATCAAATTTTGTTAAGATGTGGGTCCTCTGGTGGATGTCATAAGAGAGATTGGTCCCCCTGTGGGTTACACTTTACAGAAACCATACAGGTGGCTGGTGGTCGTCAAGGAAAAGACCAAGACGGTCGCCTTCAAGATGGTCACTAAGAAAAGAAACCGTAATGGAGGTACTCAGTGGTGTGTGAGTCTCATTACTCCATAGATGATGTCCCTTGGAATTTGGTTCAATGTTGAGTGAATTTTGAAGTATTTGTTGTTTCATGAGACAGTATAACCTTAGTGGATGCAAACGACGTGATCAGTTTTTATCTAATCTCATGTAACCTAATACTACAAGAAGGTTGGTTGCAAGAGATGGTGTTTTTACAACACCGTCCGAATAGAATAATAGTCATTGAAACAAATATGTTTGTCACGGGAGAGAACTGTGAATTAAAACTGTACATATTTCCTTACGAGGTACATTCTTTACTTTAACTTTTTAAATTTAGGCTTTATCAAATTCTCCATGAAATTTGCAAAAGTATAAAGATATGCGTTTAGTACTCTCAATAAATAAATTGAATGCGTTGAGATGTATTTAGTGGAATTGTGGTACTTTTTGATATTTACATACACACGCATATATACATATATGTTTACACAGACACAGACGGACACACACAAGAATATATGTATATGTGTATACATACCTACTCACACACACACAAATATATATATGCATATATATATATGCATTTATATATGCATTTATTGTATGACTGAGCGCCATCGCGTCGTTTCGTTTCGTTTCTTTTCTCCAAGTAAGTTTTTATATATAATTATGACGCGAACTCTGTAACCCTTTGCTTGACCTTTCCTTCCTCCCTGTCTGTCTTCCTCTTTGCCTGTGTCTCTCCTTCTTATTTCTTACCCTTTCTGGTTTCCTTTCCTCTCTATCTCTTTCTCTCTCACTCCTCCTCATCTCTCTCACTGCCGAGTGGACCATCAACTTCCTTTCACTCGCTGCTTTCTACAAGTCAACACGACTTTTTCTTGCGCTCCGAATTTTTCCATTGTCTAGGCTTAAAAAAAGCCCTCAATGTTAGTTTCATTGTACTGTTTTTATTCTTTATGTATACTGTATTTTATTTGCATTTGTATTTTTATTTTGTATTTGTATTTTTATTTGTATCGCTTTTACGTCCTGTTCTTGTCACATTTTTTTCTTTCCTTGTTTTTACCCCTCTGCAATGGAATTTTATTTAATTCTTTTGCAGGAAGGACTGCTCGACCGGATCGTGTTCTGTCCTTACCTTCGAAACACGCGTTGAGTCGAACCAGGGACAGCTGACGAAGGGGAATATTCCTTGTATTGTTTGTTTTGTATTCTGTTTTTTCGTTGTTAAAAAAGTCCGTTTCCTAGTTTGTTTTTATGTTTTCGTTTCTCGTTGAGTTCTACGTTTATTTGTGGTGTTCTGTACTCATATATATATAATATATATATATATATATATATATATATATATATATATATATGCATGTATATATACATGCAGATGTATGTACATACATATATGTATGTACATACATATATGTATGTATGTATGCATATATTTTATTTATTAAGTTATATATATGTATATATATATATATATATATATATATATATATACATATATGCGTGTGTGTACATACACACACACTTACACATACATTAAATTCACATGCACATATCTTTTTTCGGAACCCGCTTACTTTTCTATCCCACTGTTTGTCTGACTAGCTGTCTGTCTCTCTTATACACTCATACATATATACACAATCACACACACACATACGTGCACGCAATAAGCCTAATAAGCCGAAATCGTGACAGACGATAATTAAAGATGATACATAGATAGATAGATAGATAGATAGATAGATAGATAGATAGATAGATAGATAGATGGGTAGATAGATAAATAGATAGATAGAAACATAAATAGATAGTTGGATAATTACATAGATAGATGGGTAGATAGATAGATGCATAGATACATAAATGGATTGATGGATAAGTAGATACATAGAGAAATAGATGGCTAATAAATAGAGACAGACAGACAGACAGACATGCAGATAAAAATGGATGTGTGCATCTGTGAATTATCATCCCTGTAATTTTCAGAATCTGAAACATGAACATTTTGGCTAATAAATGAAAAAAGATTAATCTCAAATGAAGATAAGGGAAGTTATATTGATACATCAACATTCAATATTAATTGAATAAACGATTCCCTAGGAAAATGGATGCTGACTGTGCTAACAGAATTACAGTGTATAGTGAAAATGTAAGTAGATGCATAAATACAACACTGACATTATCATATTTTTGCTTGCTTCGCAACTACAGGGAACCAATCAAATTTTTCATTGCTGGACGTATGCATGCATTCATACATACACAGAAACATGCGTACTTACACAAAACTATATATATATATATATATATATATTATATATATATATATATATATATATATATATATATGCATATATGCATTCATACATACATGTACAAACATATATACTATATCGTTCCAAATATATGTATATATGTATATACATATATATATATATATATTATATATATATAATATATATATATATATATATAATGTATGTATGTATGTATGTATGTATGTATGTATGTATGTATGTTGTATGTATGTATTTATATATATACACAAATATACACACTCATAGAAACGTTCATGCGTGTGTGTTGTAATTCTCTCTATATATAGTTATATACGTATGTGTTTCTGTATGTGTGTGTAAGGGGGGGGGTTGTATACATCCAAGTATCAATGAGTGTGTGCATGTGTATCTGTGTGTGTTTGTGTACTTGTGCGATTGTGTGTGAAACAGTAGTTTTCGAGACGGATTCGAGAATGTTTAATATTTTCCCCACATATAACTTCCATATTTATATTTCATTTGCATTAAGCACGCAACACTACGCCCTTGAGTTGCAGTCTCCTTATTTTCGTGTATAAGATAAAAAATTAAAAACACCCCAAATGTTAAAAAAGACAAAAACGAAAAAAACAACGTTGTATGAACGTTTGTCTAGTTTCGAGAGCGTAGGTGTCATAACTACATTAACTTCAACCGAGATTTCGAATACATGCTGTTGGTGCATAAAAATATTTATTAGTTCTTCTATCACGCCGCTAACTAACGAATGTGACATGCAAAGTATTCTAGACTTTACTGTTTAGTACTAGTTTATGACTAAGTTAGACTATAATTACTTCGAAGTTATTTATGAAACGAGAAGTTTAGAAGTGTTAGTCCTCTGAAGAATGGCCAACACGCCACGAAACGTATCAGGGGATCTCTTTATATTTCTATGCGCGGGGAGAATAAGATGCTGTATGCACACTTGTTTACTTCCCAGGGCATAGTGTTGTAAACTGTTGTCTATACAATTTCACATGAATTTTCCAATCCACAATGTTTCAAAACATGACACAGGAACACACACACACACACACACACACACAACACACATGTAAAGATGTGTTTGTGATTGTTATTGAATACACACGAATACCAATAAGAAAGTAAAAATATAAACCTGCCTAATGTGAATATTTAACATATAAGTTTACAGCTCCAATTTCTGACATTCCGTTACCCAGAGTTTCATAATCTGTTTTTATACGATTCTCGTGAAAGGACACATCTCTCTGTTAGTTTCGTACCAGTCATCTAACTATCTATCTATCTATCTATCTATCTATCTATCTATCTATCTATCTATCTATCTATCTATCTATCTATCTATCTATCTATCTATCTATCTATCTATCTATCTATCTATCTATCTATCTATCTATCTATCTATCTAACTACGTACCTACCCACCTACCTACCTACCTACCTACCCACCTACCTGCCTGCCTACCTACCTACCTACGTACCTACCTACCCATCTGTCTAGCTTTCTATCTACCTATTTGTGTGTGTGTGTGTGTGCGTGCGTGCGTGCGCGCGCTAGCATGCCCAATTAACCAAGCATATGCTAATGAGAACACTTGTTACTATTACATCTTACTGAGGTACAGTAATATTAAGCGATTGGAATTAAAGGATCTTTTGGTAGCGGAAGAATAAGAGTATATCTTCTCTGAGAGGGAACTTATTCCGAAACGTATTCCATACTAATGTATGACAATTAGGCTGTTTTCACATCCGTTCAATTTACATAGCTACGTTTATAAATAAATAACTGCAGAGTTCGAGTTGGTTGTCACATTGTACATGTTTCAGACGTTCTGTATATTATCTCTCTTGTTATATACGCGCGCGCACACACACACACACACATACATATATATATACATCCATATATATACGTACATATATATACATGTACACATACATATATGCATTTATATATATACATATGTATATATGTATATATATATATATATATTTATATATGTATGTATGTATATATATATGTATATATATATATATGTATACACACACACACACACACACACATATATATACACATATATATATATATATATATATATAACAAGAGAGATAGTATACAGAACGCCTGAAACATGTACAATGTGACAACTCGAACAGTTATCTATTTAAACGTAGCTAAGTAGATTGAACGGATGTGAAAACAACCAAATGGTCATATATTAATATAGAATACGTTTCGGAATAAGTTCCTTCTCAGAGAAGATATACTTATACGGAAGTAGCTTGACCCTGCCTGAGATTTGAAATTAAATCTACGTGCTTGTTGCTTGTCCAAACGAGAGGGAAATCCTCTCCACACCAGATGATTGATGAGGAAACACTCGACTCCCTAGGACCTGTGCTGGTCAAGGAAATGTCAGCCCTTTGTTTAGGGCTTGACTTACATTACTGAGCATAGTTTATATAACAGAGAGAATTTCCTATCGCTTCTTCTTTTGTGTTAGTCAGACCAAGGAACAAAACGTTCTTTTGCGTCAGTTAGAACAAGGAGCAACCTTTTTCTACCCTATCAACTACTAATCAGCGAGCTAACCTTGTTGTCACTATCACTAGAATTACTACTGTCTCTTTAAATACCTGTCAGGCAAACGAATAAACATATGTAAATAATATTTCTTCCTTCTTGGTGTTGATTCTTCGATGTTTACTGGTACTCCGACGAGAGAATCTTTGAAGCGTTACATCTACACGCTACTTTTGGGACGGCTACAATATACAACTCAAAGCATTACATTAGCCGCTACAATTGGTAGTAAAGGGATTTAGCTTGACCCTGCCTGAGAGTGGAAACTAAATCTACCTGTTTGTTGCTTGTCAAAACTAGAGGGAAGTCCTCTCCACACCAGACGATTGATGAAGAGACAAGCAGGTAGATTTGGCTCCAAATCTCAGGCAGGGTCAATCTAGATCCCTACATATTCCTATTCTTCCGCTAGAGATCCATTACTTTCAATCGCTTAATATTGCTGTACTTCCTCAAGATTGAACATTAATCAGTTTACTCATTAGCATTAGTTGGTCATACTTGCGCACGGACGGACGGACACACACACACACACACACACACACACACACACACACACACACGCACACACAAATAGATAAATAGATAGATAGATACATAGATAGATACATAGATAAATAGATAGATAGATAGATAGATAGATAGATAGATAGATAGATAGATAGATAGATAGATAGATAGATAGGTAGGTAGGTAGGTATATACCCTATACATGCCCATGTTCACGCACATCCTTACTCATTCACAGATAGACACACGCGCACACACAGACACACACTTACACAGACAAACTCAAACACACACACACACGCGCGCACACACACACACACATACACACACACACACGAACACACAAACGCAGGTGAACAAATACAACAGGTCGTACACAGCTCTATGTCTGCGGGTGTTTATCCATGCTGTGCGTTTGCGTGAGAGGCGATGATTGCTCATCGCCCCGTAAATTAAATTATGATGACTGATAATAGATTTATATGCTGTGTTTGAATGTATGTGGTGTTCTTCACTAAGTATGTATGTATGTATATATGTATGTATGTATGTATGTATGTATGTATGTATGTATGTATGTATTTATGTATGTATTTATGTATGTATGTACGTACGTACATACGTATGTATGTATGTATGTATGTATGTATGTATGTATGTATGTATGTATGCATGCATGCATGCATGTATGTATGTAGGTATGTATGTATGTAGGTATGTATGTATGTATGTATGTATGTGTGTGCGCTTGTGTATGTTTGTGTTTGTATGAGTAAATATATATATATATATACATATGCATCCATATATCTATCTATCTATATATTTTGTTTGTATATATACGCATGTGTGTGCGTGTATGTGTGCATGTGTGTGTGCGTGCATACATACAACATACAAACATATATATGTATATATGATATATACACATATGTATATACATATATATATACACGTATTTATATATATTTATATATGTACACACACACGTACATCTATCTATACACACGCACGCACACACACACACATGTATGTGTACGTACGTACCTGCATACATACACACTCACCTGCACAATACACTTCGGTAGGCGCTGATGGAGTGATGTAAGGTTTAGAAAATTGCTTTTTTAAATAGAAGACTACTCAACTGTATAGATGCACAATCACTACAACAACACCAACAACACCAGAAGCATCAACAACATCGAAACTAATAAGAACAGGACGGCTGCACTAGCGGTAATAACGGCAGCGAGAACTGCAGTAGCAATAATAAGAAAACAACTATAGCTGCAACAACAACAGCAATAACAACATCAACTATAGTAAATGAAAATAGAACCAGTATTAGCAGCGATAGCAACAATGACAATATTAACAACAGCGATAACAACAAGAGTTTAAAAAAATGGCAACAACTATAACAACATCTATGGTTATATTGACAGCGATAGCAACAGCAATAGCCAAAAATAACGTGAATAGACGTGGTAACGACAATAGCGACGGGAACAATAACATCGACAAGAATGCAACAGCAACAACAACAACAACAGGAATACGATAGCAACAACAACAACAACAGCACAACCAGCTGGAGAAACAATAGAAGCAATAATAACAGCAATTATAATGGCAATAGCAACAATTACAGCAACGGAAGCAAGAATTAGCAAACAAACATTAGTAGTAGCAAAGATAGCAACAATAACCTCAATCACAACAGTTATAGTTGCAAATACAATAAAAAACAACAATAGTGACAACGACAACAATAGAATAACAGAAGCAGTTATAACAACAACGACAGCAAGAGGAATGGCAACAACAACAACAACAACAACACAGCAGCAGCAGCAGCAGCAGCAACAACGGTAACAACAAAACCAACAACGACAACCAGTGCAATGGCAACGACAACAATGTGGAGGCGCAATGGCCCAGTGGTTAGTGCAGCGGACTCGCAGTCGTAAGCACTGGGCATTGTGAGTGTTTATTGAGCAAAAACACCTAAGCTCCACGAGGCTCCGGCGTGGGGTAATGGTGAACCCCGCTGTATTCTATCACCACAACTTTCACTCTTTCTTCCTACTTCTGACACGAGGCAGAGGAACCATGGTGTAACCCACTATGGTGTGGTAAACTTTCAGACCCTAGTCTAGATTGCGAATCCTCTGTATCCCAGGACGGTTCAGCTCTCCACCTGTTAAAAGCCGCCGTTTACGGAATGAGGATAACAACGTAGCTTTCACGCCCGTGCAACCGCCAGTCTATCGCGTGTGGTGGGTGGATCTTCAAGTTACCACACGCATTCTTAGTAGCTTAGAGAAGGCTCGAATTAAGGATTATTCTTTGTGGCTAATGGCGTGAGTCCTAATTGGAAGAAGAAGACGACAACAATAGCAGAAACAACAACAACAATAACAACCACAACAACAGCAATTGTAGCAATAACGATAGCAGTAACACCATTGGCTATAACAATAACAAAGAGTTTCCCTTCACGATATGTGGCTGAATTATTTTAGGAAAACATTTTACAGCCGAGCTGATCAGGTGAGCCAAATGTTAGTGCTGTTATTGTTGGTGGTGATGATGATGATAATGATGATGATGATGATGATGATGATGATGATGATGGTGGTAGTGGTGGTGGTAGTGGTGAAGGTTTTGATGGTGATGGTGATGTTTAGCCTCAGGTCAGTCCTGACCGTGCAGACCTATATTTCGAGACATTCTTCCAACGTAACTATCTTCTGAGTGTTGTATTCAAACACAGTGTATCCGATGCTTTCTTCGGTATTTAAGAAAGAAGGATGTGAAATCTAGCTGTTATTTCTGGAAGGTCCAACGACAACGTAGAGCGCTTTGCCTCCACTGTTAGCTGTATTAAGACTATAGAGAAACAGAAATATGTTGAAATGAACGAACGATTGAACGAGTAATTGACTGAATTGAATGTAAAGTGGTAAGGAAGAAAAGAAGAAAGAAAGCGTGAAAGACTGAACGACTGAAAGAAAAAAAGACAAAGGAAAGGATATGCTGTTAAGAAGCTCCTATAGCAACCAATAGTTTCGGGTTCAGTCCCACTATACAATACCCAGGGCAAGTGTCTTCTACTATAACCTCAGACCGGCCAATGTCATATGAATGTGTTTCAGAGACGGAACTGGTGGAAGCTCATCGTACACGCGGGCGCGCGCACACACACACATTTATTTATATGTGTGTGTGTGTGTGTGTGTCATTGTGTTTAACCGATGTTGGTTTGTTTACGTTCGTGTCATTTAGTGGTTCGGCAAAAGAAGCACAGAATACGTGTCAGACTCAAAAGCTAAATACTGGAGTCGATATGTTCGACTAAATCCTACAAGGCAGTGACCCCCAGCAGGGCCACGTTCTAATGATAAAATATAAAGGAAAAGCGGGAGAAAGACGAGAAAGAGAAAGGAAGAAAAGAATGAAGGATTGTTACGTTGAAAGAATGTCTCTAAAGAAGGGTCTGCGCGATCAGGACTAATCTGGAGCTAAACATCACCACCACCACTATTATCATCATCGTCATCATCTCCACCACCACCACCACCACCACCACCTGCAACAACAACAACAAGAACAACAACAACAACAACCACACTAACCATTGACTAACCTGATCAGTTTGAAGGAAAAAGAGAGAATGAGAGAATGATTGACTGGATGAATGACCCCCTCCAAAAGACAAAAACAAAAACAAAACAAAGAAACAAATCAAAAACAAAGCAAAAAAAAAAAGAAAGTTTGGGAAAAAAGGGAGAAAAAGATAAAATGAATGAAAAAGACAAAGACAGAAAAAAGAAAAGAATGAAGCTCGCTTAAGTAAAAGAAAGGGGAATGTGTCTAGTATGATGTAGGTAGAGAGAAGCGCTGGAACAGCCACTCTGATTCACAGGGTCCGAACTTGCGAATAGCCATCTTCGTCTCGATAGCGGTGAGCAGGGATATTGTGCGGGGACCGAGAACGTCGGAGGTCTCCACTTCCACAGGCTCGACCAGAAACCTGTCAGAGAGCTGTAGTTAGTATAACAGGGTTGTGATTAAATACTCATCTTTTATCTTTTACTTGTTTCAGTCATTAGAGCGACGGCCATGCTGGGGCACCACCTTGAAGGGTTTAGCCGAACAAATCGACCCCAGTAGTTATTTTTCTTTTTAAATTCAGGTACTTATTCTGTCTGTCTCTATTGTCGAACGGCTAAGTTGCGGAAGTGTAAGCAAACCGAAACCAGTTGGTTTGTTTACGTCCCCGCAATTTAGTTGTCTAACGTGTGTGAATGTGTGTGTTTGTCAGTCCTGTGGTGGAGCGAACAAACACACGCACACACATAGGACAGGCTTCCACATAGTTTCCGTCGACCAAATTCACTCACAAACCATTAGTCGGCTTAGGATTATAGCAACGGTATCTTGCTCAAGGTTCTGCATAGTAGGAATTGAATCCAAAACCACGTGACCACTAAGCGAGTTTCTTAACCACTTAGCCATGCCTTATAGGAAAATATTAGCATTATCTTTAATGATAACCTCGGGAACGTCCAAGAAAAACAGCAACATTAGTATCTGTGCTGGTCGGCAGAGGAGCTTCTTGGCAGTCTCTTTACCTGCTAGATTATAGCAGTCAAATCTACCTGAAATTTACAAAAAAATCTTTTTTTAATGTGGCCTTTGCACTCCCCCCCCCATCCCTACACATAGGAATACGGCGTGAAGGTCCCGATTGGAATACCTTAAGGTCATATCACTGCTCGATCAAGATTGACCTCGGGCTAAACCATTGCCAATAACAACAACTAATGTTACCGCTGCTACGACAACCACCACCACCACCACCACCACCACCACCACCAACAACAACAACAACAACAACAACACCAACACCACCACTACTACTACTGCTACAACTACAATCTGTAAATTTGGGTTTTACATTCTGACACAAGGCCAGCAATTTCGAGGGTGCGGGAAGTCGATTACATTGACCTCAGTTATCAGCTGATACTTATTTTATCGATCCCGAAAGGAGAATTTGAAAGCCGGACGCAATGCTGCTAAATATTTTGCCCGGCGTGCTAACGATTCTGCCAGCTCGCTGCCTTAATATCTGTAAATATTAATGGCA
>NC_042997.1:85179685-85224685 GCF_006345805.1 Octopus sinensis | reverse complement strand
AACTATGATGCTGTAGTTATAGCACATAATTGTATACATATGTACTGATACACACGCACAGAGATATATGTATATATTTATGTGTGTGTCTTTGTGTATGTGTTTGACCCAACCCCCACCTTCCCATCGCTTGACAACCGGTATTGGTGTGTTTATGTCCTCGTAACCTAGCAGTCCGGCAAAAGATACCGATACAAGTACTAGGCTTACACAACCCTTGAAGGCATGGCCGCAGTCAACTGTAACAAGTAAAAGATACTGGATAAAATCCCAGTATTTGGCTGCAGGTATCAGGACGATTAAACCAACCAAGGACTGGTATATTTTTACATCGACCCCTTAAGGTATGCTCGATTATGATGGCATTGGTACTTGAACTTAGAAAGTAAAGAGATGTATTTAAATACCACAAGTCATTTCGTCAGCCTCTCACCACATTCCGCTAGCCTAATAGTATCAATAATTATTTCAAACTTTTGCCACAAGGGCAGCTTGAAGAAGGTGGGATGAGTCGATTATGTTGACCCCCAGCGTTCAAATGGTACTTCTTTTACCAACCCCGAAAGGATGAAAGGCAAAGTCGACCTCAGCGGATTTTGAACTCAGAGCGAAGCGACGGGCGAAATACCTATTTATTTACTACCCACAAGGGGCTAGACAGAGAGGGGACAAACAAGGACAGACAAACGGATTAAGTCGATTGCCTCGACCCCAGTGCGTAACTAGTACTTAATTTATCGACCCCGAAAGGATGAAAGGCAAAATCGATCTCGGCGGAATTTGAACTCAGAACGTAGCGGCAGACGAAATACTGCTAAGCATTTCGCCCGGCCTGCTAACGTTTCTGCCAGCTCGCCGCCTTAATGATGATGATGATGATCAGAAGAAGAAGTTCAAATTTTGGCACAAGGCTAGCAAGTTCGGGTTAGGGAACTATTCGATTACATGGACCCCAAAAGGATGAAAGGCAAATTCAACCACTGCGGAAATTGAACTCAGAACGTCAAGTCGGAAGTGATGAAGCGAAGCGTTTTCCCGATTCTCCCAACTCGCTTCCCTCTAGTATTAGATAATTTTACATATGATGATGAGAATGATGACGAGAATGATGATAATGGTCATGACGGTTACGATGCTGCTGATGCAACTGATGATGATGATGATGATGATGATGATGATGATGATGATGATGATGGTGATGGTGCTGGTGCTGGAGACGGTGATACAGTGTTGTTTTGTTGGGGAGGAAGGTAGAGATGGCACGGCGCAGGAGTAGTGTTGTCAGAAATGGTGGTGGCAGTTGTGATGGTGATAGTGAGGAAGATGTTGAAAATGATGATGATGGCGGTGTTGGTGGTGATATAGAGGAATAAGAATATATATATATATATATATATAATATATATATATATATATATAGAGAGAGAGAGAGAGAGAGAGAGAGAGAGAGAGAGGTACATACATACATACATACATACTACATACATACATACATACATACATACATACATACATACACACACGAAAACAGTAAGGAAAGCAAACGTGATTGGAAACAAAATTGAATTTATTTTTCTTGTTATGTTATTTCGTTTATTATTTTTGTTCTTATTTTTCTTCGTTACTGCACTGACTTGATTAAGGGCGCACAATGAAATCGCATTCATGCCTCGCAAACTTTTAACACCATTTTTATGTCTGTGTTTGTGTAGGTATTGACGCATGCATACATTACACATATATGCCTCTCTCTCTCTCTCTCTCTCTCTCTCTCTATATATATATATATAATATATATATATATATATATACATATATATATTTGCATACACACATTCTTCTATTCTTTTATTCTTTTATATATACATATGTATGTGTATATATATATATATATTATATATATATATATATATATATATATATATATAAAGACATACACATTTACATTATATATATATATATATATATATATATATATATATATATATATATATATATATACATATATACTATATGTGTGTGTGTGTGTATATATATATGGTCATCTATGTAGCTAAGTTGCTTCATACACATATATGTGTATGTATGTTTATGTGTGAGTGTGTACATGTGCGTATGAGTGTCCATTATTCATGTAAGAAATCATTATAAATACATTTAACAAATGGCTGGTTACCGTAAATTGAATGGAGCCGGGTGAAACCGGTCTAAATATAAACTAAAATATATCATATACAGATCATGTGTGTGTGTATGTGCCTGGGTGTTGTGTACTTATGTTAGTGTGTGTATGTATGCGTGCGTGAGTACGTGTGAGTGTGTACGTATGTGTATAGGTGTGAGTGTATAATTCAAGATACTAGAAATAATAATTCATATGTAGATATGAGAATTAATATCCGGACGGCACTTTATATACACATATACAATACGTTCAAACGTATATACGCACATATAGACATACACCCATATGCATGCATGTATGTATATATATATATGATTATGTAATTATGTATGTGCATATACATATGTATGTATTTTATATATATATATATATATACATATATAATCTTATAGATTGGTGGCGAGCGCCATCATCTATTGGCTCATTGTAATAGCAATGAATAGTTTTTCGTCATATCGTGTGTCTCAAGTAAATCATCGTGTCGGACATGTCGGCTTCCACTGTTTCAGCAATGTAAGTTAATTAAACAGTCATTAGTTTTACTACGCCACCGTTCGCTACAACGATAAGAGGTGGAAGGAACGGTTTCAACGTGGCTTCTTGACCTGCTATAAATAGCAATCGAATCTCCTATAAATCACAAACCAACTTTTTTTAGGTGTTAGGAACAGAACGTCTGAAGAACCTGGAAAGAAATAAAAGTCGTATGTTTACGGTTGAAATTTATTCGATCATAGTTTTAAGTCGGTTCAAAGTTGAACAAGGACGAAACAACAGCAGCAACAACAACAGTGGAGGTACAATGGCCCAGTGGTTAGGGCAGCGGACTCGCGGTCTCGATTCCCAGACCGGGCATTGTGAATGTTTATTAAGCAAAAACACCTAAGCACTACGTGGCTCCGGCGGGGGGGGGGGGCAACCCCGCTGTATTCTTTCCCACAACTTTCACCACAACTTTCTCTCACAGAGGAACCATGGTGTAACCCACTATGGTGTGGTAACTTTCAGACCCTAGTCTAGATTGCGAATCCTCTGTACTCCAGGATGGTTCAGCTCTCCACCCGTTAAAAGCCACCGTTTACGGAATGAGGATAACAACGTAGCTTTCACGCCCGTGCAACCGCCAGTCTATCGCGTGTGGTGGGTGGATCTTCAAGTTGTCGCACGCATTTTTAGTAGTTTAGAGTAGGCTCGAATTAGGGATTATTCTTTGTGGCTAATGGCGTGAGTCCTGATTGGAAGAAGAAGAAAAAGAAGAAGAAGAAGAAGGAGAAGAAGAAGAAGAAGAACAACAACAACAACAACAACAACAACAACAACACAACGGCGGCGACGACGACGAAGACAACAGCAGCAGTAAAGACAACAACAATGCTCACCGTACAAACACCACCACCACTACTACTAACAACAACAACAACAACAGTAAGATGTTTTGTAATACACATTTTTGAAATTGTTTTCTTACAGAGATGCTGATGTTGTTTTGCGTTGTGCCTTACTTCAAATAGCTACCTTTTTTGCGAAAACCGTTTCTGTATAGCTTACATCTTTTAAAAATTAAGGAAGTGAAGGGATTGCCTATATGAAGGACAGAAACTAAAGAGATTGCGTGTGGCTCGTATTGAAATATAACCGTAGTGGTAAACAGAAAGAGGGAGAGCTAATAGAATTACTCTTGGCTAATACGGAAGTGTTGATCCAGTAATTCGGTGGGTGTTAGAACCTTTCAGTTTTTCAGCAGTCATTTCATGAATTCGTTACGTTTATCTTATCTAAGAAGGTTATTCAAAGCGGAAAAGAACACCGTAACTGCAAACTCTAGTAAATCCGCACACTCTTTAAATGTTAGGCCAGAAAAATATTTTGCGACTTCCCAGAAATACCTATTAGAAAACTGAAAGATTGCAACATCACCTAAATGAGCGGATCAATACCGATCTGTTTATCAAGAGCAATCATACTCTCCCTGTTTACCTCTGAAGTTGTTTTAAACCCAATATGAGACATACGCAATCTCTTTAGCCTCTGCTCATCATACGGACAATTCCTTCATCCTTTTTTTTTTTTATCTTTCATCATTTGCTTGCTTTAGTCATTAGACTGCAGCCATGCTTGGGCACCGATTTGAATTTTTAGTCGAATGAATCGATCCCAGTACTTCTTTTTAAAGCTTATTCTATCGAACCACTAAGTTACGGGGATGCAGACATGGCAACACCGGTTGTCAAGCGGTGATAGGGGGAAAACACAGACAGAAAGACACACACCCATAGGTATACATACATATATATACGACGGGCTTCTTTCAGTTTCTGTCTACGAAATCCACTCACAAGGCTTTGGTCGGCCCGTGGCTGTTGTAGAACACTTGTCCAAAACACCAGGCATTGCGATTGAACCTGGAACCATGTGGTTGGGAAGTAAGTTTTTTACCACACATGGAGACACACACATACACATTAGATTGTGCACAGGCAGCTGAATAAGATAAATAAATACATATCATTATGGAAGTAATACAAAATTTAACAGAAACTTCTTGAATAAGTAAATATGTTAAGGCATACCAGAACGTGTCAGCAGCCCGCATTTAGGCGTTAGATACAGTGTGTCTGAAGAACTTGGAAAGAAATAAAAGCGGTGTGTTCAGGGTTGAAATTTCTTCGATAATAGTTTTCAGTCAGTTCAAAGTTGATTAATAGCGAAACAACTACAACAACAACAAAAGCCATTAACTGCATATTTCTCGGCGGTCGGTATTCAAAACGATGAGGCAAAAATCTTCTGTTACACATTTAAATTTAGTGTGCCGGTGATATTCAATCCTTTAAAAGTTACATAATACTAAAGCATCATAATGATAAACATTACTTTCAGAAAAATGAGTGAACGACCAATCTCATGCTTCGGTTCTACCTAGAGATCTCTAAGTGTATAGCTTCTACTGCCCACAGAGTAATGGTAAAGCAAATGGTTTTACAGCACAGTAAATATGGCAGGATCAATGAAATGGGAATACTACCAGTATATTTGTTTACAAGTTTGTGTCGTTTCGGTTAAGAAGGGCATTGTTCAATATATATATATATATATAAAGGAATAGAAATGCTGTTTCTAATAATTTTTCCACTTTAATAATTAGATGTTTACAAATAAGGTGACTTTAATAGGAGTTTCTCGCTTAAAAGCGGTTTTCAAACTGATATTTTAGAGTTTGTTATTCACAATTTAAATAGCGAGTATTTAATTAATAACATACACGCATAAAATACATGCATATAAATACTAACATACGAGCACACACACACATATACATATACCCATACATAAAAATGTGTATAGAAAGACATACACATACATATACACACACACAAACATAGAACCATGCATACATGTATGTATGTATGTATGTATGTATGTATGTATGTATGTATGTATGTATGTATGTATGTATGCACGTATGTATATATATATATATATCTTATTACTCAACGCACAATTTAGTACAATATAAGCACTGATATTATGCAAAATGGGGTTCCGGTTCGCTGATAGTACCATGTTTGGTGCGTTTATAGAGCCATTAACTGCATATTCCTCGGCGGGCAGTATTCAAAACGAGGAGGCAAAATCTTCTGATACACATTTAAATATAGTGTCTCGGTGATATTCAATCCCTTAAAAGTTACATAACACTAAAGTATCATAATGACAATTTTATAAACAGTTTCTCAACCCAACATATAATGAACTGGTGAAGGCAGTGAAAACCTTTTAAATTCCATAATCACAAAACAAGGCATGCAGCAAACGAGACTAGAAATGCAGCATTGTGTCAATCATGTTGTTTGATAACATGATGATAAACTGTAGATTCACTCTGTTCGATATTGTAGAATTTTGCCCATCCATTTTAAATATCTTCCCTTGAAACCTTTAGAATTTGTAAAAACATACAATTCCATAACCGACGCCGATATCGATATTATAGTGATTGCAAGAAGTGTGATATTGTTTTATTATAATTCTAGATTAAAGAATAGGAAAAATAGCTTTTCTGCTGCATCCATGTATATCTAAGAAGGGAAGAAATTTCCGTTTTGCTCGGATTATATATGCTTGGCACACTGCAAAAGAGAACAAAATGACCAGCCAAGGACATTTGGCAGATGACAAGCTAACCGTATCCCATTATATGAATGGGCATAGTATGAGTAAATTCAGAAAAAATAATTAGTATTTTAGAATTCCACTTACAAATTACAATAAATGCAATTCTGGAATGATTAAATTGTCTAGATGCAATATTAAATCTACCGTAAGCTCAATGAAAAGGCAATATGCATAAACTGGAACTCCAGCAACTAGCACATGACCACAAATATGTTATAGACACTATATTCACGCACATATCTAACCTGACACCGAGAAGAGAAACATTTAATAAAGCGTTCCTTTATTACAATAGATCTTTAGTTAGAAGTGATTATAACAGCATGCTAATACTCATTGAACAACCCATCTCAAACAATGCTAACACAAAAATATAAATGGACGGGTGGTTTGCACAGCGGATTTTAAAATTGCTTTCACATAAGCCAATATGAGCCACACCAAGAGCTCACTCCCTGTTGTAATTGTCAAGATCCTGAAGTAGTTGTTTATGAATCCAAAATTGCAACCGAGTTCCAAAACCACATACCTGAGAAGAGAAATTACGTCGGTTTATGTGAAGGCAATTAAAAAACCGTTATGAAACCACCAATCTTCTTTCTGACACATTAATAAAAGCAAAGCCACTAAGTTGGCTTGTCATGTTTGGGATCTGAAGAGTAATTGTACACCACATATAATCAAATGGAGGGAGAATCATGAGAAATCTTCACCAAATATAAACGGATCAAAGAGATGCGAGTTATGCGTAGCTGAAAGATTTCACATTCGTCTTAGGTGCAAGAATTTCACCACACTACTTAATTCCAGATCCGAAACTTTTAGCAAATGCAAGTATATGGACAAATTTCTTTTGTCAAACTGGAGGACAGCAACTGCTCCGGATTGGATAGCTATCTCACAGAGTTTAGCCTCCTCTTTGTTATATTATTGTACACCAGCTGGATTAATTATGATTTCTAGAGACGAAGATCTTTGTCTTCTTTTCTTTTCTTTCTTTTCATTCCACCTACTTTTAAATACCTCCAGAGAGAGAGAGAGAGAGAGAAGGTGAGAGAGAGGGAGAGAGAGAAGGGGGGAGAGGGAAAGAGAGATATACTTATATATATGTATGTGTGTGTCTATATATATATATAAATATATATATATATATAAATATATTGGACTAATATTGAACTCTAAAAGCATAAAGACTCTGCAATGTATACTTATTTATTAATTTTTGTATATATGTATTATTATTTTTTTGAAAAAACATTTTAAATTTCTTTTTTTCCCTTCCTCAATTTAAAAAAAATATTTTTCCCCTTCCAAATCTTGAAAATTTGACTTGCAATGAAAGCTGGTTTCATTTCTTTTTTAAAAATTTTTCATACACCCATTTTTATTAAAATGTACTTTCAATTTAGCATTCTACCTTATTTTTTCTTCTCCTATATATATATATACATATATATATATATATATATATAGTGAGAGAGAGAGAGAGAGAGAGAGAGAGAAGAGAGAGAATAAAAGATTCAGTACTTCAAGCAGCTCGACAGACATAGAAGTTTTGTATATTATAGCTTTTCAAATTAAAAATTTTGGAAGCCTGAATTGGTGAAAACCCAAATTCACCGTCATTCTTTACACACATACACTAACACGCACACTTAAGCTGATGCTCGTAGGATTGCCTAACAACTATTCTGTGAAAAATAATAACCGTAGACAAATCAATATCGTTGTCTCTGTATCCGGAAAACAAGATTAAATATATGTAACTTATTCTTGGTCACAGAGAGAGTAAAAACTTATAACTATATATGGGATACATATAAAAGTAGGTCGTATTGTTTTATTTACATAACATTGGCAATGAGAATGGATGAATTAACAGAAGGACCAATCATAAATAGTATATGTAACCAATATTCTCTCTGGGACCAGAAGTTTTTAAAGTGGCCGGAACTAGTTCGATCGATCGCATTTTGTGGTCATTAGGTGAAAAACCAAGAATTTAACCACAGTATCTGCTTTTTACATCAAAGCTAAATATGTATTTGCTTAACACACTTACAGATTCCCATTTCTATCTATCTATCTGTCTATCTATCTATCTATCTATCTATCTATCTATCTATCTATCTATCTATCTATCTATCTATCTATCTATCTATCTATCTATCTATCTATCTACCTACCTATCTGTCTGTCTGTCTCTCTATCTATCTATCACACATATACATAAATACACACACACATATATCTATATACATTTATCCCTCCATCATTCCATCCTTCCCTCCAATCCATCCATCCATAAATGTATATATATACATCCATACATACATTATTTATAACGGCTAAGGAGCTAGAAACATCATTGTCTGGGAGTCATGGTAGATGGCGACACTGGACAGATATGGTGTTTTTACACCTTCTTAAGGGAAAGTTTCCTCCACGGTAACTGCACTGAATTTGTCTTTTAGCGGTTAAAATAAGTCTCAAATATATTTGAGTTAACTTAAACATTGCATATGTCTAAACACTGCTTATCGCTAAGATTATGATAATTTCCACGACCTGGCTGGCTACTGGCGCAAATCGCCAAATGTGGTTGACTATGTTTTAGTTAAAGCTATAGCTTTAATAAGGTCTGTCCAGAGTTGCCTATCTTAATTATTTTCCATTTATAACGATTAAGGAGCTAGGAGCATCGATGTCTGGGATATGGTATTTTTACACCTTTTTACCATAAGAGAAAATTTTCTCTACGGTAACTGCAGTGAATTTGCCTTTCAGCAGTTGAAATATAACACAATCATATTTTAACTAAACCTAAATTTTGCTTATGCTTAAACACTGCTTGGCGCTAATATTACGACAGTACATATACACCCACATGCACTTACACACACACACACACATACACACACACACACACACACTCATACACACACACAGGAGCGTGCAAGCCCTCTAATATCCCGTTGGACACGGAGTGCGAAAATGAGGTGGGCGCTTCCCCTCCCCACAATCCCGGAATCATTGGACACAACAACAGGTGTCTTTCGACTAAGGACGTATAAAATTAACCTGGCGTGTGTGGAAGTAAAGCCTTACGGCAGGGACAGGAAGGAATGTATATGTTGCACGGACAGTAGTCCAACCAAGAAAGAAAAGTCAGGCCTGGCCGAACACCGGTCACGTGGGGAGAGAAGAGAGAAAGGTAGAGACGGAGGGATAGAAGAATTAAGGAGGGGCGAGAGAAAAATGAAAGAGTCACAGTGAATTGAAAGAGGGAAAGTGAGCATGAAGAGAAGTCCAGGAAATGTGAGACAGGGTGAAGGAAAGAACGAAGGGTGGAATGAACGAAGTGTGGGAGGGCTGAAAGAAAGAATGAAAGAATACGAAGAACAATAGAGTCGTACAAAATTTAGATATATATACTTACATATAAGAGACCAAAGGGAACATACGTCGCTATATTTTATATATAAAAAATACATAAATGAGACGAGAACGCAAAACATCCAGACAGTTAGGTGAAACAAGAAAAGGAAAACAAAATATCCAGATAGACGATACAAGGAAAACAAGGACGTATTATTCAGAGTTTTCTATCCTCAGTCGAGTTCCAGATTATCTTTGCAATTTCGGCTGGTTATACTCGAGATTGCTCCAATCTGGCCAGCCCCAAGGAAAAATAAGCTAAGAGCATTAGATTCCTTGGAAGAAAGCAGTGAATGTATACGAAACAAGGATGATAAAAAACAGAAATGTTACACAAATATAAATAACAGGACATAACAAAAGGTGTTTTTCGACTAAGGACGAATTATATATATATGTATGTATGTATATGTGTGTGTGTGTTTGTATGTATATGTATTTATATTTAGTTTATTCATTTATTCTTTTATTTGTTTCAGTCATTTGACTGTGCCCATGCTAGAGCCCTGCATTTACTCGAACAAATCGACCCCAGAACTTATTCTTTGTAAGCCTAGTATTAATTCTACCGTTCTCTTTTGCCGAACCGCTAGGTTATGGGGACGTAAACACGCCAGCATCGGTTGTCAAGCAATGGTGAGGAATAAACACAAACACACAAACATGCAAACAGACACACAGACACACGCATGTAAGTCCAAAAAACAGAACATGGACGTAACGGACGACAATAAAAGCATACGGACAGATAGACGATACAAAGACGAACAGGAAAGCCAGGACGGAACATTCGTGGCCTTCTATTCATCAATCGAGCTTCCAATCATCACTGTTACACCTGAGACTGTTCAAAATTGGTAAGCCCCAAAAATCTAAGCTAAGTGCATTACATTTTTGGAAGAACGCTAGTGAATATATGCGACAATACGGACAAAAAAAGAAAACGAGAAAACGGAGAAAATGTTACACGATTACAAATACAAACAACAAGAATAACAAGATGTGCCATTCGACTAAAAGGAGAAGTTAAGTTAAGCTGGCGTGTGAAGTGGAAAATAAGGTGTTGTGCGAGCGGCGCTCAGGCCAAGAAAGAAAGATCATGCTTGGCCGAGTACCGAGCACGTGAGAGGAACAGAGAGAGATAGGGAGGAGAGGGATTGAAGAATTAGGGAAGGAACTAGAGAGTGAGAGAGAGAGAGAGAGAGAGATGGACACATTAGTATAATTTTACCTAAAATCTCCAAGAAGTAAAGGAGATAGACAAAGAATATTGTTGCCTTTCCTTCCACTTAGAAGGTGTTTTAATTTAATTAAATTCTATGTCTTTGTGCTGCTGAGGATTGCTCTGCATTTAAATTGATGTAATGGTTGCATTGTTCAATTAAATGGAGTTGCTTGAAACGATCGTACTGCATTACCTCTGAATATCCTTGTTGCTTATTTTGATTATATATATATTTATATGTGTGTGTGTGTGTGTGTGTGTGTACATATATGTATATATAATATATATATAGGTTATATGTGAAGGTACACATGCACACACTCATGTATTCACACATACGCATACATACATGTATATATATATGTACATGTATGTATGTAAATATATATATATAAATGTATATGTTTATATATGTGTGTGTATATGTATATATGTATATATATATGTGTGTATATATATATTTATATATATATATATATATATATATACATATACATATATATATATGCATATATCTATCTATCTATATATATATATATATATATATATATATATATTATATATATATATATATATATATATAATATATATATATATATATTTATATATATTTATCTGTATATAAATATATCTATGGATGTGTGTGCATGTGTATGTTTGTGTGTGTATTTGCGAATGTTTGTGGAAACCAAAAGCGTAAAACCTCGTAGATCTATATTTATTTAAGATCTCATTAATGAAATGCATACTTCATTGTGATGTATTCTCTGTGTAACGTCTCATATAAAAAGGACACTATGAGGTTGTCAATAAAACGCGTTATAAACGTTTGCGACTATAACTTTCCAGTGATATATATGTGCATGTATATATATATATATATATATATATATATGTGTGTGTGTGTGTGTGTGTGTATGTATGCATGCATCCATGTATTTGTAAGAAAACACACACATACACACATATATACGAATACATGTATGTGTATATTTATTTATAATGTTGTGTAGAGATGGGTCTCGCTTTTTAACGCAAATGGGGCGAATGCTTTGATTGTATGCAAACGAATTTAATAGTTTTTAGAAAAACCTTTTACAAACTATAGCGTTTTACGACCCCTCAGGCAAAGCGTATTATTTTCTTTATCTCAGTCTATCTACCCGGAAAATAGTTACTAATCCCTCTTTAAATATACTGAGAACGAATACTTGAAGGTGCATCCAACCAGAGAAACATATTAAATAAAAATAAAAATTAATAATAAAAAAAAAGAAGAAAAAATTCAGAAGCGACAAGGAAAAATGAACAGAAAAGTGAAAATAGGTGATGTCGACACCGTTACGTTTGTGTGTATGTGTGTATGTATGTATATATGCATGCATGTATGTATGTATGTATGTATGTATGTATGTATGTATGTATGTATGTATGTATGTATGTATGTATTTATGTATGTATGTATGTACGTCTTTAGATGTGAGTGTATACACAAACACACAGATAGACTTCTCCCACTCTATATAAATGATGTACGCATGTATGTATACAAATATATATGCATATATATATGTGTATATATATACATGTGTATGTATATATATATGTGTATATATATACATGTGTATGTATATATATATATATACATATACATATATGTATATATGCATATATATATATATATATATATTATATATATATATATATATATATATATATATGTGTATATATATACATGTGTATGTATATATATATATATATATGTGTATATATATACATGTGTATGTATATATATATATATACATATACATATATGTATATATGCATATATATATATATATATATATATTATATAAATAAATATATATATATATATATATATATAAAGGGCTAGTAAATAAATTACTTGCCGCATACTGAACTCATCAGAAACAGCAGCTAAAAAAACTTTTTTAAAACTATTTCTTAAATATTCTTAAACTTAAATGGTCCTTATACTGAATACTTGGTGAAATTGATTATAATTAATTTTAAACATTGTTGAAATATATATATATATTATATATATATATATATATATATATATATATATATTGAGATAGATAGATAGATAAAACTTACTTGGAAATATATATGTGTGCGTGTGTGTGTAGTATATACATGTATACATTTATAAATGTGATTTGCTTAAAATTACAATGTGGACTTCTACGAAGTGGATAGAACATCGATTGGTTACGACAAACGGCTATGGAAAGATCCATACTAGGAACATCGCTAAGAGAGCATATTTGAAACGAGGTATCTCGAGAATAGAGCGGGGTGGACAATTTGATACAGTTCTGAAAGTGCAACTTCCACTGGGCTGGACATGTTGCAAAGTTTAGAGACAGCAGGTGGATCCATGCAGTTGCCGAGTGGTATCCAAAAGATCAGAAAAAGGCCACTCGAAACTGCTAGATCACGTGATTTTGGCCTTCCTTGGGTTTGTAAATGGCAGACGATCAGCAGCCGAAGACAAAGCAGCCGATTCCCCTGCCATTGATATATAGAGTATCAGTCTCTATCCAGGATTTGAGGTCGCAAATAGCCAGTGGGCTTATAGTAGAAGAGGTTATGATAGAAGACACTTGTCCAGGGTGCCACGCAGTGCGACTGAACCCAGAACCATGTGGTTGGGAAGCACGCTTCTTACCACACACCCAAGATGTATGTATGTATGTATGTATGTATGTATGTATGTATGTATGTATGTATGTATGTATGTATGTATTTATGTATGTATGTATGTATATATATGTATGTGTGTATATATATGTGTATGTATATATATATATATATATATACATACATACACATATATATACACACATACATATATATATATACATATATACACACACACACACACACACACACACACACACATATATATATATATATATATAGCTGGATATATACACGTATATGTGTTTACATGTACAAAATTTGTCATAAATTTTTGACATTTTATGATTTTATGAAATATTACTTCAAAAGCAATATATGTAGTTAATATTTTTTTAAACATTTAATTATTTTAATACATTAATTAAACACATTTGCTTATTTATTTTATCTTTTAACTTCAACTATGTAAGAACATTGCCAAAATATGTTTTGGCTACAGAAAGAATTTATCGAGAAAAACAACATCGACTCTAAAAGCGTTATGTTGTTCACTGGATAAATTTCCAGGTTATTACCGATAAGAAGCGATACGAACTGATTAACTGATATGAAATTGTTTCTTTAATAAAACATGAAATAGTCATTTAATTTTGAATTAATCAAAAGCATTCTTGGTTGTTTTGATTTTTGTCTTTAATGAATGTGACCTACGTCTTCTAAACGAAAATTACAGATGACCGAATTATTGGTGCAGTTAATGTATGAAGCCGATTATTAATAACAAGTGGATAGATTTTTTTTTGTTATTTAGTCGCTGACTCGACAAAGTATGAATGACCGATAGGAAAATCCAAGAGAACGGCTGCTGAGTGCCGTTGTACGATCTAATAAGGATGCTTTTACTGACTACGTTGCTCAATCTGTTAAAATAACAAACAAATACCTCTAAAAAATAATCTAGTGGCTTTACAAAAAGGGCACTTTGAATAAAATAGTCGCAGGTCGGATGATCATAGATAGAACAACTTTGAACTTTGATCAGCGATGTACTCAATTAGGGCTAATCTCGGATTAAGCAACAACTCTCGTTAGAACAGTCCACCTAGTTGTAAATCGATACCATGTTAGCCTATCCAATTTAGTGTGAGTGGTATACATGTTCTATCAGATTACGTAATATTGGTTTCAAATTTTTGCACAAGGCCAGCAATTTCGGGGGTGAAAATAAGTCGATTACACCAACCCCAGCATTCAACTGGTACTTATGTTATCGACCCCGAAAGGATGAAAGACAAAATTGGCCTCGGTGGAGATTGCAGAGATATTACAATGATGAATTATTTTCCTTCTATAAAAGTAGTAGTGTTTCTTGGAAATCCCAGACATTGATTGATCTGCGCTCTTGAACATTAATAACAATTTCACTAGTGTGGGAGTATCTGAAAAGCCTATCGATACTGCTTCATTTTCTGGAATCACATAAAACTCACTAAAATAGGCACAAAGCGACACATGTTTAGTCAATTTTGGTCGGCTCCCAGCAAAGAACTTTCACTGTAATTAGTACTCTTCCTTGAAAGTGCATTCTCTTCTCAACTTTTCAAAGTATTTGTTATTTAAATGTGGAGTAAAGATTTTTGAATCTATTCTCCAGATAAGCATGATACTTTGTGAAGGAAGTTTAACACTTTAAAGCAAGGAAAAAGAAAATAGAAAAAGATTGATCACACACAAATATGAACGTCGTCATCCAATATTGGTCTCAATTTTTTACATAAGGACAGCAGTTTTGGGGGAGGGGTAAACGATTACATCGACCCCAGTGTTGAGCTGGTATTTATTTTATCAACCCCGAAAGAAGGAAAGGCAAAATCGACGTCGGCAGCATTTGAACTCAGAACGTAGAAAAGATGAAATGCTGCTAAGCATTTTGTCTGGTGCGGTGACAGTTCTACCAGCTCGCCATCTTAACCACATAGCATTCAGATCATTCTGTCAAATGTTATGCTTATTTGTTCACATTCCTTTGAATTAATCATTCATTATCTTTTGGCATCAGAATTTCAATTATGTGATTGTTTATCTTTACTATGACATCGTAGAGTAGGTGTGAGATGTTGCATCTGGTCAGTCTGAACATAAAAAGGTAGAATATTTTGGCTGGATATGGTCAGTTTAAATACTAAAGTATTAAATCACCATCCAATATTGGCTACTTAAAACTAAATGAACTTGGTTGTTACTAAGTGAGGTGACTTGACTATGGCATTGGCACATCATTTCCGATGTTGGCAGGATATGAATTATTAATCTCTGCCTGATATTAAATTGACACTGGCATCCGTACTCTTGGGGAAGGAATACTAATAAAGCATAAAATTAAAATATAAGATTAAGTAATAAAATTATATAGCTATTGTCCCTAATCTCCAGTTTAACTTTAATTAAGTTGACTGATGACCAGAAGCCTTTCAGCCGAGACCATTCCGTTTTTTAGGATATGATTTATTGATCTCTGGTTTCCGTACCCTCAAGGAAGGGATACCAATAAAGTATAAAATTAAAGTATAAAAGTATGCAATAGAATTATATAGCTATTGTTCTTAAATCCCAGTTTAACCCTGGTCGAGTTGACCGGTGACCAGAAGCACTTGAGCCGAGATCATCCTGTTTTTTTTTCTCAGTCAACAGAGAAATAATGACCACATTATCGAATGTAGTTTTTCTAAAAAAAAGTTGTGAGCTGAGATTTGAGGAAGACTTGATGCAATTTCTAACAAGTTGAGTGAGTTCATAAACTCTGAAAGAATGGCAGGCAAAAATCAATTTTCAGTGTGATTTAATATGTGGAATAACCGGCAATTTATCGTTCATGTCAACAAAAAACAAACAAAACAAAAAACAAATTTTTTGTTTCAATCATACCCTCAAGTTCCTTGTCGGCGTCAATGAAGAGAAGTGAAGGAAATTGGGCATTGAAATCCGATTTCAAAATGCTGGTCAATCGAATGCTACTGTAAAGCGCATGACTCGTAGGAGCCACGCAGTGAGATAGAACTCGAAATCTTGTTACTGTGATGCAAATTTCTTCACAACTCGGCCATATCTCTATTTTTCGATTTGACGTTACCAACGAAACATTTTATTGTTTTATATTGTACTGAAGATAATTAATTGTAATATCAATAAAAAAAACAGCATACAATAAACAAAATCAATAACGAATATATATATTGAATACATACATACATATATATATATTATATTATATATATATAATATATATATATATACACTCATATATACATACATATTTATATATATAAACACACACACACGCACATATATATACATGCATAATTATATATATATATATATATATATATATATATATATATGCACATATATATATAATTTTCTTATATTTATTTATGCACATAAATAAACATACACACATACGTATATACACATGTATATATATATATATATATATATGCACACACGCACTCACACACACACACATATGTACACATACATATACATGCATACACGCACGTATGTATGTATGTATGTATGTATGTATGTATGTATGTATGTATGTATGTATGTATGTATGTATGTATGTATGTATATAAATAGACTTAGCTACAGATATAGATTTAGATATATTCTACTTAATTTACAAATGGATGAACTTTCTGATAGATGTATCACTGACCAGGAAGTTCTCTTTGATGTGGTAAATTAAACATCAATATCAGATATTATAGAGGCAATAAGAATATTGAATTTAAACATTTCCATTGGAATAGATGCGTGTGCGATTTTTTTAGTTTTTTTTATAGTTTTTTAAATTTTTATTTATCTATTTTTTTATTTATTTTCTTTTTTTTCTGCTTTGTTTATTTAATTTTATGTCCTATCATTTCTTTATTCCATCCGGTTGATTTACGAGACGAGACGATGAGATAAAAAATCGAAAGAAAGGATGTGTAAAAGATGAGGAAGTCGATGTCCAAATACATATTATTATTATTGTTATTATTATATTATTATTATTATTATTATTATTATTATTATATTATTATTATTATTATTATTATTATTATTATTACTATTATTACTATTATTATTATTATTATTATTATTATTATTGTATGTGTGATGTATATTCGTATAAAATTGATAAACACATACATGTACATTTGCGCACAGATCTGCAAATACATACAGACTGAGACAGGTAGACATATTTCTGTTTGTGTATTATATGTGTGTGTCTCTGTTCAGTGTATAATTATATTGTATATTACATATGCATGAAAACATGTAGATATATATACGTATATATATATGTAATATCAGTGATCTTATGTATAGAAACATGAATGCATATGTATATATGTATAATATGCCCATGCGTATATATATATATATATATATATATATATATACGCATGGGCATATTATACATATATATATATATATATATATATTATATATATATATATATATATATTATATACATAAACATGTGCATACCTACATACAAACATACATATGTACATATATACATATATACATATATATACATATATTAGAAATTATATATATATATATATATATAATATATATATATATATTATATATATATATATGTATATATATAATTTCTAATGTGAGGAAAATGTTCTGTTTTCTTTTCCTTCGTGCTAGCAACTGGTGAATTTATTCCAGTGCACTGTCGAAAGACGTACACACACATATATATACATACATACATACACACATACATACATACATACATACATACATACATACATACATATGTGTGCGTGTGTGTTTATATATGTTTATATATATACATATATATATATATGTCTCGAGATACGCACACACACACATACACACATACACACACACACCACACACACACACACACATATTTCTTGAACTGTATTACATGTATCTGTCAGTTGTTTTCTGACTCACTCTCAAGTTGTCCTCTACATTAAGTTTTCTTTTGTTTGCAATGTCTATCACCTTAGTGATATTGACTACTATTGGCGCAACAAGACGAGCAATATCATGGAATTTAAGTGTTTGAACTTTAATGCAACGAAATTACACCGTTTCTGGTTTTCATGGCTAACGATAGGTGTTCCGTCATGTCTAAATTTTCCTTTTCCTTTAATCTTTCTATGACCCACTTCAATGTTCACTGTTTGATATTTAGCACACTTAAAATCCTGCTAATATTGATAATGCATAAATTTTATTTTTCTGCTCTCGTTGTAATCATTCTATTTTTCTCCTCCCTATCTAAAAACTGAGAATAAAGCACATCGTCTTGGTTATATTTCATTGACGAGGAATAATCTATAAGGCGAAAATTTGAAGAACTAAAAATTTGGTGATTAATCTTTTTGTTTTAATAACACAATAACTTGGATATGTTTCGACCAATGATTGGTCCAGGTCATGTCTAACTTCATAGCATCAGCTGACAGGATTAGCTAAAGCCTTTTTAAGTCAAGTTTTCTGGTATTATGGCCCATTCGAGTAGGGAGTTCTTGTTGAGTGAGTTGTATCCAGGTATAGGTGGCTTATCTGGTATTCCTTGAAGAAATTTGTCCAGATTCCGTTTAAAGATGATGAGATCCTTTCCCTCTTTGATCGGTTTTGGGACAGTGTTAAATAGGGTAGGGCCTGTTGAGGAAAAGAAATTGTATTGCTGTGTATTTATGCATTGTGATCTTGAATTGGGTAGGGACGTATGGCCCGTGGTCCTAGCGTTGGATGAATTCTGAAACTAATGTTGAGGTCGCTTGGGTAATAATGGTGGTATATTCTCCACATCGTGCAAATGATGTATCGTTCACGGCGGCGCTGGAGAGAACTGTGTTCCCCAGTAATCGAGATGAGTCACCCCCTTAATGATTCAATTTTCGAAATGTTTTGTTTTATATAGGGAGACCACAGGGAGCAAGCAGTTTTCGTAGTGTGGCTGTACAAAGGAGAGAAAAGAAGAATGATGACACCTTGTTCTCTAGACCAGATCGTTCTTAGGATCCAGGAGCTCATCCTACGAACTATATCGACCTTATCATTGATGTCAACACTCCAGCTGAAACAGTTATCAACAATTACTCCTAGGTTTCTGATATCGTTAGATGCTGTGCGCGGTTCTCCTGGAGGAAGAGTATATGGTTGTTTTAGCATAGTCTTTCTCCAAAATATCAGTTCAAAATTTCCCTCGTTTAGTTGCATCTTGTTATTGTTTGCCCATTGACTTACATGTATATCAGGCTGGAGTTCTGTTCGGTCTTCTCCGTTGATAAATTTCTGGAACTTGGAGTCATCAGCAAATATTTTCACTAAACTGAGTTTTATGACGCTGGAATGGTCGTTTATATAGACTATAAACAGAAGCGGACCCAAGATCCCCCCGAGGGACATCACTGTAAGTAAATATATATATGCGTGTGTATGCATAATCATCTATCTATCTATCTATCTATCTATCTATCTATCTATCTATCTATCTATCTATCTATCTATCTATCTATCTATCTATCTGTCTGTCTGTCTGTCTGTATATTCGTCCATCCGTCTCTCTGTCTATTCCTCCTCTCTCTCATGGGCGCGCATGGGAACGAAAAATATATGCATAAACCACCTAAAGTAATCATCTCAGTTTTCACAATCCCCAAACTCCAATTACCTTCCTGTTTTGGAGACATAGACTGGAATGGGTACAGCATCTAATCTTGTAGTTCTCACCGATTGGTATTTTATAACTTCTTCTCTCGTTTTACAAAAAAAAAAACGGAAAACAAAAACTCTAAAACACAGATGATTATTTTAACCAAATAAATAATTTTGCGAAGTTGTGTTATTATTAACCATGTTTTCTTATAGCGTCTCATTCAGAACGTTCCTCCTTTTAGATATTAATGTGGACTGGTTAAATTTTAACGAAAATTACTTAAGACAGCAAGGAATTCTACAACGAAGTCGGCAATTTGGTAGAATCGTTAGCCGGGTGAAATGCCAAGCGGCATTTCGTCCGTCTTTACGTTCTGAGTTCACAGTTCCGCCGAGGTCAACTTTTCCTTTCATCCTTTCGGAGTCGATAAAATAAGTATATGTTGAGCCCTGGGGTCAATGTAATCGACTTGTCCCCTCCCCAAAAGTTTCAGGCCTTGTACCTATATTAGAACTTACTATTATTATTATTATTATTATTATTATTATTATTATTATTATATTATTATTATTATTATTATTATTATTATCATTATTACTATCATTATAATTATTAGTCCTTCAAAACATTAGGCGGCGTATTGGCAGAATCGTTTGTGGTACTCCGTAATCAACTAGCCTCCCCCGTTATTGCTGGCCTTGTGCCAAAATTTGAAGCCATTACTTAGAAAAATTACGACCACCCATTCTAAATAGTTAGGGGCGTGATTGTTTCTGTGTACTGTGTATGTGTGCACGTTTAAGTAATTATTTTATTAGCTGTGGATATAATGGGGCTCTGTTTTACGTGATATGATAATTAGATTAGCTGAAGTTACTAAGTCAGTAGTATCGTTGAAAAAACTTTATCCCCTGTCTGAATGACACTGCTGATATATAAGTTATGGGCCACTAACATGATTTAATACGTTCAGAATCACCTTCAATTATAGCAATTTTCTCCTTCACTTGATCCCAACTTTATCCAGCAGTATACGTATTATTAACTTCGGAACTTTTACGTTGTTACCTGATATGCTATAAATAGCAGCCACATATCACTAAACGCAGCTTAAACTCTTGAAAAATGAAGGAAATATTTAACACGTAGTCCTAAATGTACGATAAACAGGGTAGTCATAGTTAGAACGCTTTTGGTTCTATGTCAGCTCGATAAAGTTGACCTGGGTCTAGATAGTACTGTCTCTGCTTATATTTCATTCAAAGCCAATACTAAAGAAAGTAGACGCAAACAAATATTTATCAATCAAGTTTTTAAGATATAATAGATCAGTGAGTTTATAACAATGTACCTGATTGTATGCGTATATTTATTATGAATGCGTGTAGATATGTAAAGTTGAAGGTGTGTGACATAGTGGTTAGGCCATTGCACTCACGATGGCAAATGGGCTGACAAAATGTGCAACTGGTCCAAAACCGTAGCCATGAAAACTCCAGTGAAAGACATACTGTGCTCTCGAGTTGAAGTCGCCGTCTACAAATGATAGGGCGTAGAGTAACGAAAGGAATTATTGTATGATAAAAATTTTCTTGTTGGATCTTTTTAGATAAATGAAATACAATTTGGATATAAAATACAGTGGTTTCAGTAAAAATATCTAATTATATTATATGGAGTGTGGGTGGAAAAGGCTGCTGTTTACCCTTGAAGCATGAAACTGAAATTTATGTTTAAATCTAATTTGCTCCATCTGTTGGATAGATATTAGGCTAGTATGTATTTATATATAAACACATATATATATACATACATGCATGCATGCATACATACATACATACATACATACATACATACATATAAGCATACATGCATACATACATACATACGTACATACATACATACATACATGTACGTATGTTTATATATAAGTGTGTGTGTGTGTGTGTGTAAAATTAGAATGCAAGAAGATAGAATAAACGGGTTACTCTCGAACCTACTCAGTTGAAGATGTGCAGGTACACAGCTATTGTTGAATCATATTAATGCAAAAATATGAACAATATGTGAAACACTCGGCAATTGTCAGCTTATACTAATTCACAGTAACAATTGTAGCAATTTGGATTAAAGCCTATTCACTCCGTCTTCTTGTATTATGATTTTTTACTATGAATTCTGTGGATATTAACAGATTTCTATATGTATGCCTGGTGAAAGCAGAATTTTTTTCTGTATGATAGCACATGATAGCCGATGCACGGGGAGGAACTTTGTAAAGCATACTATTAGGTTATAATCCAGAAGTTATAATATATGTGTGAGTGTGTGTATCAAACCCTGGGCATTACTGTCTCGTGGCTTAGGACCAATAGGGCTTGTTACCAGGTTTCTATTGCGTATAAATGACCGACATCAAACACTACCTTCTGAACGGGATGCCAGTCCGTCGCAAGGTAACTCATTACAGCTGAGTGGACTGGTGAAAAGCGAAATGAAGTGTTTTGTTCACGAATACAATGTCCAACACGGCTCGGTCTTGCAGTGTGTTACAACTAAGCCGTCCCCCTTTTCCTACATATACATACATGCATGCACGTATACATACATACGTACATACATACGTACATACATACTAACACCTATATATATACATGTATACACACACGCATACACACACATACACACACTCACACACTCGCTCTCTCTTTCACGCACGCGCACACACACATGCACAAACATATATCGACATACATATACGTATTTATATATATATACATGTATATGTAGAAAGAGAAGGGGAGAGAGAGAAGCAGAAATATGGAGAGAGAGAGAGAGAGAGAGAGAGAGAGAGAGAGAGAGAAAGAGAGAGATGAATATTGGTTGTATTGTTTTCGTGAAACAAACGTCACAAAACGTTGCAGCCATGGTAGATGGCAGTTATTGAACAATTCCTGCATTGGTATTGAACCCGGAACCACCTAACTGCGAAGAAAACTTCGTTACAATACAGCCATGTCTACGATCATATATAGTAGGGTACAGATAACATCCCTGAGCCTGTCTTATCAATGTTCTGTTTTTTCTCACGGTCAAAAATTAAACGCAATCAAAAACAGCCATTAAAATTCATCTAATTCGTCTTCTGGTGACTCTCTGTTTCCTCAATGACCACCACTACGAGTTCCGAAGCGCCAGATCTACTGTTGACTTGCTCTGTCATGTCAGTGACCGATAATCTATAACTCTTTGGAACTTCAATGAAAGTAATGTCATTGAACTTGGTATCAGCGAATCCTTTGACCCATACCTTACACGTAAACGCTCTGAGCTAACCAACAATACACTTGATTCGCCTCTCATGCCTTGATTCACCTCTCATATCTTGATTCCTCTCTCATATCTTGATTCATCTCTCATACCTCAGATCACACCATCGCAATGACTTTTTCCGATTCATAACTCAGTTGACTTTGGTGTAACCGAGGTTTTTTATGTATTACACAAAATCTCTTAATGACCCCTTTATTATAATTTCTATAAATAAACACTTTTCTATAGATGATATCATTGTTCCTCTTTCCATAATACAGTTCAGGCCAGGCATGTACTGGCTTCATAGACAGACCATGTTTCAGTGTGGACATGAAATCTACCCGCTTTCGTTATAGAACAAAGCATAATTATTGCATATATCACAAAAAACATCTTAACACCTTCAGCATCAATAGAAAAGGAAAGCATATAATTAAACCTAGTGGCACCCTCTGATGATCTGTCACGGTGAATCTTGCATATGATGGTGATCGTCGTGGATCCCTGTCGCTCGACGATGAAGATTCAATTGTTTGACCAACTGAATAACCTGGCCCAGAATGAACGTGTAAGTGGTTGTGTATTTCACAGACACGTGTACCATAAACATAATTCTTGGGCAGAATTAGCGTGACAAAAGTGTGTAACAAAGTTGTACCTATTTTGATTTGCAAGTACAATCAAGCCGGTGGATTTAAATACAGCTTTATTTTACGGTTTCACTCGCAAGGTAAGGGTTAACCCATGACTATAAACATTTGCTCAAAATGCCACGCAATGGAATCGAACACATGCTGTGGGTGTTGCGAAGCGAACTTGTAAACTATTCGACCATACTACGCCTACTCATACATACATATAGCGTCGCTAAAGCGGTAGGCCAAAGACAACTCTTTAGTGAAGCTCGGATAATTCTCCAACAGCCAACATTTTCTGAACATTTTACATACCTCATATCTAAATGCTGCGCGTATTTTGTGCATTACTACTATCATCTACGACCACATCTAAACGAATGCTATCTGGTTGATTGGCAAATACTGTTTCATCTCCAGTATATTACAAATACTGGCTCACATAACGCTGTCTCTTCTGTTACTATTGATCTTTTGAACAATTAAATGCATACCTCCTCTATCCAACTTTAGCCCAATCATTCATTCTCGCGTCAGTACAGCTAGATCTCACACCTAGAACCGTAACATATACAAATTACTCCCTTACTTCCGCTCCAGAGATGTTATATACGCAACTCAACCTCCTCAGATTTGATGTAACACGTGGTGATCTGAACCCACGACTGAGCTTCCACCATTTAATCTCGCTTTTATTGTTAATATGGGTGAGTGTTTTGGTTATTTGGCTCAACCCACCTCCTTTTAGACATCTTCACATATTTCGTGAAAACACTGACCTATGAGGACACCCTATCCCACAAATAAGGTTTATACGATTAATTTCGAATAGATAATGAAATGAGTACAGTTTCATGACAGGGTCGCTTTTGGGAACTGTTTTATTTTATTTTATTTATTCTATTTTTTTCCATTTTCACTTTTTTCTGTTTATCTTTCTCATTTCATTTCGGTGGGAATTTTACTGAATTTTTACTTATCGAAGTAAAGTAGGTACTGATTATCTACTAAAAGACAAACTTAAAGAGAGAGAGAGAGAGCGAAAGAGAGCGAAAGAGAGCGAGAGAGAGAGAGAGAGAGAGAGAGAGTGAGAGGAGAAAGGAGAGAGTGAAGGAGAAGAAGGAAAAAGACAGAGGAAAAAGAGAATAAATGATAGAAAGAAAAAAGGAAGAATGAAATAAAGAAAGAGAAATGGAGAAAGAGAAATAAGCAAGTGTGTTTATAGTTAGCAAAATGAACGACAAAAATAAATAAAAAGTCGAAATAACAAATATAAAAGCTAACAAGAAGCAAAACATTACAAAACAAAAAATAAATAAAACAGCAAAAATCAAAACAAGAAAAGTACAAGCTGCAACGATGAGGGAGGTCGCAATTGGTGAGACTGACATCTAAGCTCTATTTCAAATTACTTTATAATGGTAATAGTGATGCCACTTGAGAAAAGCAATTATGCGACCGGATATTTGCTGAGCCAGAACCCGATATATTGTGTTGAATATAAATAAATGAATAAATAAAGAAATAACTAAACAACCGAATGAATACATACATAAATAAATATAAAATACGTTAAATCTTTCACAAATTACCAGGAATCTTTCACAAATTACTCCGGGCCAAGCTTGGCTCCGTTTGGTTTAGAGTTTTATGCTGATGGAACATAAATCATACAAATTTCTTTCCCCTCGTGATGAGACAAAGCGCTGGCCTTTCCTCGAGGGGAATGGCTACGTGGAGACACAAGTTACTAGAAATACCAGCCAAATTTCTTGCAAATTTTAGCCAACTATCTTTATATATATATATATAAAAGATATATTGGATCATATAGCTCTTGATATACTACGAATGAGAAGACTTGTCGCTCCACCCTGCAAAATGATACGGGAAGGTGACGGGTTGAATGTTTTAGATTAAAGGATAGCCTGAAATAGCTGTAAAGTCTCGTTTGTAGTAATAAGTATGCTCCCTAATCACATGGTTGTGGGTTCTATCCTATTGCGTGCCGCCTTGGGCGAGTGTCTACTATAGCCCCTGGGCCTACCAAAGCTTCGTAAGTGGATTTGGTCGACGGAAACTAAAAGAATGCATGCATGTCTGTCTGTCTGTATGTATGTATGTATGCATGTATGTATGATGTATGTATGTATGAATGTATGAATGTATGTATGTATGTATGATGTATGTATGTGTGCATGCATGCATGTATGTGTGTGTCTGTGTGTTTGTGTTTTCGTTGCTTATGTCAACGTAACAAAGCAGCTCGACAAAAAGACACAGATAAAATAAGTAGCAGGTTTAAAAAGAAAAAGTACTCGGGTCGATTCATTCGATTAAATCTCTTGAAGGCGGTGCCCCAGCGTGGCGGTTGTCCCGGTGACTGACACAAATAAAATGTAGATCGTAGATAATATAGTTTTAGGTGTACTGTGAAGAAGGTAGAAAAGACGGGTTTGTCATGAGAGAAAGCTTTTCCATAAGAAAGCTACTACTACTACTACTACTACTACTACTACTACTACTACTACTACTACACTACCACTGTCACTAATGCAGATACACCCTTCATATAAAACAAGAGCTCTGGTACATATTCTTCGCTGTTACATGAACAATAAATCGATATGGTATTAAATGTTCTCTACTCGGATGAAATTATTGTTGCTACGTAATAATAAACCAATTTATTTTGTTAAGTCAGTGGTAACATATTTAACGCAGAGAACATTAGTAAAGCTGACTAAAAATAATTATGTGATGAAGAAAAAAAGACTGTAGAGTGAAGAAAATGATATTTGTTAATGCTATTTCAGTTAGTAGGACCGTCCTTCGGGTAGTGTTTCTCATAGTGTATGTAATACACACACACACACACACACACACACACACACAACACACACACACACACGCACACACACATATACACGCATGCACACATATGTATGATGTATATATATATATATATATATGTGCATGAGTGTATGTTTCAATGCAAGTATGTATATACATATACGTAAGTTGCTCAGTGTCAAACGAATGAGAAAGGAGTGCTCAACATATGTTGTAGAGGACATGATTTTTTAAATTTTTATTCAAAATTGAAACTGAATTTGTCTAGTAGCTCGTGTTTCACGCTACTGCGAAGGGACTGTTTCGCCTGAAGAGACATTGTCGCGAGACAAACTCTCAGTTCCAGTCTCAATAAAAAAACTACACACACACGCACACACACACACACACACACACACACAAACACATACAAATAGATATACAGAGTACGGTGAATTGTCATATAAATTGCGCAAAAATGAAAATAGCACTGACATCTCATTTTAACAGATATATTTACCAAAATTACAAAAAATATTTTCAAATACTAAAAAGTAAATTTATTCAATAAAATCGCCATTGGCTTTAACCACGGCCTCCAGACGACTTCGGAATCTCCTGCATCTCTTCTGGACGGTCTTCTTGTTTAAGTTGGCGAATGCTCCCATAGTCCTTGCCTTCAGTTCATCTTTGGTGTTACAAAGAGTTTTGTTAGTCTCTCTCTCAACTGCACCCCACACATAATAATCAAGGGGGTTGCAGTGTGGGAAGTTAGGTGACCAGATGCTAGGGGTGTCTAATAGTCATGACTGGTTTCTCCTGCTCATGCGGCATGGTGCAGAGTCCTGTTTGCAGGCGTAGAGTCTTCCAGCAGCCCAGCAGCCACCCTCTTGACCCAGGGCAGTACCACCTCCTCTAAACACTTGATGTAGGACTCCATGTTGAGTCTGAAGTCGTGTAGAATGATAAATGTAGGCATAACGTCGCCATCACTAGTGGTCACTCTAAATACCATGATGTTGACTAGATGTCTGATTTTTATCACTCTCGGTACATGTTTTGGGGGCACGGCAAGCCAACGGTTGTTCTGTGCGTTCACCATCTGATCCTGGCAGAAATTTTCAGTTGGAGGGGATGCTTGAGTTTGTTGAAAAGCTTCGTAGCGCGGACTTTCCTTATGTTCTTGATGGGTTGGGACAAAAATTGGCCCATTCTCATCTTGTATGAGGAATACCGAATGTTTCCATGCACTACCTGCCAAATAAGAAACTTAGACAGTCCCATGTCCCTGGCGATGGACCTGATTGTCAATCATGGCCTGGATCTCACCAATAAATTCAGTTCTTTTCTTATCAGAACGATCTGAGTGAATTTTCCGACCAGCCGTATCTTCATAATCACCAAATCTTTCTGAAACCTCTGCACTGTCTGTCTTCAGATCGACACCCATACACGTTGAAATGTTTGTACTGGAGCTTCCGGCACGAATGCCAAGCAGTACAGCATGTAGTTTCGAAATTTGTGGCAGTGAATTGCGTCATGGTTCTGTTTTTCTCACACTCGGTGTCCAACTGACCCTACTATACTGTGTAGACGACAAAATCAAAAACAAAACAAACAATGCGCATGCACAAAATTAGAAATATAAAACTATATAAAAATATTAACTACGACGACAATTTACCCATCACATCCTGTACATAAATACATATATACATACATACACACACATATATATATGTACCCATATATGCATGTATATGTAGGCATGTACATGTATGTGCGTATATATGCATATATATATACATATATATGTAGGCATTTACATGTATGTGTGTATATATGCATGTATATATTATATATTATATATATATATATATATATATATATATATATATATATTATATATACATACATACATACATACATACATACATACATACATACATACATACATAAGAATCTTGGGGTTAGTAGCCCACGCTCTTAACCTCAAGATTCCGAGTTCGATTCCAGGCAGTGATCTGAATAATAATAATAATAATATAATAATAATAATAATAATAATAATAAGATGTGAGAAGGAAAATACAGAGCTCCGAAATCTATCCACAAACATCGAAAACAAGGACATCCTATGGAGCCAAAGATTTACTAACAAAGAATTGGACTGTATCCGAGTAAGTAATACTAATTGAAATTTATTACTATTTTCGAAACGAAATGATGTATTTTGACTCGATATTATCTCCACCTCTAACACAACACATGTAAACATGCGTGGAACATCACGATCATCCCTGACCTCAAACACCATGTACAAAGGAACTACGAAGAAATTAAATGCCACCGATACTATTCAACCCAAGAATAACAATCGAGCGGTACGTACATTAAACTTGCAACAAAAAATGTACGAAAAACTACACGTGCGAAATAATGTGACAACAGAAATAAACGGACCGGTACCCTACGAAAATGACGACCGTCAAAATAATGGGCCGGACGTTGTACCTCATGTCCCGCAAATAAAACCCAAAAGACGTAAATGGACACGTGAGGAATACATTTCTATCTTACACGCATACTTCACAGCAATGCTCTACCCAAAAAATGAAAATACAACAACACATACATATAAAATATGGAAGGAAAATAATAGAGATATAGACTTGGATACAGCAATGAACCCTAATAAATTAGCTAACGTACGAAGATACATTCTCAAAGCCAAAAAAATATCAGAAATAGAAATAGAACATTTAAAAGAAAAAATACACCAGGAAAATGTAGATAGAAGCCACACAACAATGCCCAATAATATAAACACTGAAACTGTAAAACACGAAGACAAACGCAACATTCCCAACAAACACGATGTAAACAACGAAGGGGAGCCTAACGATTATGATAATATAAAAAATAAAATAATCAAAGAACTGAAAACCACAGAGCCCAAAATGGACCATCGACCATACCTCCCAAGAATAAAAATAAACGAAATAACAACACCAATTATAAACAGCATAAACCTAGCCGTCACTGAACTGATAGCCACTGAAACAAAAAAAAGTGATATCACTGAACTAAATGACTTGATATACGCAGCAGCCACTGCAGCCACAAAAGAAGCTGGATACTCACCCAAACCCGCCCAAACAGGAGTACCACCACCCAAACAAACCCTGTGGATAAATAACATCCAAAACAAAATTAAAAAAATTAGAAAAGACCTGTCGATTCTTAATGAAGTCAGCAAACAATCAACGCTACTGAGCAACAAAAAGAGAACAAAAATGCTCCGCAAATATAACATCACAGAAAAAGATTTGCCGGAGATAAAAGAAAAGCTGAAGCAAGATATCCTTGCCAAAGCTCAAAGGATCCGCCGGTACGAGAAACACCAACGCTTCTTTGAACAGAACAAAAAGTTCAACACCAACCCCAAAAAGTTCTACCAAGAACTGGGAAAAAGTAAAATAGAAGTCACTGCAGCACCAACGGCAGAAGAATTGGAAGAATTCTGGAGAGAAATATGGTCGGCGAACGAACAGCCAAAAAAAAGGAGTATCAAAATAACAAACTCGGCATCTGAACAACTTTGGACCCCCATAACAACTGAAGAGGTCACCCAGGCACTGCAAAAACTAAGCAACTGGAAGGCACCTGGGCATGACAAGATCCCCAACTTCTGGTTGAAATATCTAACAGGAATGCACAAAAAGCTGGCTGAAAACTTTAACAGCATACTAGCAGAGCCAGAGACAATGCCTGAATGGCTCACGAAGGGGAAAACCATCTTAATTCCCAAATCAAATGAAACAGCAAAACCAGAAAACTACAGACCAATAACCTGCCTCCCTACTATGTTCAAGGCATTTACTGCAGTGATATCGCAAAGGCTGAACAAGCACCTGGACGAAAACAAACTGTTCCCAGAAGAGCAGAAAGGATGCCGCAAGGCTCATATGGCTGTAAAGATCAACTAATGATTAATAAAGCCGTAACTGAAGACAGCCACAGAAAGAAGAAAGGCCTCAGTATGGCCTGGATTGACTACAAAAAGGCGTTTGATAGCATCCCCCACACATGGATCCTCGAAACACTAGCTATTAACAAAGTAGCACCAACAATCATAAAATTCATAGAGCACTCTATGAATAAATGGCAAACAGTCCTACAAACTAGTTAAGAGTAACAACATCACACTAGATAAAACCAATGAAATAAAAGAATTAGACCAAAGCCAAACTTACAAATACTTAGGAATCCATGAACTAGATAAGACACAACACACACAAAAGAGAAAATAAAAAAAGAATATTATAGACGAGTTAGATCAATACTAAAAACAGAGCTCAATGCTAAAAACAAGATAATAGGTATCAACACTTTAGCTGTCCCAGTTATAAGTTACAGCTACAATATCCTTAACTGGACACGAAATGAACTGTCCAAAATAGACAGGAAAACAAGAAAAATACTGACAGGATCTAGGATGCATCACCCAAAATCTGACATAGAAAGACTATATATACAACGTATAGAAGGTGGTAGAGGCCTTATACAGCTGGAAAACTACTATAAAATAACCACCATAGGACTGCAAAAATACCTACTTCAGAAGGAAGGAAAACTGATCCAGATAGCAGCAAAACACGAGCAAAACAAAAACTGTTCTCAGTATTTAAGGAAGCTGACAAATACAAACAAGAAATCATACCACCTAATAACACGAAGAAAGAAGAAGAAATGATGAAGAAACAACAAAAGCTATAAAACAAATGAATCTAAACTAAAATAGAACAGCAACGAACCATGATAAAACGATGGCAAGAAAAGCCCCTTCGTGGTAAATACTGCACTAAACTAAACGCAAAAGAATAGACAAAGAAATCCCAGCAATGCTTGAGAAGCTCAGGACTCAAAGCAGAAACAGAGGGATTTTTAATTGCAGCACAAGACCAAAGCCTCCCCACCAAAATTACCAAAAACATGTAATGAAAAGAAATATTACAAGTAACTGCAGAATATGTGGAGATGGACAAGAAACAATAAATCATATTATCTCTAGCTGCCCAGTCCTGGCTAAAGAAAATAATATTCACAGACATGACAGAGTTGGAACCTACATACATTGGAAGCTATACCAACATTATGGAATAACAACAGAAAAAAGATGGTATAGGCACACACCAGAAAAGGTCACAGAAAACGAGAAAGCAACCATACTCTGGGATATGCCGATACACACAGATAGAGAAATTAAGGCCAACAGACCAGATATAGTTGTCAGAGATCATGATGAAAAAAAATGCTTTCTAATTGATGTATCAATACCGGCAGATGACAACGTGTCTCTAAAAGAAATGGAGAAACTCTCAAAATACAAAGACCTGGAAATAGAGGTAACTAGAATGTGGAATCTGAAAACAGAAACAATTCCTATCATTAGGCATGATAAAAAAATATTCAGACAAATACATAACAAAAACACCAGGACTTACAAACACATAACATACAGAAAATTGCACTACTAGGCACTGCACACATCCTACGCAGAACACTCTCCATACAATACCATCAGAGCATCACAACAATCACAGCACATACCCAAGGCACACAGAGCTGCGCTCGGTAGTGAAGTGAAAGCACGCTATAAAAATAAAACTACTGAATAATAATAATAATAATAATAATAATAATAATAATAATAATAATAATAATAATAATAATAATAATAATAATAATAATAATAATGATAATAATAATAATAAGAAGAAATAGATGAAAGAAGAAGAAGAAGAAGAAGAGAAGAAGAAGAAGAAGAAGAAGAAAATAAGAAGAAAAGAAAGAAAAGAAGAAGAAGAAGAAGAAGAAGAACAACACAACAACAACCAACAACAACAACAACAACATCGAAAATAGTTTAGGAATGAGAACCCAGGTTCGAAATTTCCCTAAGACATCTGATGAAGGCTGGAGGGTATATTAGCCGAATCGTTGAGTTAACAACAAACAAGATGAGGATAAACACCCGTCAATTGTAAATAATGTAAATAATGTAAATAATGTATACAAAATTTTGTGCTCACATCTATGACGCGAATCTCTGGCTAGTGGTAATCAAAGGACTCCACATATCCTGGATCACTCGATCACTAGGGGTACAAGCCCTATCCCAACTATTATTCTCCAGTCTATAGGTCTATGCTTAGAGTAAGGCGGCGAGCTGGCAGAAACGTTAGCACGCCGGGCGAAATGCTTAGCAGTATTTCGTCTGCCGGTACGTTCTGAGTTCAAATTCCGCCGAGGTCGACTTTGCCTTTCATCCTTTCGGCGGCGATTAAATAAGTACCAGTTACGCACTGGGGTCGATATAATCGACTTAATCCGTTTGTCTGTCCTTGCTTGTCCTCTCTGTGTTTGGCCCCTTGTGGGTAATAAAGAAATAGCTATGCTTAGAGTAGGCCCATTTAACCTTTTTTGTCACAATCATCTACCTTTTGACAACTTCACTGATGAAGAGAGCATTTCCCTCTCCACCTTCAGTTTTCTTTCAAAGTGGAACTTAAAAATTTCGATGAGGGTTCGACCGAAGCTACTTTCCTCAATCTACTACACAAACTTTTTCATCATAGCCACTAGACTGGGAAACAAAGCTCGCCCCACCTTTTTTTAAGTGTCAGTGGTAGGGCGATTTTTACTGACAGTCGGATTTGTTCTATGTGCCGATAGTCGGTTTCGTTCTAACAACTGCTTGACTTCCCTCCACAAGTCATCAATGCTCGGTCACTGCAAGAGTGTTTGCATTACGGTTTCGTCGCTCTGCGCGCATCTCGGGCAATCCCGCCTGGTGGTACTTCAGTGCCTATAGATTATATCTTAAACCGACAGTGCCTTTCGATAGCACTGTCAGGCCAGGTATTTCTATCCGTAGTCATCTTCCGCCCGAATGTCCTCCGAAACAGACCTGCTAGTTCGTCCTCGTCGACGTTTGGAGTTAACCTGAGGACGTTAGTCGCATTTACCCGCCACTAGATCTCTATATATTGCTAAGGTGGAATTTCTACCGATCGGACAACTAGTAAAGGGCGGTGAGCTTCTGACCACATCCTAGGTGTTAAGTGCCCAATCTTAGTCTTTTCTGAACCTGGGACTAATGATGATAATTTCTTTTTATTTTCGAAGTAGCCACTGTTAAAAAGAACTTTTACAAAAATTGGGAGGGTTTATGCATAATTGATTACGAAAAACTTGGCATGGGAAACAAATTATAGAAGAAGGCGTAAAATAAAACGTACCTGTCGGAAGAAAACTACCAGAAGTATTTTGACTATGAGGATTGTGTTCTCCGAGTTACTTACGCAATCAGAGCGAAGAGCTAATTACTCAGGCTGCTCTCTTCGCACTCTCTCCAGTAACGTACCTTACACCATTTCAATAAATTTCCTACAGGATAGCACCTCCTCCCTATTGAAGTAGTTGATGAGCGCTTTATTGACCGCCTCTACTACTTTTAAATTTGTTTATTATTCAGTCTCTTTCTCGCCTTGACAACTAGAAAGCGATAAAATGCCTCTCTTTTTCGGCTTCAAGAATGCAATGGTCGATCCGAGCGATGAGCTCCACTGATAGCTGGAGCCGTCTTACACCCGACAAGAGCTATTCAACATAGCCATGGCAAGTACAGAGCAGAAGTTCTTAGCAACATGCAGTAAATAGTATTTTAATTTTGCTGATCAAATAAATTCTTTTCTTTTTCCTTGTTAGTGATGACTAATAATTTTATGAATATTGACGCTTTTCCATGGAGTAATCTAGTAATTTTATAACGTGCAACAAGTGATTAATTTTTACCTTTTACTATCTGATAATTTTTATGAATATTGGAATGTATCAATATTCATAAAATAGTCAGAAATATCAATGAAAAAATTTTAATTTGATTAGCAAAAATTAAGGAATACGCTTACCGAGCATTGCGCTTACCCCACACGGGACAGTGTTGGTGTCGATATTTATGAGGATTTTGCTGCACGTTGATAAAATTACTAAATTACCACACGGGAGAGGATCGACATTTATAAAATAACTAGTTACAGTAAAGAGAGAAAATAAGAAAATGATCAATAAAAATGATTATGCTTGATACGCATTTCTATACTACATTTAGCAAGAATAGTTCGACATAAATCCACAAGACACTAATGCACAGGGACTGGACGAATGAGCGCAAAATGGTTTCGTTTCCCTCGCCTTTTAGACGAACTCGAATGATAGCCATTATAATATACTTTATCTAGGACCCTCAATTCTTGATGGAATCGTAGGCGTGGTGTCGTGCTACAAGGTGTAGTTTGGGAAATTTTAGACCTAGTAGGGCCCAACCCTCTCCAGGTCAATTCTTCAGGTCACATAGAGAAACATACAGCAGAAAGAAAGAAAATAAGAATCTACTTCAGCACTGAACTAATACATTATTCATTGACTCTCAAAAGATGAAAGACGAAGTTGACACAGTCTGACGTGACCCAGCCCCAGAAACCTTGATTAAACCCATTTGCGTGTACTGATGGTCAACCCTATCGAAGGCTTTCGATTAAGCTAAATGGATTAGAACCCCAATTAAATATAATGAATAAGTACCAATCGTGAACAGCTACCTTGGGAAAATTAGAGATTCGCAGAAATCCCTAAATATTATTCAACACTAAATCAAGGGCTTGCTTCCTTATTATGAACTTACTGGCGGAACTTCAGTGGGAAAGCATTCCATAAATTGGCAGAGTCAGTGAATATAGGACAAAATGCCTTGCAGTATTCATTTGCATTCTGAGACCAACTTTGCTTTTCATCTTTCTGAGGTCAATGATAAAATATGAGATTCCTGGGCAGTAAAATGGTGAAATAATTAATAATGTCGAACGAGTTGCTTTTCAGTGATTGACCTAAGCCATCGCCCAGTTTTACACCACAACCTGGTTCTTGGGCGCCTTTAGAAGAGTTCATTTTCTCGCAAGCATACAAACCAGGTCTCCAAGTTGAGGGTAATGTCCTGTCTTCTTTCACCAGCCCTGGAATAAATGACAAAAAAAAAATAACACAACAAACAAAAAAGTAAATACGCGTATATTATACATTAAACGTAATCAAACACACCCGGGCACTTAGAATGCAAGAATTACTTTTGTATATCTACATACACCAACATATAAGAACACATTAACTCACTACTGTGCACACGTATATACATGCATAAACGTGTTAAACACACACACAAACACACACACACACACACACACACACACACGCTCACAAACACATACGCACGCACGCACGTACACACGCTCACACATGCACGCGCGCGACACACACACACACACACACACACACACACACATCTATATGTAATTCTTCAGAGCTAAGATTACAATGTTCATATTAATCCATTTCCTAATGACCTTTAGAAAGTCAAAATACACAACCTTAATTCCATCAGACTTGTTTGAGTCTGCCCGAGACTTATTGACTCCATCATGGTTGTTATCAACTACAGATTCAAATTTACTAAGATTATCTGCTAATTTCCACTGAAATATGTTTTTATTCTGTCAACCTACGCAGCCTGATCATCGCCAAAAATAAAATGCTGGCGTATTTCAGAAATAAACCCAACAGTTTGGTTGCGGCACCAACCAAATTACCTTTAAATTATACCTTAGCGTCTATTAAAGGGCGATAGAGACTAGATAACGTGGTCCTAGATACACAATATCCGATAAACGTACGAGATTCTTCTGATTAGGGTTACTTTGATCAGAGGTCTTGACAGTTTAAGAATGATTTGGGATAATGGCCACACCAACGACCGATGAAATCGGTTTATCTAGAAATAGATAACCGACTAATTATTGGGTTGGGAGTTATCAACAAGTTTTGGAAATAACGTTTAGCAGCGTCACGTCAAAGTTCGTTGGATGTTGAGAATTCCGTTAGTGCAACAAAGCACGCTATAAACATAATGTTACAGAATGTATAGCATCATACTACTCTATTCCTTCTACATATCACTAAAAAAATAAAAAAAACAAAAACAATTGCTTATTTGCTGCAGGACTGAAGTTCCGCCATTAGGCCCAAGTTATGCCCAAACCCGAAGGAATTTTGACGTGCTTCTGCTGGGCTCTAATCTTTACCAATTTTTTAAACAGATATTAAGTATTGTTACACGATAAATATAATATATACTTAAGATATGTGGACGACGTGTTAGCCATAATTAAAAAGACACAAGTACATTTAAGAAGAGGTAGATAAGCTAGAAATTCAACTCCGTTCTGAAATTCACAAGCACGAATCTTACATCAACAAGACTCCCGTTTTCAAATATAAATGTGTTTTTTTTTTTCGGGAGATAACCTTGCAACCTCAGTCGATATTTAATCTAACCGATACTTCAACAGGTGTTGTGAAATCTCGCGTAGAATAATAGAACATGTAATTAAAACCCTTCTTAAGCGCGTTTTCGGTTTCGTTTTTTTTTTTCTGCTCATCCAGTCAAAATTTGTTGTTAACGCGTAATGTGGACTTGGATAAAAAGCAAAACAAAAAAAAAACCTTCTTTAAAGATAGCTTCAGGCGGAATCTTAATTCTAATAATCATTGCTTTTCTTTTTTTCATAGGAAATACATTATATCCTGTTTCTAGATAAAAATAATCGCGCCATTAGAGAGTGGGAACAGTACAACATTCACTTAGTTACAGACATCCCAAACGTATATTCAAAGAAGGTTGCATAAAAGATAGACTTGATATACGTACGCTCGCACACTCACCTGCATGCACACATATGTATATTTATATAGATAGGTAAATAGATAGAGAGAGATAGGAAGACAGACAGACAGACAAACAGATAGATAGATAGATAGATAGATAGATAGATAGATAGATAGATAGATAGATAGATAGATAGATAGATAGATAGATAGATAGATAGATAGATGTTCTTATTTCAAAAACTATATACAGATCGATGAAATAAGTACTCGTCTATTACGAGGGTTATATGATATATTAAAACCTCGGCATTTCCACAATCCAGTGACTGAGACCAGCCCAAGAGTTTATCTCATTTTGCAGATTAGAAAGATTTGTTTAGCATTATAGGATGGTGCTACGTTTGGTGAATACAAATTTAGCAGGGCATAAACGGAAGACGACCTTTATGTAATGTACGTTATCTGGACCCTACTTCTCCCATCTCCGAAAGAGACTTGGTGGTCTTAGGTTGGATTACATTTTAGTTCCAGCTCAGCTGGAACTAAACCACAACATAAATAATGCGTACACGTTTACTGGGATTCATTCAGTCGAATCCACAACTTCCATTTCCCTTCCATCCTTGAGTCTTCAACGCCTGATGGAGCTTTAGAGCATCATCATGACGTAGGGAGTGTTGTGGTTATTTTAACTAGAAGAGCCCATCCTAATACACGTCTCAACATGGAGGGGTTTTTCCAGATACAAATAAAAAAAAAAGGGAGGAAGATAGAAAGCGGAAAAGGAAAGCGAGGGGATGAGAGAGAATAAGAATCGATCGCAATACTAGACCAGAACAATAAAGTTAACATTAACAAGAATTGAATTGCATAGTGCAGAGACTCTATCTGACGGCCTACTGACTCAACCAAATTCATCGTTTCAACCTTATTTTATTGACTACGAGTAAAAGGATAAAACAGATTTAATTCGGCGACATTGAAACCTACAATGAAAATCCAAAAAAAATAATAATAATTTGAGGAGTGCAGATTCATTGCTTCTCCCGAACATTAACCCTGATACGCCATATTCTCGCTAAAGTGGGAATAAGTTGAACATCATCTCTGGTCCCGGTAAAGCAGTAATGAACAACACACACAGAAAAATAAGTCTACAGCCAATTCTGTCCATTAGATTGCCTGCTATCGTTACTCGTGATCTGTATATACAACTATTTATTATTTTTTTTACCTAGGAACCCAGATGCAAGGTAAAGTTATACACAGGGGCCCAAGTCTGAGAGTATTAAACATCAAATATTCCAGAGCAGGGATTCTCAACCATTCTTTTTTTTTATCTATGGATCTCTTTGATTGCTATTTTAATCTGGTGGACCCTTATAACCATTAAAGCTTTAAAAACTAGTTTTATAGAAACTTCTTTCAAAATTCTTAATTTGTTCTTCGCACATTAACTTGTGGGGATTGAACTATGTAAAATATTGGAGAAAGAAACCTGTTTCTTACAATACGTACAATACATTTAAAACAAAAGTTTACCAGGGGTCCTTAAAATACGATTGTGGATCCCCAATTACTATTTTGTTACGTGGACCCCCCTCCCAAAAGTCTTAAATGGACCCTCAAGGCCCATATGAACTCCGGTTGAGAACCACTGTTCGAGACAATCTCCCAGTGGTTAACAACTGCCGATACGGTCAATCACTAGTTCCCAGTTTCTCCGTACTCTGGATTTTAGCGAAAATATTGTATTCTTTTTTCTTTATATCATCTAATGTACTAGGCTACCTATCATCATTTCTTGCAGCAATAAATATAAATTAGCAATTCAGGTGGAGGAATTGTTAGAGCCATGGATAAGATGTTTTGTGGTATATGTTTCACATTTTGCATTCTGAATTCAAATTCTGCCTTGTTGCCGATGTCCTGGTGCTATGCACAAATCACGAGTGTCTCTAAATACAGTTCCGATTAGTTATATTTTTTCTGTGTCAGTGTCTTCCCTCATACCTTTAACTCACCGTCTACGTAATTTCTCTATTGTACGCTTTTTAATCACTTCTGTCCATCTTACATGCATATGGCTATCCGTATTTTATACAAGTCTATACGTTGTAACTAACAGCATGTTTTAGCTTCACTTCCCTCTTTTCTCACTTTTATTCTTCTTCGTCTTTTTCCTTCTTCTCTCTATCCTTCTTCCTCTCTTTTCGTAGTTTATCCGTCTCCTTCCTCTTTAGCTTCTATGTGTTTCTCTTCCCTCTTATTTTCTTCTATAACTGCAACTCACCACCTCTTAGAGTAAGCTCATTCATTTATTTTCGTATTTATTTTTTACTTGTTTTCTTGATACTTATTCACCTTTGCATTACCTAACAATTTTCCTTTAAATTTCTATCTTTTACAACATTCTTGATTTCTAAAATAACTTTACCTCTGTGTATTTATTATGCCCGTTTCACAGGTGTAGACGTTGTTTATTATTCAGTTTTTAATTCAGATTCAACTTGCTTTTAATGTTAATGTTCTCCCGTTAAGGTCAGAAAGATTTTCGTGCAGCAGATTTCTCTTAGTTTGAATGGTAATACTGCCCTGCCCAGCTGCTCTAAGTGTTTATTCGATGAGGTGCGAAATAATAAATACTGCACCGTTTATAAATACTTATAAAACATTGTATTCTTCAAAATACTTTCTGATGATCGATTACATGAAACTCTGAGTAACAATTTGTGAAGTCTTTTCAACTTCAATACAACACAGCACAACACAACACACACACATCCATCCATATCAAAACACATGCACGCACGCACACACACACATGTACACACACAAATGTACACACACACACACACACACACACACACACTATAAAAGTCAAGAGATATGAGAGTCGTATTTATTTCACCACTTGTTATCCTTAGGATTACGGCCGTTTTGCAGCCCTCAACATCTAATAATAATTTCAGTGCATAATAAATTATGTTTACATGTCTGCACTAATATACAATGCAATTGTACAAATCAGTACAGATAAAGAAAGCTAGATCATCAGATCACCAGAATATCTTACATTTATGATTCAACTCATCCCGGTATGGCTAGAATGTAATGACTGAAACAAGCAAAAGATAAAAGGTTATATATATATATATATATATATATTATATATATATCTATATATACACATATACATATATATATGTGTGTATGTGTGTATGCATATATATGGAAATATGTGTGTATATATATATATATATATATATATATATATAATATATATATATATATATATAATATATATATATATATATATATATCTATATATACACATATACATATATATATGTGTGTATGTGTGTATGCATATATATGGAATATGTGTGTATATATATATATATATATATATATATATATATAGATAGAAATAACTACAGAGGTATCAAACTGTTGGACCAGGTGATGAAGGTCTCAGAGAAGGTCATAACCAATCTCATTAGGGAGAGAATTTGTTTAGATGAAATGCAGTTCGGTTTTGTACCAGGTAGAAGCACCACTGATGCTATATTCCTGGTCCGACAACTGCAGGAGAAGTACCTAGCTAAAGATAAACCCCTCTACATAGCTTTTGTAGACTTGGAGAAAGCCTTTGACAGGGTTCCCCGTTCCCTTATCTGGTGGTCGATGCGGAAACTGGATATTGAAGAATGGCTAATAAGGGCTGTACAGGCTCTATACAGAGAGGCTGTCAGCAAGGTTAGGATTGGCAACGAATATAGTGAAGAATTCCGGGTAGAAGTAGGTGTGCACCAGGGCTCAGCCTCAGTCCCCTTTTATTCATCATAGTCCTTCAGGCAATAACAGAGGAATTCAAAACGGATGCCCCTGGGAGCTCCTCTATGCCGATGACCTAGCTCTCATAGCAGAATCACTACCGGAACTAGAAGAGAAATTTCGGGTGTGGAAGCAAGGGTTGGAATCAAAGGGCCTTAGAATAAATGTAGCAAAGACCAAAGTATTAGTAAGCAGCAAGAGGTACTCAGCACACATCCCCTCGGATAGGTGGCCCTGCTCAACCTGTAGGAAAGGTACAGGTAGAAACTCCATAAGATGCACCCAATGTAAGTTATGGACACATAAGAGGTGCAGCAACATTAAAGGGAAATTAACAGATAAGATAGCTTTCATGTGCGGCAGATGCACAGGGACAATAGACACAACAGACACTCAGAAAACAGATTCCATCACACTCCAGGGAGAGAAACTAGAAGTAGTTGATAGTTTCCGCTACCTGGGTGACCAAGTTAGTAGCGGAGGTGGATGCACAGAGAGTATCACCACTAGAATACGAATAGCCTGGGCAAAGTTCAGAAAGCTCCTACCCCTACTGGCAACAAAAGGTCTCTCCCTCAGAGCAAAAGGTAGATTGTATGATGCATGTGTGCGAACTGCCATGCTTCACGGTAATGAAACATGGGCTGTGACTGCAGAAGACATGCGTAGACTTGAAAGAAATGAAGCTAGCATGATCCGCTGGATGTGTAGTGTCAGTGTGCACGCAAAACAGAGTGTAAGTATCCTGAGAGAAATGCTGGATATAAGAAGCATCAGATGTGGTGTGCAAGAGCGACGCTTGCGATGGTATGGTCATGTGCTGCGGATGGATGAAGAGAGATGTGTGAAGAAGTGCCACTCCCAAACAGTTGAAGGTATCAGGGGGAGAGGTAGACCCAGGAAGACATGGGATGAGGTGGTCAAGCATGACCTCAGAGCATTGGGCCTCACTGAGGCAATGGCGAAGGACCGAGATCTCTGGAGATATGCTGTGACTACAAAGACCCGGGCTGCTTTCTGCAGCAATTCCACATACCCCCTACCCATTCTAAGTACCCCGGATCCCCAAAGTACCCTGGATCCCCAAAGTACCCCGATCCCCAAAGTACCCCGGACCTCGTTGCCCCCGTGCCGCTGACACGTTAAAATGCTCGAACCGATCATGACGATGCCGGACCCTCCGGCCCCTGTGCAGGTGGCACGTAAAAAGCACCCAATCCACTCACGGAGTGGTTGGCGTTAGGAAGGGCATCCAGCCGTAGAAACTCTGCCAGATTCAGACTGGAGCCTGGAGCGGCCCCTGGCTTCCCAGACCCGGTCGAACCGTCCAACCCGTGCTAGCGCGGAAAGCGGACGTTAAACGATGATGATGATGATGATGATGATGATGATATCGTATATGCCGACATATAAGATGCACTATTATGATTCTCAAATTTTAAAAAATGCGATCGCATTACGTGTGGGACACCGAGTCTATGAGTGCATGATGTAACTTATTAAATTTTTTCCTCCAAAATTTACTTGTAAAGAGGAATGTGTCTTAAAGGGGAGTATGTCTTATACGCCGGCAAGTACACACACACACACACACACTATCCATTTGTAATAACAAAATATGAACTCCTATCAGAATCTACATACCATGGACAAGAAGCATTTCTACCCATTCTACACAGCACTTTCCTTGGATAATGGAACTGCAACTGTAACATCCTACATATATTTTTCTTTTTACTTTTATTCTCTTATTTGCTTTTATATTTCCTATATCTATGCTTTTCCAAAATAACTCCTTATATTAAACTCTACTATTTCCCTATATTTCTCTCGTTATATTTTGCCGAACTGCTAAGTAAACACACCAACACTGGTTATCAAGTGGTAGTGAGGGCCAGATGCACACAATCACACATACACACATTTAACTCTCTCATATCGTCTCTAATTAAGGGATATCCCTAATATCCCAGAAGCAGCTGTAAGACTAAATTTCTCTTTATAAATGTCCTAAAAATTCTACACAGCCTTGCCATTTTTACGAAGGGCTTCTTTCAGTTTCCATCTATCATGTCCACTCACAAGTCTTTGGCCCAAGGCTATAGTTGAAGACACCTGCCCAAGGTGCCATGCAATGGGACTGAACCCGGAAACATGCGGTTGAGAAGCAAGCTTCTTATCACACAGCCATGGCAACGCCTGCACATGTACAGACACATGATGAATGTGTCACCTACACCCCCGTCGTTTTTTCATTATTATAAGAACAATCTATCACGACATACATTTGACTGTTATTTCTAGCTCATCGACTAAGCGCGCAAGTGCTCTCCCGTTATCTCGTAAAAGTTTGTAAAACAGCTGCTGTGTTCGTGTGTCCGATTCGATTTCTGAATGAACGCTAAACTGTGCGTGTGTGTGTGTGAGTGAGTGAGTGAGTGTAAGCTACCGAGGAGGTTTAACTGAAGACAGGAAGAAAGTTGAAGAGAAAAAGGAAAAGTATTTCGAAGTTCTAGGTGATACACTTTAAGAGTTGTTACTTTTGTTGTAGCTGTTGTTGTTGTCGTAGTAGTTATAGATGTGGTTGAATTGTCGCTGTTTTGCTTTCTCGTCGTCGTCGTCGTCATTGAAGTCCTTGCTGCTATTGTGATTGTTAATCTCGTTGTTATTTTTGTCTTGTAATAATTGTAGTTGCTCTTGTTGTTGTTGGTGTTGTTGTTGTTGTTGTTGTCATCGTGGTTGTTGTTGTTGATGCTGCAACTGTAATTCTCGAAGCAAAATCGTTCGATTCGTTGTTCTGCCTCTCCAAATCAGTGATTCCCAGCGAGGGGCATACGTCCCACCAGTGGGACCCGGGAAAATTGTGGTGGGGCATAGGATCTCAATTTTTTTTCATTTCTTTAAATGAGATATGAAATTATGATCTTTTTTACACAGCAAACATACAACCAAAACAATCCCTCCATCCAAGCAGTATGAAGACTGTTTGCTAAAATATAGAGCTAGTTTAACGCTTTAATGTGGCTATTTCTTTAAGGAAAATAAAAAATTATGAGCAGTCGATAAATTATTTATGTTTTTACGTATGCCACTGGTGGGTCGTACATTTTTCTGAAAAGTTATAGAAGGGCCTGGGGGAAAATAGGTCGGGAAATACTACTTCAGATCCCTGGAAAGTCAACTTTACCTTTCA
>NC_042997.1:85167185-85172185 GCF_006345805.1 Octopus sinensis | reverse complement strand
AAATTATAGAAAACGGTAGAAAGTGAGAGAAGAAATTAATAAAGGAATTAGCATTACTTTCACAATATCGTTAAGAAGGTACAGAGGACGATGATGATGATGAAGGGGAAGACGATTTGTATACACACACACGTACACACACATGTGTACATGTGATATACGCGCGATTACACGCATGTACAGATATGCATGTGTGCATGTGTATGTATTATACATACATAGATACACATACAGACACTCACACACACGCACACACACATGCATATGTATAGATAGATAGAAAGAGAGATAGAGAGAGTGAGTGAGAAGAGAGAGAAGTATAAATATACCCGGAAAAACTGCGTGTATATGTGTATATGTGAATGTTTGTGTGTTTGTGCGTCCGTCCGTGCGTATGCGAGTGTGTGTGTGCACGCGCATGTGTGTGTATGTGTGTGTGTGTATGTGCGTGTGCGTATGTGTGTGTGTGTGAATGTGCGTGTGTTGTTAATTCAGGAATCGGTGAAAGAAGAAAAAAAAGTCCTCGTAGGAAGTGAATGAACGAAGATAGGATATGAAATTAGAAAAATACAAGTGAATTGTGTGTACGAATGTACGTGTACGTGTGTATGTGTGCGTGTGTGTGTGTGTGTGTGTGTGCGTGCGTGTGTGTGCGTGTTGATTGTGTGCTTGCACGCTGGTGTGCATGAGCCGGTGCGAGTGCTGTGTTCTGTGCGCGTGCGTATGAGAGGGTGTTTAATGTGGAGTGACAGAAGAAAAGAAAAAATATCGAAGAAATAAAGAAGGCGGGGAAGGAGGTTCCTCCATACGTATACACACACACATACACACATACTACGCACACACATACACACACCTATGACGCGGGAATAACCGGAGGTGAAGAGTAATGCGAGGTGCGGTGTGAGGGGACAGCAGTGAATGAGAGAGAGAGAAAGAGAAAGAGAATTTGTGATGGGGGAGAATGCTGAGAGAACCTGACATGAGTTGTAGCAGGAGGTAGAAGATGAACCAGGGAAGGAGGGAGCTAGATGGAGGGAGAGAGGAGGGGAAAGAGAGAAGCTGTTGGGGTATATAAAGAACGTATACACACGCGTTTAGTGCCACAATATGGTGTGGATAAGTGGGTGTTATGGCATTGCTGACGATCATGGTACTACAGCAAGCGGTATTATTAATAAGTCCATAACGATTGCTACTACTAATATTGTTGTTAGTGCTACATCTACAATCCCAGATCACAGTGGCTTTAAGGGTTGTGCTACTATTACTACTACTAATTCAGCAAGAAGTGGTGGTGTTGATTTGGACAATTCTATCGACGGAGTGAAAAAGAAAATAAAATACATACACTTCTCACTCAGATAGTGAGAGGAACAAGACAAAAAAGAAATACATATATACTATATATATTTATATATATATATACATACGAGGCACACACACACGCATACACACTCGCTTATTCACCGTCACGGAGAAACGGTGTGAGTGGGTCGTTTGCTTGGAGGATACTAGGGATCTTTTAAAGGAAAGCCAGAACACACACAAGAAGTCTGCACAACATTGGTTCTTCCGATGGGTCAGTGGCTTTTCTGCTTTAATAACAGCCAGCACATCAGAAGATTGTTATAATATGACAAGGACTATTAAAACACCCTCAACAGCTACTGTATACTACATTTATCGGCGACGGACTCCCGTTTGTATGTTGTATTTTTTTGTCCCCGGACTGGGCCACGTCTATTAAAACTAAAACTTCTGTCCAACTAGATTCGTCTTCATCAACATCGTCTTTCATATATTTTAAAGCTGATATTATCTAAGGAAAAAAAAAAAGAAAACCGGAAAGAAAAAGTTTCATAACGAAATAAAATCATGCATCGTATCTATATATGAATACGTATGAACCAAAAATTGTGGAACCAGGAAAAAAATTTACAGCCTTAAAACGTTAATAGTACTGTTTTACTATACAATAGCATTGGTACAGTGTTGGTTTTCATTCATGATCATTCGTCAATTTTTCTTTTGCTACTTATAAAACAGTTTATCGGCGATTACAAGCACAATAATGATGATAACAACAATAACTATCATTTTAAAGGAACTAATACTTCTGCCTACAGACCTACACACGACTAATATGTATGCACACACGCTCTATGTCACTGAGAGGTAAGTCTGTCGATCGAATTTAAAAGAGACAAACTTAAACTATTCGGAACGTCTCCTACAGATCGCAAACAAAACATTTTCTTTCCCTTGGTAACAAAAAACAAAAAAAGGAAGCGAATGGGTACCAGATAAAACAAAAACAACTATGCAAGAAACAATAATCGGGATTAGGCTTGTTTAATCCTCATCACTCTCTCTCTCTCCCTGTCGTTCTATCATCCCTATTCACACTTTTCCTTCTTCGGATGTTGGCAATGGGTCAGGTATATAACAGATAACTAGATAAATGTATGTATGCTTCTATACATTATAAAGATATTTTAAAATCTGGTTTTTACTTAAACGTGTAATACGAGTTATCTCCAGTGACGGTTGAAGGAGAGAAAAAGAGAGAAAGTGAATGTGTGTGTGTGTTTCATTCTGTGTATGTGTGTATGCGGCGTCATTTCTTAAAAAGCTATCTCTCTGCCTAGATAGAATTGACACAATTGCGCTTAACACCATTCGTCTCTTCGGCTGTCTTTCTTCATAGTCTTTATTTTCTTTTTATTTACTAAACTCATATCCCCCTCTACCCAAACGGTGTTTGTTGCTGTTTTCTTTCCTGCATAGATTTCCTCTATTTTTTTTCTCCCTATCTTTTTGCTTCTGCTGGTATTTATTTCTCTCTCCGACTTGTGTATGTAAAAACATTACCTAATTTCTATTGTCGTTCGAATTGATATATCTGTCGACGGTCGAATTCGGAAACTTTTAGCATAGCACTCTCATTTATAAATGAAGTAAAGTAATTCTTAATTTTAAAAGCCGACACTTGGTATTCGGGCAAAGCGGTATTTCTGTTTCATAAGAATCAAGACTCATTAAAATTAACCATGAGCTTTTGTTTTTAACGCATTGTTTATTAATGCTTGTGCTATAACTAATATCTAATAATATTTTTCGTTCATTTGTTTTATGCTAAATAAAACTGCATTAAATTACAAATCTAAAACAGAAGACAAGCAGATTAAAAAAAAATAAGTAAAACCGAGTACTATCATTATTTTCTATTTCTCTTCACTCTGTTGGCATGAAACATTCTTTTTAGTGTTCCTATCGACTAATCTTATTTTGTTTACTTTCCTTCCTGTCCTAGCTAAATGCGGCCAGCAAGATTAGTTGGATCAATACGACACTTTCAACGACTCATGGGGAAATGTTTTTGGCACATTAATGTTACACAGTAAATAACTATAACTATAAATAGCTCCTCGATCAAGAAGTTTATTAGGTTTTGCATTTTCTTTCTTTTGTTACAGTCCTATTCTACAAATCTTACTCTACTGCCGTGTAGAATCTGGTGTGGGACAATTCAACATATTTTTTAGTGTGTTGTAGTAATTTCTCACATAGGCACAGCATCGATAACAATAATAATTGACTAAGTAGTCTGTTGCTTCTTTGCATTCGGTGCAATTAATAAGGTAGTAAGATTTTTAAAGTTAATTTGCTGACACTGTAGAGATTCCTTTTCCTTACTAGTTGTATCTCCGCCCATCCATACACCCTACCGACACTATCACCACTCTCCACCTTTTCTTTCTATTACCAACACAGCAACAATTCTTGCTATTTCACTGTTTATCTTCGCTCGCATTCGAGGACTAACCAAATACTTACTTCAAGAGTGTGAGAAAGAGAAAGAAAACGGAGCAATAACATCAGCAACAACAAAGACTTAGCAACAAAACTAACTGCTGACTTAAAAAATTTGTTTCCTTCTCAAAACGAAAAAAAGAAAAAAACTACACAAAACCCAAACAAATAACAACTCTAAGGCGTCTGTCTGTAACCAGCCGTCTCTAATTGCTTTCATTTCTCGGATATTCAATATTATTTACATTGTTTGCCGACTCCCACCTCCATCTATATTGGCATTTACTTTCTTCTTTCCACGGAGAGACACTGGGAAAAAAAGTGTAAAAATGCAAGTAAAGATTTGTTTGTTTGTTTCTTCTGTTGATTTGTCTATAATGCATACAGAAATGCAAGTTGTGTAAATAAATAAATAGATAAAAAAAGAAGCGAAAAAACGACAACATTGGAAAGACGAGTAGAATCTAATTTACCGTAACATGGATAAATCAAATGAGTAAATAATAGTTAATCGCAAAAAATGTTTTAAAAAAAGAAAAGTAACTAATTGTTTACTTCGATACAAAAACGAACAAAAGACAATTTATGTTTTATATTTACCACATGAAAACATTCCTACCGGAGTCTAGTGTTGCTACTTGCATACGGACTGTTTTGGTGTTATAACTGATTCCATCACCACGAAGCCATGCATCCTGCCAAAGTTATTACACAGGTTTCAATTTTTCGTCCAACATATTCTGCATCCTCCACACTTCGGACGTTCATACAAATGGTGCCCGGCAAACCGTCCATGCCGTTCCAAACTTCTCTGTTATTCATCAGTATTCTACTTCTAGGGTTTTTACCGTCCAGCAAACCATCATTAGTTACGGGTGAAGTCGTAAGGACATGCGATCCGATTGAAATTCCGACCTGCAAACGACAAGGTTACAATGTCACGGGTATGCCTAATTTAGCCGGTGACGATAAACAACGGGATGCCCAACTACAGCTTAATACATTCAGTCCACTTATTCAGTATGGCTGTAGTTCTCAATTAACTTTTTTCTTGTGTTCCGTCTTTGTGCCAATGTGCACAGATAAAGTGAAAGAGCCGATCGGGCCATGCCGACCTATGTGTGAAAGTGTGAAACGGAAATGTCAACCTGTTTTACAAGAGTTCGGCCTTAGCTGGCCTCCCA
>NC_042997.1:85149685-85162185 GCF_006345805.1 Octopus sinensis | reverse complement strand
CTTTTTTTTGTTTTTCACACATTAACTTGTGTAGGTTGAACTATGCAAAATGTTAGAGAGAGAAAACCTACCTGTTTCTTGCAATATGTACCAATACATATATCTAAAGCAAATTCTTTTTCAGGGGCTCATAAAATACTATTGTAGATCCCCAATTTATTATTTTGTTGCGTGGACTCCCAAAAGTCTTATATGGACCCTCAGGGGCCGTATGGATCCGGTTGAAAACCACTATTTCTAGACTGAATATCCCATATTAGATTACAAGTCAGCACAGCTTGTTCTTGATAACTTAGCTACTGAAGGTTAAGGTCATCCAGGGTGGTTGCTACAGTCCCGTTAGGTGCTGCAGTAAAAAAAACAGCAACTTTTTTCTCCTTCACACGTCATTTCGGCTATTTATTTATAGACATTACTGACTATTATAGTTTGACAAACATGTCCGCCATAAAGACAAAACTCTCTCCTCCCCTATCCCACTAAAAGTCCCCACAAAATGAAATAAAAAAAAGCAGGCATGGTTTTAGAGGGGAATAAATAACACTTAGATATGTCAGGATATATTTAAGTATAGATAGACAAGAGTAGTAAATACAGTGGAAGCTGCTTATTATCAGAGATATTGTTATCAAAATTAGTGCGTTCTAAACAATTTCAAGATATTCTTCTGCTTTAATGTTAACAGCTGGTTGTTATTGTCTGAAAGGCTCCGCCCAAAAGTAATCGCAATGAACGGCATCAACTATAGTACATTTTAAATTTACTTCCTGAACACATACGCACCCATATACATAGTACACGCATATAAAATTTATGTAATTACATGTTTTTTTCCAAAAATTTATTCATTGCTTTTTGTTTTTAAAACAAAATTCGGTTGCTATTGTGTGGTATGTTGTTTTAAAACTTGGCAGTCATTAATATTAGGATATCAAGAGGTTGGGCCAACGCATTTCCATTGTTGAATATAATTTGTATTTCTATGAATTAATTAACTAAATTTATTTACAAACGATAAACTAGTTACAGTAATTATATCACCACTGATTTCCTGTTATCATAGTGTTGTTGATGTCATTGTTTAACCCCCAGGCCAGCAGTTAGATGTGATCAAATCAAATAGTGTTCCAACAATGACCATCACGACTGGAATATTTTCTCTTATCTTGTCAGACACAGGTTACGGTAATATTATCTATCATGAGTTGAACAAAATTAGGCTATTATTTCTGGCAACTCGAGTGATCACGTGGAGCTGCTACCCCAATAGCTCGGCGTTGCAATATATATTAAACACACTTCAAAACTATGTAATCAAGTAATATGACTTAAGTGTTTGTTGGTTACCTTGCAGGTGTGCATTGTTTGACTGGCCTAGTTTTTCAACTCTTGCTGCAGTTAAAGTACAAACTAACCACTGTTGCTTTGCTGGTGATAATTTCCCCAGCAGAGATGTAAGATATATTGAACAATGGAATTGTATTTGCCTAACATTCTTATTACCTGTTGATTGTGTTTTCGTTTCCAAGTGAGCCTCTTATGTGGTCGCACGACTTGCTAGATATCTCAACCTAAATGTCGCATCAAAAGACACCGTATCATTTTATTTTTTTATCTTTCACCCTCTATTTTTTTAAAAACTTGTCTTAGTCATCAGACTGCGGCCACGCTAGGGCTCTGTCCTGAAGGGTTAAGTTGAACAATTCGATCCTAGTATTATATTTTAAATGTCTGGTAACTTATTTCATCGGTCTTTTTTATCGAACCAGTAAGATATGTGAAAGTAAACAAATCATCACCGGTTGCCAAACGGTAGGAGACAAACACGAAAGCAAAGATACACACACACACCCAATACGCGATGGGTTTCCGCACAGTTTCTGTCTACCAAATTCCCTCAGAAGGCAATGGTCGGCCTAGGGATATAGTAGAAGGTATAGAAGTGGGACAACCCGAAGAGCACGTGATTGTAAAACGAGATTTTTAACCATACAAAGAAGGGGAGACATTAGTTAATGTATGTACACCTAGATACTCTTAAAAAAAGATGGTTACGACTGGAACACCTCGATCCAATTTGACCTCGGGTTAAACAAAAGCAACAACAATGAACACAGTTCCTTTCCTGAGTCTTCAGTTCCCATTGTGAGACACCGCCCATCTTTATTATCTACACTGGGCAAAAACCATTTCATTCTAGTTTCGGTCGCAGTTGATTCCTTCCAGAGAGTAATAGGAGAAAAAAATCTTCGGTGTTTCCCCACGGGACAGGAGATGAGTATGAGGAATAGAGGAAAGTGGGGTGTAAAAAAGAAAAATGAGAAAAGAAAGCGGTATCGTTGTGATTTTTTTTTTTCAGAATCATAATTTCCGTCGTATGAAACAGGAATACTAAGATATAAAACAAAACCCTACCCTTTTACTTAACCTAAAGGTATATAACAGGACTTCAAATTCGAAATTTCCACGAAGAATCAACTCCAGTAATTGACTGGTATCTTAAATATTAAACTCGACTCCTTTTTTTTACTCCCTTATAAGTATGGGACTCCTAATCCGAAACTTTCACGAAGAATCAATCGCGGCAATGGACTGGTACCTCAGTTATCGAACTCGGAACGATGTAAGACGAATTGAGTTTGAGCGGGATCTGAACTCGGATCGTTGGAGTGCCAGAAAATATGTCTGGCATTTAAACAGCTCTGTTAGCTTGCCCACCTTAACAACCACTTGTATCGCTAAGACATATATTAGACTTCTTTCTGTCTCTCTTGAACTAATTAGAAAACGTTGAATGATATATAATACGAAAAACACACCATGCTGCCTGAACGGGAATCGAATTCACGACCGACATGTGACCAACAGCCAAACCATTAGGCATCGCACCTACATATGCAAAATATACATAATTATATACTACTTGTAGGCTTGTGGAAATTGCACGCTCTACTTATGTTCTATTTTCAACTTTGATGCATAAATTCTCTTATTTCTGTTTTATATACAGCATAAGACTTGTAAAATCTTTACATCGATTCTCTATCTTAAAGATTTCGATTATGTCTTCGATTTTGTTTGATAGTTAACATTGTTGGGCGTATAACATTCATACTTCTTTTATTATGTTAAATATTTCGGTTGTCTTATATTTTGTTTCATAGCTAACGTTGTTGAACGTGTAATATTTATGTCGTTTTATGTTAAGTATTTCAATTGTCTTCGATTTCGTTCTACAGTTGACGTATAATATTCGCACTTGTATTATTGCCTTAAATATTTCAATTATTTCTTATATATCGTTCCATAGTTAATATTGTTGAATGTTTTTAAAGTGTAACACGCGAACATATGTTGCGACAAACCACATGATAATGTATATTTTAAAAAATGTATGTTTTATTAAGTTGATTCAATGTAGTTCATTCAACACTACTATTTCAAAGATATGTACATCATATAAAAATAACGAACATGCATATTTGCATGCATGCAACATGAATTTGAGCGCGCGTACACACTCACACTTACATTCATTTTCGTATGTACATACATACATACATACACACATATACACGCTCACAAACTTAATTCATTTTCGTATGTGCACACATGCATAAATACCTACATACATGCATGCATAAACACACACATACGTACACACACACACATATATACGTACACACACATTCACATGTATATAGATATAGGCATACACAGCTGCGTTGGTGACATGAGCGAAGAGTGCGATTTGCGTGATGCTTGGTTGCTATTTCTAGCAAGTCCGAGTGACTCCTCTGTAGAAGATCTATCCTTTTATGATTTATTACAATATCAAAATCAAAATCAAAACCAAATCAAATCAGATATCAGAAAGCAGAACCAAAATCGAAGTCGATCAACATTAATGGAAATTGCAGCTGTGATACCAGTGCCGGTGACAAGTAAGCGAACCATCCGATCGTAGCCGTTGCCAACGCCGCCCCGACTGGCCTCCGTGCCGGTGGCACGTAAAAGCACCATCCGTTCGTGGCGGTTGCCAGCCTGGCCTGGCCTCCGTGCCGGTGGCACGTAGCACCATCCGTTCGTGACCGTTGCCAGCCTCGCCTGGCCCCGTGCCGGTGGCACGTAAAAGCACCATCCGTTCGTGGCCGTTGCCAGCCTCGCCTGTCCCCCGTGCCGGTGGCACGTAAAAGCACCATCCGTTCGTGGCCGTTTGCCAGCTCCGTCTGGCACCTGTACGGGTGGCACGTAAAAAGCACCCACTACACTCACAGAGTGGTTGGCGTTAGGAAGGGCATCCAGCCGTAGAAACACTGCCAGATCAGACTGGGCCTGATGCAGCCTTCTGGCTTCACAGACCCCAGTTGAACCGTCCAACCCATGCTAGCATGGAAAGCGGACGCTAAATGATGATGATGATGATGATGAGTTAATATTGTGACCCTCATGTATTTCCTCTGAAGTAAAAGTACTCCAGTTCTTAATCAACGAGTTTCAAAATTGGGTTCACCATAATTTCACTTGTCTTAGCATGAAATTTTTAAAATTCGTTTATACTCACTTTGATTAACCTTTCGATTCTTTTTTTTTTTTTTTTTTTCTTTTCTTAGTTCGAGCTGGTAGAATCGTTAGCGCGCTAAATGAAATGCTTGGTGGTAGTTCTTCCGGTTTTTTAAATTCTGAGTTCAAAATCCGCTGAGGTCGACTCTGCCTTTCATCTTTTAGAGTACGATAAAATAAGTACCAGTCAAGCACTGAGGTAGATGTCATTGAGTAACCACTTTCCTTCAAATTTCAGGCCTTCATCAGATAAAAATTATTAAGCTGGTAGAATCGTAAGCATGCCGGACAAAATACTTAGCAACGTTTCCCCATCATTGCGTTCTGAGTTCAAATTCCGCCGAGGTCGACTTTGCCTTTCATCCTATCGGTGTTGATGAAATAAGTACCATCTGAGCACTGGAGGCGATGTAATCGACTTATCCCTCCCCCCGACTGAGCAGACTTATGATGAAATATGTATCAGCTGTGGCTACCCCAGCCGTCTCACGATCACTGTGTACCTAGAACTATATCATCTAATCTCTTTTCAAGAGAGAAACTTGGGGTGCGATATCTAGCAGGTCGAGCCCATTATAATAGAGGATCCTTCCGACATTAGTAGTAAATGAAATGATATCCCGTTTGAGAGTTCAAGCCAGAAGAACCCGGTCTACAACTTTATCTTATGCGTGTTCCGGCCATTAGACTGCGGCCATGCTGGGGCACCGGCTCGAATCTTTAGTCGAATGAATCGACCCCGGTACTTATTTTTAAATCTGGTATTTATTTTATCGATTCTTTTGCTGAACCGCTAAGTTACGAGAACGTAAACACAACAACACCGGTTGTCAAGCGGTGGCGGATGCACAGACACAAGTCATAGACACACATACATACATGCATATATATATATATATATATATATATATATATATATATATCTATATATATATTATATATATATATATATATATAATATATATATATATATATATATATGACGAGCTTCTTTCAGTTTCCGTCTACCGAATCCACTCACAAGGCTTTTGTTGGCCCGAGGCTATAGTAGAAGACAGTTGCTCAAGGTGCTATGCGGTGGGGCTGAACCTGAAACCATGTGACTGGGAAGCAAGCTTCTTACTACACCATCACGGCTATGCCTATAGTTACTTTGTTTACTTAATCCCTTTGCTCTCTATGCAGGATAGGCCACCGATGTCCTTTTTCTTCTAAATCTAGTTGTTTTTGAATTGTCATCGATGCATCTAGAACTTAGTTTTTTTTTTTTTTTTTTTCCAGTTAGGGGTGTTCACTCTACGCAAAACTATTTTTACATTTAGGAAGAAAGTCTTCATATTTTTTATCTTTTATCTGTGACGCATGGGAGACCCAACAAGGAGCTTGTGCTTCAAGGGAATAGCTCTGGGGCTCATTAAACCCTTTAACATATAAACCAGCCATACCAGACCCTAATATTCCACATGTTTTATGTTCAAACTGGCCAGATGCCACCTCTCATACCTGCCAAACAATGTCATTCTAGAAATATACAATCACGTCATCGAAATTTTGAAGCTACGAAATAATGCATGATTACCATAAAGCAATGTGAATAAACAAGCATTACATTTGACAGAATAATCTGAATGCTAAAGGGTTAAGGGATACAAACCACCAAAGTGCAACCACGACTAGACCTTGTGGTGGACAACCTTGTACTGGATGAGATTGCTTTGCAAAATCTCTTTTTGTATGAACACTGTAATCTGAGTAGAGAAGTAGCATTACTAGTATTTGTAGTTATTGAGTTCAAGACTAATCTTAAAATAACAGACTTAATCAAAGGCATTCCAGTGGTGAAAATCCGATATTTTCTCCTATTTGGACATATCTCAGGATGACATTATATTACGCATATTCACCGTCTTTTAGAACGTTAGCCTGTGATGTGAGGGAGATTTGGTTGTTATTTTAAGCAGGCTTTTTGTCTGCTTTTGTTTTCTTCTTTATTATTATTGCCACACCCACTCATAGTACTTGTTGTAATAGTTGTATTATTGTTATTATAATTATAATAATAATAATTATTATCATTATTATTATTATTATTATTAGTAGTAGTAGTAGTAGTAGTAGTAGTAGTAGTAGTAGTAGTAGTAGTAGTAGTAGTAGTAGTAGTAGTAGTAGTAGTAGCAGCAGCAGCTGCAGCTTTCCAGGTATGATCATCCAGAGATTTGGCTGTTTTCTCTAGCAGACTCCCTCATTGCCTCATGTCACTGTCATCGTTGTCTTACAGGACATCACTATACCATCGTTGGTATAGTGGTCATCACTCTTATTATTAGGGCAGTGGTAAAGCGGTTTGCTGACAGAATCGTTAGCACGCCGGGTGAAATGCTTAGCGGTATTTCGTCTGCCGTTACGTTGTGAGTTCAAATTCCGCCGAGGTCGACTTTGCCTTTCATCCTTTCGGGGTCGATAAATTAAGTACCTGTTACGCACTAGGGTCGATATAATCGACTTAATCCATTTGTCTGTCCTTGTTTGTCCTTTCTGTGTTTAGCCCCTCGTGGGTAATAAAAAAAAAGGTATTTCGTCTGTCTTTATGTTCCTAAGTTCAAATGCCGCCGAAGTCGACATTGCCTTTCATATATTCGAAGTCAATAAAATAAGTATCAGTTTAATTCCTCCAAAATAGCTGGCCTTGTGACAAATTTGTGAAAACCATTATCATCATTAAGGCAAGTCAGTTAGCGCCCAGGGCGAAATGCTCAACGGTTCTGAGTTCAAATTCCACTGTGGTGGACTTTGACTTTCATATTTTCGGTGTCGATGAAATCAGTATCAGTAAAGCACTGGGTGCGAATGTAATCGACTTTCCCCTTCCTCAAAATTTCAGGCTTGCACCTACAGCTGAGATGATTATTAGGGCAGTGGTTGGTATGTAAGGTACAACCACCAAATTCTAACCTCAAAATTTAGTCTAAATGCTTTTGCTAATATTTAACGTGATCCTATTACAACCGGAGTTCAAATGCATACGAGTAGACGAGATACTATTACTGATTATATATCTCCGAGATGGATGTATGGAAACTCATAAATCCTTCCTGGCAAGAAATGTTTTCAGGTAGCATAAATATGAAAATAACTATCTGAAGAATTCATCTTATGCTCATCTTTACTTCCAGCCTAAAAAGATTATGACCACGGATAAATGTTTTCTACTGTTAAGCTTTGGGTTCATCAAAGCATTATGAATCAAAATTCGTAGGGAGAAAGCATCCAGTAGTATGAGCACGCACGTGTACCTCACGCTAGCGTGTATATATATCTATATTGCTGTATGTTTGTATTTATATATGTATATACAGGCATGTATTTATGCATATAATATACATATGTATGTATACATCGTTAGTGTTTGTTTACAGCTGTTGTCAAAAACGATGCTTTGTATATGTTGTAGGCGTCCCATAACTTAGCACTTCGGCAAAAAGATTTGATAAAATATTTATCAGATTGAAATACGTACTAGGCTCAATATAATCTTCACGCCGCTTTTGTAGCATTTGCTTATCTTAAATGCCATAATCATTATCATTGTCTAACTGAATAAAGTTACAAGATCGTAATTTCGATATAATTTTCACTGGATTTACGTGAGGAAATCTGCAGAGTTTCTTGAGTTTATAATTGATGAAGGAAACGGAAGATGGATTTAGTATGAATCTTTATTTAGCATGACGATCGTTTCGGCCTATCCTACAACTGTCCCTCTTTGGCATGTTCGCGTTCGTTGTACCTGCATACATAGATACATATATACATAAAGATCAACTGCCCGGCGGAATTGAGCAGAGACTAGCTTTCCAGTGGATATGAAAGAAGCGTCAAAAATCGGAAGAAAGGAGAACATCTATGGACGACTAATGGGAAAACACAACTCTTATATCCAGCGTAGAGATTTTTATTTGTGCTTATTATACTAATTATCATAGGTGCAGTGGATTGCGTCACGCCAGATTTCAATTAAAGGTAAGAATGACTGGAGAAGCAAACTGATCTGCATTCTCCAGACGAAGTCAATTAGTGATACAGTGAAATTTACAAACCATTCCAGGGATTCTCCATTTGAGGTGCCTGGATTGATGACTCCTCCCCATACACAGAGGCATATATACACATGGAATACACACACATAAATAGGAATGAATGGGAAAATACATACATATTAAAATGACACGCATACCTACGACGTGAGTGAGAGTTTAGTCACACATACACATATGCAGAGGCAGCAGATATAAGCATAAAATAATGAAATTAAATATACATACACAAACCCCAAGAGTCTTCGTTACTTAAACAAAAGAACCTTGTTACGTAATGACTGGTTTGAATTCTGCAAAGGAAAGACAAAAATTTTAATAAATTCTGATGAAAAATATACATGCATACGTATACACACACACACACACACACACGCATATATATATAGATATGTATGCACATATATATAAACATATATCTATACATATAGATATACCTACATATACATATATATATATATATGTATATATATATATATATATATATATATATATATATTATATATATATATATATATATATATCTATATATACATGAGTACAAATACGTAATATATATTCATTTGCATATACAACTATAGGCTGATGATTATACTATATATATATATAATATACACACACACACAAAATGGTGAAGGGGCGAAAAGAGAATTAGAGAAATAGATGGAGGTGAAAACAACAGTATACAACATCAACATGATTAACATAAACTTACATGGAAATGGGTGCGTAGCGTACAATCAAATAATAATATAAATTATATATATATTATTATATATATATATATATGCGTATATGGGTAGAGGACGTCACCAAGAAAAAATATGAAATGCGAAAGCAAATGAGTTCAATATGCAAACAACGAGAGAAACAAATGGAAAACAGGACAAGTAATACAAAGAACCACCCTTCATTAGTTGTCAGCTGTCTATATACTCCTCACTTCGAGGTTTGAACGACACTATGAGTCTTCGAAGATAATTGCTCCCATAAGTACCAAGGTAAAATTTTGGATAAATGGACGGTTAAAGTTGGGAACAGGACAGTGGAGACTACCCTCGTTCTAGTCTAACGAACCTCGATGTTTGTTTTGGTTCGGTTTACTTGTGTGTCTCCACTGTCCTGCTTTTGCTCTTAACTTTGCCTCTCTATGAATCTAAAATTTTATTTTTATTCTTATGGGAGTAACTGTCTTCGAATACTCATATTGTCGTCCAATGCTCGAAATGAGGAGTAGCTAGACAGCCGACAACTGATGAACGGTCTTTCTCTGTATTACTTGTCCTGTTTTCCATTTGTTTCTCTCGTTGGTTGCGTATTGAACTCCTTTGTTTTCGTATTTCAAGTTGTTTAGAGTTGGTGACGTCCTGTACCCATATAAGAATATGTATAAGTATATATATATATATATATATATATATATATATATATATATATATTATAATTATTATTTGATGGAACACCACGCATATATATATATATATATATATATATATATATATATATATATATATATATATATATATATATACATATATACATATATATATATGTCTATATATTTATATATATATAAATTTATATAAATATAAATATATTTATATATAAATTGATATATCTCTCTTTTATTTTTCTCTTTTACTTGTTTCAGTTATTTGACTGCGGCCATGCTGGAGCACCACCTTTAGTCGAGGAAATCGACTTATTCTTTGTTAGCCTAGTACTTATTCAATCGGTCTCTTTTTCCGAAGCGCTAAGTTACGGGGACGCAAATACACCAGCATCAGTTATCAAGCGACGTCGGGGGATGGGGGGGCAAACACACACATATATACATATACATATATACGACGGGCTTCTTTCAGTTTCCGTCTACCGATTCCACTCACAAGGCTTTGGTCAGCCTGAGGCTATAGTAGAAGACACTTACCCTAGATGTCACGCTGTGGGACTGAACCCGGAATCCTGTGAAATCTAATGTTCTCAGCTTAGTTTTTCCTTGAGGCGGGCCAGATAGGAGCAATCTCGAGTATAATCATCCGAAATTACAAAGATAATCTGGAACTTGACTGAAGAAAGAAAACTTCGAATGACCGGTCCTTGTTTTCTTTGTATCGTGTATCTGGATGTTTTGTTGTCCCTTTCTTGTATCACCTAACTGTCTGGATGTTTTGCGTTCCCGGCCCATCACGAATTACTGCAGAGATGCTCAAAATATCTGGCAGTTTCGGCATTAGCCTCGTCACCCGTATAGTTAACCAGGTGATACACGAAGGAGTCATACCCAATGACTGGTGTAGCAGCACTATTGTCAACTGCTACAAAGGAAAAGGCGACGCTTTAGATACAAATAATTACAGAGGTATCAAATTTTTGGATCAGATAATGAAGGTCACGGAAAGGGTCATAGCCCAACTAATTAGGGAGAGAATCAGTTTGGATGAGATGCAGTTTGGTTTCGTGCCAGGGATAAGCACCACTGATGCTATATTTCTGGTAAGACAGCTGCAGGAGAAATACCTAGCCAAAGATAAGCCCCTCTACCTGGCTTTCGTTGACATGGAGAAAGCCTTCCACAAGGTCCCCCCGATCCCTTATCTGGTGGTCAATGAGGAAACTAGGGATAGATGAATGGTTAGTGAGAGTCGTGTACAGGGATGCTGTCAGTAAGGTGAGGGTTGGCAACGTGTACAGTGAAGAATTCCGGGTAGAGGTAGGGGCCCAACAAGGTTCAGTCCTCAGCCCCTCCTATTTATCATAGTCCTCCAGGCAATTACGGAGGAATTCAAGACAGGATGCCCCTGGGAGCTCCTCTATGCTGATGACCTTGCTCTAATTGCTGAGTCACTAACAGAACTAGAGGAGAAGTTTCAAGTGTGGAAACAAGGATTAGAATCGAAGGGCCTTAGAGTCAACTTAGCTAAAACCAAAGTCCTAATAAGTAGGAAGGCAGGCAAACCACAAATCCCTTCAGATAGATGGCCCTGCTCAATCTGTAGAAAAGGCGTAGGTAGAAACTCTATAAGATGTACCCAGTGTAAGCTATGGACACATAAGAAGTGCAACAATATCAAAGGAAGGCTAACTGGGAGGATAGTTTTCGTATGTGGCAGATGCTCGGGCGTTATAAATAACACTGAAAATGTCCAGAGAACAATTTCCGCCACATTCCAGGGAAACAAACTAGAAGTAGTTGATAGCTTCTGTTACCTAGGTGACCAAGTCAGTAGCGGGAGAGGGTGCACTAAAAGTGTAGCCGCTAGAATAAGAATAGCCTGGGCTAAGTTCAGAGAGCTCTTACCTCTGCTGGTGACAAAGGGCCTCTCGCTCAGAGTAAAAGGTAGACTGTACGACGCATGTGTATGCACAGCCATGCTACATGGCAGTGAAACAAAGGCCGTGACTGCTGAGGATATGCGTAAGCTCGCACGGAATGAAGCAAGCATGCTCCGATGGATGTGTAATGTCCGTGTGCATACTCGACAGAGTGTTAGTGCCCTGAAAGAAAGGTTGGACCTAAGAAGCATCAGATGTGATGTGCAAGAGAGACGACTGTGCTGGTATGGTCATGTGACGAGAATGGATGTCGATAGCTGTGTGAAAAAGTGCCACACCCTAGCAGTAGAGGGAACCTGTGGAAGAGGTAGACCCAGGAAGACCTGAGATGAGGTGGTGAAGCATGACTTTCAAACATTGGGCCTCACCGAGGCAATGACTAGTGACCGGGACCTCTAGAAACATGCTGTGCTGCAGAAGTCTTGGCAAGCGCAAGTGTGACCATAACCTTGTGGCCTATGCTAGGGGTGTAACCAGTCCACTAATGCGTGCCTTTTCTTCATTGGA
>NC_042997.1:85132185-85144685 GCF_006345805.1 Octopus sinensis | reverse complement strand
ATATTCCATAGTTAAGTAGACAGAATCAGCGCCACACTCTATGTGACAAGGCTGGACTTTTAAACTTCGAGTTCAATCCGTCCAATGGACTTCCATGCTTTCTCCGCCAGCCAAATTTGTCACAAGGCTCGGGTCGACTCGAGGCTGAGATAAAAGGCACTTACTCAAAATGGCACGCATTGGGATCGAAACCAACGGCTCTTTAGCGTTCCGCCATAGTCCACCCATATAAAGTAGTCATCATCATCATCATCATCATCATCATCATCATTAAGATCCCTTAACTAATGCAGCCAGTCGTTGGAGTACCATTCTAGACACCTTCATAGTCAGCTGTCGCCACTAATCTCTGTTCTGCCATGCGTAGCAGGTTTACTGTGTTGTGACTTGTTTAGTACTTGGTATTGTCAAACCAGGATTTTCTCCGTCTTCCTCTCTTTCGCCCTCCCTCAACTGTGCCTGAAGAATGGTTTTAGGCAGGAAGTTGTAGCGGGATGCATGACCGTACCAGGCAAACTTCCGTCTTTTTTCATACGCTGGGGGTGGTTCTTGTATTTAAAGTAGTACAGAAATATAAAATAGCAGATGGGAGCACTAGAAATTAAAATAGCAAATATAAAATATAAAATAGCAAATGAAGCACTAGAAATTAAGAGTGTTTGGCTAACTCCAATCAATATAGCATCTTATCTAATTCTATAAGTAATAATAACGTTTTGGTTCCTTGACAGAAATACCAATCTGTTGCTACTGAATATCATCACCTCTAATCTGAAGGTTGTTTCTATATGAATGAATGCAGAATGTGAGAAATGGCCTGAATGAATGCAGAATGTGAGAAATGGACTGAAATAATGCATCATCATACTCTAAATCAGCGGTTCTCAACCTTTGGGGTCTGCGAACTCCTTTCATTCCTATATTACTCTGGTTGTCCCTCATAGACATCAGATATTTTAAAAATCCTATTGTATTTTTAGAATTAAATATCATTATGATATATATATTTTTTTAAATTGTTAAAATATTTTGTATATTGTGGAAGCATAACCAATTTATTGCACATAAATTTTAACAGCAAAATCTTATATGGACCCCCAAGGGTCATATAGACCCTGGTTGAGAACTACTATTCTAAATTATACGCTTTTACTCGGTGTGTCTGTTCTGCATGCTGCAGTTAATACTGTATTTGGAGTAGCAAAACAGTAGAGTGTTTTATTGTGTTTACTTTCAACTCCTTGCGTTCTGAGTCTAAATTTCTCTGTTGACCGTTTTGGCTTTTATCCCTTCCAGGGTTGATAAAATTAAAGAAGAGACTGTCGAGTTGACTTCTCCTTGAAGCACCATTACATATAAACGAATCCTTCTGCGGTGGTCTGGCGGATCTTTGTGGTTTTCGTCACTGTCTACAATTTTTACAATTATCTTTTAAAAAAATGTTTCAATGTATCAGATAGATGTGATTTTTGGCGCTGCATCCAAATTTGTTAATCATTTATACCCAACAAAATTTGGCAAAAATGTTATAAGTGTTCAAAATTTGATAATTTTCAGCCAATCAAAAGAGTACGCGTTCGTTGCCTCTTCCATCGTCATCGGCTTGTCAAGACATTAAACTAGCTACAGTAATCAGTGAAAAACGTGAAAACATACGTGAGCAAATTAAATATTTAAACGCTACGAACAAATTAACAGGAGTTGCAAGAAATAACAGTCAAAACACTGTTTAAAACAGACATTTATTAGTTAACGTAATTCAAGAACGAAAGTTTGCAATACACTCTATGATTTCATAAAATAAATTATCTTTCTCATATCTCCTTCTCCACATAGGAAAGGTTTAAAGCTGTGGCCATCGTTTTAGGATCGAATTCCTACCGTTATGAAAATAAACAATTATAGAACATGTAGTGTTTACACTCATTGTGCGCTTGCGCAGCATCTTTGGTTACTATGGAAACAGAGTTCTCACAATCAGCTATGCAATACGTGGTGTTTCGTTGCTTTGGTTACTATGGAAACAGAGTTCTTCGCCAAGGTGATTTGATTTGCTAAAACACCCAAATTTTGCAAATTTTAAAGGCTAATAACTTTTTAGTTGTGGTTTATAGGCAAAATGAACTTCAGTTTCATAATGAGTATAGAAAACTTAATCCATATACCAAACAGTAACGAAGGCCACAAAGATCCGATCTGGCGAAATGTCAACTTTTATGACATGATGCTTTGTTTTGCAGCAAGTCTTTTATCTTTTACTGTTTACTTGTTCCAGTCATTGACCTGCTGCCAAGCTGGGGTACCGTCTTGACAGATTTAGTTGAGCAAATCAACCCTAGTACTTATTTTTCTAAAGCCTGATACTTATCCTAACGTACTCCATGGTAGAATTGCTAGGTTATGGAGGACGTAAACAAACCAGCACTAGTTGTCAAGTGGTGGTAGACACACACACACACACACACACACACTCTCTCTCTCTCTGTATATATATATATATATATATATATATATATATATATATATACATACACAACAAGCAGCTTTCGGTTTCCGTCTACCAAATCCACTCACAAGACTCAGGTCGGCCCGGAGCAATAGTAGAAGACACTTTCCCATGGTGTCACGCAGTGGAACTGAACCCGGCGCCATGTGGTTGGGAAGCAAACTTCTTACCACACAGTTACGTCTGTACTAAATAAATCTAAAAGTCATTAGTTTAAAGATATTTCCAGAGCAGTATTTCCCAATTTTTTCATATCCATGGACACTTTTTTCTATTTAGATGAAGTTTCCCACAAGCCCCATGCTTTTGAAAAGTCTGCCTACTCAATAAGCTTATTAAGTATGCAATTCAGTTTTCCTAGTTTCACATCTCGTTTGAAAATCACATAATCTGAGTAATTATGTTTTACACTGCAGACTTTTACAATTTTGAGCACGGACTTCCAGTACTATCTCTATAGAGCTTAGGTTTGGGACCGCTAATTTAAGTCTGCATTATATAATGTTCTATTCTTATATAAAACAGTAAGTAAAGTGTGGGATTTCAGGAAGGTTTGACTGCTATTTCTAGCAAGTCAGGCAACCACATAGAGTCTTCTTAGTTCACTTGTTAAACAACTTACTGTGGCTTAACAATAGACTAACTCTGATCGTGCAAACCTTTGATTAAAAGCATCCCATCCGGACTATATTATTTAATGTCTTACCCCTCCTTTAATAGAGTGGAGTGGGATTTGGGGGAGGTATGGTAGCTATTTCTCGTAGGTCAAGCGAGCATGACGAGACTCCCACATTGGTTCATGTACCCCATTTACATTTAGGTTACTGGTCAGTATAGAATTAGGTTGCTTTAGCCACAAAAACACCGTAACGTTGCTGTTGATATACAAACCGCTTACATACATGTCAGCTATCTATGGCTCTATTACTTCTACTATCTGCACTTTTGTTTGGAATGTTTAGAAGGAATAAAATTCAGTTGCTCTTTCAAAGTACAGTGAAAAATCATTGGTTAGTCGGTTCTACATACTTTCTGTTGTATTTCTGTTGTACTATTTTTCTTTATATTTATTTTTTATTTTATGTTTTTGATTGACAGTCCGACCTGCAGGTTATACAAATGTAGGTTAAGTTTGTTTCTGGTGAAATGAAGGTCACAGAGGTTAATCATTACCGCTCCACCACCAATTTCCTCTTCTCTCTGCTCTCCTCCTACATCACTTACCAATTCCGTTCGTTTGAAACTGTTCTTCCTTTGGCAGTTCTCTTTCAGTGACTGTGTTAACTCTTTGTGGTTTCTCAGCGTTAATAACTTACTATTTATTATTACTCATTATATGCAAGGATGAGCCGTCAGGTCGATTATGTCATCAATTTATAAGAAACTGCAGAGGCTCACCATCGTCGTCTTAGTTGCAGTTGTTATTTTTCTTCAGTTCCAGATTAGTCCTGATTGAGTAAACCTTTGATCAAACACATTCCGACTATGACCATTTCGACACTTTTTATTTTCTATCTACAATCATATTATCCAAAGTGTCTACTTTTAGAAAACGGTTGGATATAATTTAATTGAACTCTGACTGATATTTTTTGAAAGTCGGACGGTGACATCCAAACATCAAACATGTATGTAATCCACTTGCATCGTCTTGTGGTGTCCCTAATTTATTAGTAAGTTCATTTTAATAGCTGTTTCTTAGCGGGAAACTTAATTTGTTAATACTTATTAAGAAAGGTATGAACATCATGTCTTCTCTGTTTTCTTTTCTCTAACAAAAATAAAACCCAACGAAGTTCTCTGATTGTTGTCCAGTTATAGTTTAGCCCTGACTAAATATATGATTAAAAGCATTGCATCACGTTTTGCAAATATAGGATATCTAGGTCTACATAATTCCAACATGATCTTGCTTCCTTCCATTTTAAGGTTAGGGTTTAATTTAAAGAAGATTCGGCTAATATTTCTACTAGGTTTAGTGTCCATGTAGAAACTCCATCATTAATCACCGAATACACTATCTTATATTTATGTAAGAAGTTGTTATTGATTTCACAATTCGTTTAGTATGTTCTAAGCAGATCGACTCGATCATTCTGTTTCTTGATATGTAATGGAACAGACATCACTCATGGAGTGGAGAAAGCCTTGGACAACATGGTCTTCTCTCCTAAACTTTCCTTCCAGAAAATATTACGTAAAGATAAACAAAATATCCACATTGGTGATGAGTTGATTCAAGCCAACTGCGATCAACTTCTGATCTAAACGTAGTAAGGAGACCGATTACGTACGACTCACGGCCATTTCTCATATGCTAAATCTCTAGTGCTCTTATCTAAAGAAGTTTCAAAATGTTTTCTCCCACACAAACCAACGAAATAAAAAACAAAGAAATATCTTCTCAGGCCATTTTCAATTTGCTGGAAAAGTTGTGTTGAGCTATAGCTATTGAGACCAAGAGGAAATATGTTTCGTTTTTGATTTGTTATTGTTGTTTACCTGTTATTCTTGTTTACTTCTTATTGTTGTTTACCCTCTGTGATCGAAATCGAGTAGACTTATGGCTCTTTTAATTTTTTCTCTTTCTTTTTTATTAATTATTACTATAGACAGATGCATAGCTGTGTCGTTAAAAAGCTCGCTTTTTATCAAGGACTTTATTGTTTAATTTGCCCAATGCTTTCTCCCACGTTTCTTTTTTAAACCTTAGGGTATAAACTGAAAAAAAATTATCAGTTATTTTTTGCCGATCAAGCGAACATGTAAAGACTTCCCACACTGGTTTGTTCCTCTCCGATAAAAAAAAAAATAATTAATCAATATTCACTATTGTTTGAATATAACTAGGTCGATACTTACTATGGCATAAACACAATTAGGTCAATACTTACTATTGCAAAAGTATAATTAGATCAATACTTACTATTGTATAAACATATTTAGATCAATATCTAGTTTTGCTTGAGCACAAAATTAGGTCAATGCTTACTATTGCATGAACGTAAATAAGTTGTTACTTTTTTTTCTATGGACATAAAGGTCACACTTATGTGAACATAACTAGGTCAATATTTACTATGGTTTGGATACAATTAGATCTATATTTACTTTGGCATGAGCGTAATTAGATCAATATTAATACTATTCTATATATAATTAGGTAAATACATATTGCATCAGCATAATTGGGTCATTGCTTACTATTGCATGGATATGTCAGTCGATACTTACGTTAGAATAGTTAAAGGAATTCTTAGTATTTTATAAACATAATTAGAGGAATATTTTTTACGGCTGCATAATTATAATTAAGTCAACAGACTTACGTGAAAATAAAAGGGTCAATAGTAACTATTTCGGGAACAAAAACAGGTCAATAATCTCGGTTGTTTGGGCACCATTAGGTCAATAGTCACTATTGTGTGGATATAACTCGGTCAATAGTCATTATTGTGTAAACATATATGGATCAATAGTCACTATTCTGTGGGATAGTTGGGTCAAAACTGGCTATTGCATGGACCTAACTGGGTTAATAGTCACTATTATGTGAACATAATTAGGTGAATACTTACTATTGTATGAACATTATCATAATATACTGGATGAACGCGACGAACAAATGGATGAACACATGGATGAACACGAATATGTTTTAATTTTTACTATATTTTGTGTGCATTAATGCATTTGTAAGCATGGATCTAGGTTAAGTTTCACTGTGTTGCACACTGGCCAGTTGTCTTCTAATAAAACCCTGGATCGATCAAAGCCTCGTGAGTGGATTTGGTAGATGGAAATTGAAAGAAACCCATCGTATGTACACACACGCGCACATACACACACACACGCACACACCACAACACGCACAACACACACATACATGTGTGTGTGTAAGTGTGACTACGTGTTTGAGTCTGTTCTCTAAATGCTTGACGACCGGTGGTGGTTTGTTTACGCCCCCGTAACATTAGCAGTCCGGCAAAAGAGAACAATAGAACAAGTAACAGACTTTAAAGCAATAAGTACCGGGGTCGATTTGTTCGACTAGATTCCTGTCGAGGCAGTGCTCCAGTTTGACCGCAGTCCAATATCTGAAACAATATTAAAGATAAAAAATAAAAAATAATATGAAGCCAATATTTAGCATTGCATCAATATTAAAAAAAATTCAATCCCGGTTCTTTGTTACAATCAAGAACTGTTCTACGACGCATCCTTCCTGCCAGTTAGTTATACAAAGAAGACGCAAGCAAGAAACACATTTGTTTATCTTTCTTATTTATATATCTGGTTATCTTTCTTTCTCATATATATATATTTATGTAATATATATAATATATATATATATATATATATATTATATATATATATATAATATATATATATATATATTGGGTCATAGATAATGCGTTTTTTTATACTTTTATTTTCAAAATTAAGATAAAGTTCTTTTTAAATCTAGAATATACTCTCCTTCATTTCCTACAATGCAAATATATAGTGCGTGTGTTTTTATTGGCTAAACTGGCAAAATGACCATTCCGAAATCAACAATATATATTATATATATATTATATATATATATATATATATATATATATATATATGTATGTATGTATGTATGTATGTATGTGTGTGTGTGTGTGTATGTATGTATATATGTATATATAATATCTCTTTTTACTTGTTTCAGTCATCTACAGGGGGACAAGGAAAAAATTTACAAGGTAAAGCGAAAGCAACAAAATGAACGCCAGCACGGTCAAGATCTCTCATCAAGCGTTGAGCAAATACTCATCGCAATAACAATACCTTCTGTTAATATTGTACTCTTTTACTCTTTTACTTGTTTCAGTCATTTGACTGTGGCCATATTAGAAGACTATGTATATATATATATATTAATATATATATATATATATATATTATATATATATATATATATATGTATGTATGTATTATGTAATGTATGTGGTATGTATGTGTATGTATGTATGTGTGGGTTTTGGTGTTTATCTCTTAATGCGGGCAGTGGTTTATGACACCCAAGATTTTGTTTTCTCCTGAGACAGACACTAACAGTGACATAACTGATAGTCATTATCTTACAAGAAAAAAAATGCCGCAAATGATATTAATAATATTAATAATATATATAAAATAGGCGCAGGAGTGGCTGTATGGTAAGTAGCTTGCTAACCAACCACACGGTCCCGGGTTCAGTCCCACTGTGTGGCAACTTGGGCAAGTGTCTTCTGCTATAGCCCCGGGCCGACCAATGCATTGTGAGTGGATTTGGTAGACGGAAACTGAAAGAAGCCTGTCGTATATATGTATATATGTGTATGTGTGTGTGTATTTGTCCCCCTAGCATTGCTTGACAACCGATGCTGGTGTGTTTACGTCCCCGTCACTTAGCGGTTCGGCAAAAGAGACCGATAGAATAAGTACTAGGCTTACAAAGAATAAGTCCTGGGGTCGATTTGCTCGACTAAAGGCGGTGCTCCAGCATGGCCGCAGTCAAATGACTGAAACAAGTAAAAGAGTAAAAGAGTAAAATAAAACAAATCTTACTGCTGCGACTACACTACTACTACTAACTACTACTACTACTACTACTACTACTGTTGCTGCTGCTGCTGCTACTACTGCTACCACCACCAGTTGTAGTCAGTGGGTGAAAGAAAATAAAGCGCATGGATGGTCGCACTCATCAGCTTGTCTCTCAACAAAAACCGTCGTTCACCGTCAGCTCTGCCACCCATCTGACACAACACTCTCTGTCTCTCTGCTTTCTCCTTCCTCCAACCCTTTCCGCCCTCTCAAATGTTGTTTGGTTGGCATAGCAACTAACTTCCTCGTGCTGGGAAAGCCACATAGCAGAAAATATTTCTCTTCTCACTCATTCTTGTTTGTTTATTATTTTTATATTGTTAAGAGTTTTATTTGAAAAAAAAAAAAAAATGAAAAAAAAAGCTAAAAAAGAAAAAAAATAAAATAAAAGAGAAACAAAAAGCTGCTTTATTTTACGTACTTGTTTTACGCTTCTTTTTTTTATTTAGTTTATTTGCTTTTATATGTATGTATGCATGTTTGTGCATATATAACTATGCACGTATGTATGTGTGTGTGTGATTGCTTCCTGCTGTCAGATGATAGCCGTCTCACACAAGACATCTGCACATCATTAGATTACAGTGACATGTACATGTACAGCATGTATATGCTACCCTCTAAATATCCATAATTAAATAATCAGTAGGAAGCTAGAGCAAGATGACCGAAAACTATTTCAACCATAGGTTCTTTATTTTATCAGAGGGCCTTCTTTTAGACCTTTTCAATAAAAGGTTATTTACAAGTAATAAGAAGTCTGATTTGGGTGCTTCGTTCTCCAAATGATTTTACTGCACCTCTTGACTGCAAACCTGAGTTTTTCTACGCCTATGAGCGCATGTGTGTGCGTGTTTGTTTGTTTGTGTGATGGAAAAGGATCTACGGGGAGACAACGAAAAAATTTATAAGGGAAAGCGAAATCAAGAAAAATGAACGTCAACACGCTCAAGATCTCTCATCAAGCGTTGAGCAAATATCATCGCAATAACAACACCTTCTGTTAATATTGTACTATTTTACTCTTTTGCTTGTTTCAGTCTGTGGCCATGCTGGAGCACCGCCTTTAGTCGAGCAAACTGACCCCAGGACTTATTCTTTGTAAGCCTAGAACTTATTCTATCAGTCTCTTTTGCCGAACCGCTAAGTTACGGGGACATAAACACACCAGCATCGGTTGTCAAGCGATGTTGGGGGAACATAGACACACAAACATAGACACACACATACATATATACGACGGGCTTCTTTCAGTTTCCGTCTACCAAATCCACTCACAAGGCTTTGGTCGGCCCGATGCTCTAGTAGAAGACACTTGTCCAAGGTCCCACGCAGTGGGACTGAACCTAGAACCATGTAGTTCGTAAGCAAGCTACTTACCACACAGCCACTTCTACGCCTGTACATGAGAATTTAAATTCCACCAGGATCAACTTTGCCGTTCATTCTTTCGGGGACGATAAAATCAGTACCAGTTGAACTCTGGGTTGATGTAATTAATTGACTCCCCCATTCTTCAAAATTGTTGGCCTTGTGCCAAAATAAGAAAAGAATATTGTACATGACGGTGCCAGTAACAAGGGAACTGCAATGATATAGCATTAGACACACACATGCACACGCTCGCGCAACAGCAATAACAAAAACAGCAACAAAGACAGAAAAAGTTTTACACGGATGGTAATGGAAAATACAAACCAAACTAGGAAATCTATCGCTTGGTCAAGAGACCAAGTAACTTGGAGACTCTTTAAGATTTTTGAGAGCTATATCTTCTGGAAGCTATATCTATATGCTAGTGTGTGTATGTATATATATATATATATAATATATATATATATATATTTATATTTATGTTTCAATCTATGCATGCTTTGATCGGCCCGAGGCTATAGTAAAAAGCATTTGCGGATCCCTACAGGCCGTCGTCTTAGAGGGCTGTTACACGTTTTAAAAGAATCAACCTGAAAGTTAACGCTCAGGGAACAGAGATCATCTATCAATGCCACATTGCTTCACCCTGTCTCCTATTCACTTCTTCATTCCGATAGCAATAATTAGATTATAACATCAAAATTAAGAACAAATTCAAACAGAAAGACATAGACAAGAGTTTATACATGGATCCTAAGTGCAAAAAATGCTGTCTTAGTTACCTCATCTTAGTCTAGTTTGTAGACTTCAAAGATATTTTGATAATCCGTGCAATGAAGAAACTGACTGTTGGATGAACTATCTTGTAATACGAACAAAGCATCTAATGGCGTTTGATAATATCAAACTTTAAGAAGCTAAATGTGTTGCAAGATCGACATCCCCAGTTTTGTGAGAACATTTGTTTCTCTATATACAGCTGTCAAACTATCAGAGGTACTGATCAACTCGGTTGCAGATTGAATGACAAATGGTTACCTTTCTAAGTTCCACACTCAATGATGCTGCTGCCAAAAACATCGAATTTGCGATGAAAAATATACCAAGACTGGCTCAACAAAAACTCCCGTACAATCAACGAATTCCTTAATCATATTTACAAGGCCCATTTATTAATTCTGGACAACCTTTCATCAGACATTCTAGGAAAAAAAAGTCAGTGGTAAGCTCTTCAGACTCAGACTCAATCTCTCCATACCTGCCTCACAGGTCAAGAGGTCCAAATTATGATTACAGATTTCAAAATCTCAAGAAATCAAAATTGCTACAGATAGGCATGACATGCACAGTTTCTATGATACTCTATGGTTCCACGAATTGCTACGCGGCCTCAGTTAAGTGAAAGATCAATGAGAAAATGTGGAACATTGGGAAGGATACTTAAGCAAGCTCCAATACCAACGTAGATGAGCGGGGAATTTATGACTTGCTCGTCATCCCCCTCTCTGTCATCTTCACCTCTCTGCCCCAACAACAATGTTCCCGTCTGCGTTTTCACTCTTCTGGATGGATTGGAGGTATAGACCGTAAACTGCAGTCACAGTGTACTGCAGGACTTAAACATTTAGTGAATTTAGAAAACCAGTCGGTTATCTGGGAAGTGAAGATTACGAAATTCATCAGAATTCATGAGCGAAGGATATGCACTTCATATGGTTAAACTGAGGAGTAATTGTCGGGATATATAGAATTAGAAGAAAAGTAGTGACACTGATTATGAATGTATATGTATGTGTGAATGTATATGTATGCCTATATGAGCATATGCACACACACACACACACACACACACACACACACACACATATATATATATATAAACAAACGAATATACATGTATCTTAATAAATATGTGTGTGTATATATATATATTCTTCTTTTCTTTTATTCTTCTACTTGCTTCAGTCATTTGACTGCGGCCATGCTGTAGTACCGCCTTTTATAGGCGAAGGAACTGACACCCAGGGCTTATACTTTTCAAAGCCTGGTACTTATTGTATCGGTCTCTTATACCGAACCGCTAGATTATGGGGATGTAACCACGCCAACATCGGTTGTCAAGCGATGGTGCTGGTGGTGGCGGTGGGACAAACACAGACACAAAGATACACACACACATATATACATAAATGACGGGCTTCTTTCAGTTTCCATCTACCAAATCCATTTATAATACTTTAGTCGACCCGAGGCTATAGTAAAAGGCACTAGCCCAAGGTGCGACGCAGTGGGACTGAACCCGGAATTATGTGGTTGGGAAGCAAACTTCTTATCACTGATGCCAGCCTGCGCCTATATGTATATATATATGTGTGTGTGTATGTGTGTGTGTGTGTATATTGTATATGTGTATGTATTATATATTATATATATATATATATATATCTATATATATATATATATATATATATATATATATTTGTATCTATCTTTCTACCTATATCTATAGATATATAGTTATGTATATATTTATATATAAATAGATAAATAGATACATACATATACACACGCATGTATATGTATTTATGTTTATATATATATATATATGTATACATGTTACGTACGTATATATATATATGTGTGTGCGTGTATGTGTATGTACACACGCATTTTCATGTATGTATGTGTATGTAAATATGTATAAATGTATGTGGCTGTGTGTGTGTGTGTGTGTGTTGCGTGCTATTTGTGTGTATATTATTTTGATTTTTTTTCTTCTACAATTTTAGATTTATACATTTAATCAAACACACATAGACATATGTATACAGAAGTCTAAAAACATGGCTGCGAGTCTTAGCATAATAATGCATGTATGTATGTATGCATACATGCAGGTATGTATGTATGCATATATATATATATATATATATATATATATATATTATATAATATATATATATATATATATATATATATATATACTTTATTTAAAAGCACC
>NC_042997.1:85117185-85127185 GCF_006345805.1 Octopus sinensis | reverse complement strand
GTATTGTGTGGGAGACTTTTGTGTCATCTGCATAGCTAGCAAGGATGGCCATCTTAGCAACTGAGGGCATGTCTGAAAGGGCCACTATGAACAGAAGTGGCCCCAAGACAGTGCCCTGTGGAACACCGCTTGTTATATGTGTTTCCTTGGAGGTGGCTCCATTGGTCACAACTGCCTGCCTTCTATCTTTTAGGAAGTTGTGCAGCCACTCTCCAAGTTTTCCGCCTGTGCCGAGACTACGCAGTTTGTGACAAATTATACCATGGTCGACTTTATCAAAGGCTTTTGCAAAGTTGAGATGTATCACATCCACATTTGAGCCATTTAGTAGCTGTTTTAACACCCAGTCATAGTGTTGCAGGAGCTGTGTTAGGCAGCTTCTACCTGGTCGAAATCCATGCTGGGTGTCAGTCAGCAAGTCATTTTCTCCAAGGAACATGATTAGCTTCTTGCGGACTATTCGTTCCATGACTTTGCTTGAGGTTATAGAGATAGGCCTATAAGTTTTAGCATCTGCTCTGCTTCCTCCCTTATGGATAGGGCATATTACCCCCTCCTTCAATTTAGCTGGGAGCTTACCACTTGCAAGAAAGCTCTGAAAAAGAAACTGTAGCGGTTTTGCAAGGGCTCGTTTGCACGATTTGAGAAGGATCGCTGGAAATCCATCAGGTCCAGCAGCTGAGTTTGTGTCAATTTCATCTATGGCCAGTGTGATATCATCATCTTCAATGTTGATGTACTCAATTTTTGCCTCTTTGGCCACTGGTAAAGTGGCAAAGAATTCTTCTGGTATATTATTTGCTCTTGTTGGTTGCAGCACTATTTGCTCCATGAAAGAGGCATTTGTAAGATGGAGCAGGGACTCTGCCTGTGCCTGCTGATGATGTGTCATCCCTGGGAGCATCTGCCCCCACCAGGCCATTCCACATTGGGGAAGTTAAAGTCACCCATGAAGAATACACTGTTGTGTTGTTCTAGGTTGGTGAGAACTTCTCCTATTTTTGTTAGGCAGTCTTCAAACATGTATATATAAACATAATACATAGGGTAATAATAAATTATTACCAGTGACCTAGCACACAAACAAGAAAAAAACGAATTAGTCATTAGACTATATATTATTCATATAGAAATACAATAAAAGGCTTCGAAACAGGAAAGCGTTGTGCTAGAAAGAGCAGTAGAACTCTCAAAAACCACAAAAAGGATAAATTCTCGAAAGGAATGAAAATTAAAAACGTTTACCATCTCAACGATTCCCCAGACCATGGTTTCTAACTATTTCCAGCAAAAAATATTCGCTGAATTTTGTGGTTTTTTAGATTTCTACTGCTCTTTCTAGCACAACGCTTTCCTATTTGGAAGCCTCTTATTGTATGTATATATGTATTATATATGTAGATATATATATATGTATATATATAGATGTATGTATGTATGTATATATATATATATATATATATATATATATATATATATTATATATATATATATATATATATATATTTGTATATATATATATACTTATATATATATATTATATATATATATATATGTATATATTATATATATATTTATACATATATATATATGTATGTATGTCTGTATGTATTTTAGAAAGAAAAATATGTAAAAGCGCACAGGACGCTTGTATAATAAAATTTATGTTAATATTAAGATCAAAATGAAATAAAGAGTTGTATTACAACATTATAAAATAAACTGGGCATACCGGTTTCGCTACGCTTATCAAACTTACAAGGTCTTAGATTTCAATACAGAGAGAATTTTTGTTAAGGCATGGAATGTCATTTTTGTTATGACAAATTTTAACTGCAAACATTATTATTGTCAACAACAAAAATGGCGTCCCATGGCTTAACAAAATTTCTTTGTGTACTGAAATCTAAGACCTTGGAAGTTTGATAAGCGTAAGATACGAAACCGGTACTCCCATTCTATTAAATAATGTTGAAATACAACTCTTTGTTTCATTATGATCTTAATATTAACATAAATTTTATTATACAGAGCTCCTATGCGTTTTTATATAGTTTTCTTTCTTAAATATCTGCAACTACGTGCAGACAAGATCTGACACCTTTATGTTATTTATATATATATATTATATATATATATATATATTATATATATATGTGGTGTGTGTGTGTTGTGTGTGTGTGTGTTTTCCTCTTCTCCTTTCTTCCTTCTCCAAACTCACAGACACCCCCCCACACACACACAAAAAAACACACACACACACACGAACACATGCTCTCTCTCTCACTCTCTCTCACTTTCTCCTCATTCATCACCCACTTGTATTGTCTTATATTCCTCCCCACCACTACAAACTCAATACCACTATAAAATGGTCAAAACCTTTCACACAGGAACTTAGTTTGATTTGGAAACCCACTAGAATGGGAGAAAGTGCTAATACATGATCTAAGTTATATGATGTATAAAAACATGTAATATACAAACAAATATCTGTAAATATAAAACCATCCGATTTTCTGAGTACCTCATTTCTTCTAATATAAAATACCTGTACAATATCTCCAAACCTTCCAATATATATATATATATATATATATATTATATATATATATATATATATATATATATATATATATATATATATATATATATATTATATATATCATATAATTAAGGGCTAAAGAGGGCTACCCTCTTTAGCCCTTAATTATATGATGTTTATACTTCAACCGTAACGGTTTTTTTAATATACTGCCACGCTTCCTGATGGATTCCTTTTCTGTAGAGAAAGGGACTTCATCCTATATTGTTAGTAGTATATTTATATATATATATAACTTCGATAACTTTGATAGTTTTCGGCCAGTATAGGCCCAGGCCAGGTCTAACTCAGTAGCACCACATACATACATACATACATACATACATACATACATACATACATACACATACATACATACATACATTACATACGTACATACATACATACACATTTATAAATATATACTTGCATAAATGTATATTTGTATATATGTGTGTGTGCGTATATGTATGTATATATGTATGTATATATATATATATATATAAAGTTAATCCAAACACGAAAACAAAAAGACAACAACGCGAGGATGTGGAACAAATAAAGTATTATTGGACGCTCAGGAAAGAAGGGAAGAAGGAGGGTATGACGGTTCGAGCGGAGCTCTTCGTCGGAAACATAGGAGAAAGAAAGATCCCGAGGTGGGAGGACAGAGGGAAAAAAATGCAAGTGGTCTTCACGAGGTCACATACTGAATAGGCGGAAGTGGTAAAAAAGAAGGACCATGTTTTCAAAAACAGGAGAGCGGAATCAAAGAAGGAATGGTAAATAAAGGTGTGCAAGATGACAAGGGTGTGTTTGTGTGAGTGTGTGCATGTGTGTGTATGTGTGTATATGGTGGGCAATGGCTAGTGGCAAGCAGCAGTTAGCGAGTCAGGAAGGCAGGTCAGAAACAGGGAGGAATGTGTGTGTGCGTGTATATGTCTCGTGTGTGTGTTTTGTTGTAGTATGTGTGTGTGTACGTGTGCGTTTTTTGTGTGTATGGCGAGTAACTGTGCTTAACTAAGTGTATGTGTGTGTGTGCTTGTACGTGCGTTTATGTATAATTGTGTGCATGTATGTATGTGTGCGCATGTTTTGGTGTGCGTATGTATGTGTGTGTCTGTGCTTATATGTGTGTACGTATGTGTATGTGTGCGTGCGCGTGGAGGTATATGGTGTGTGTATGTATATGTGTCGGTGTGTATGTGAATTCGTGTGTGTTTGTACGTGTGTAAGTGTGTGTGCGTGTATTGTATATATATATATATATGTAAATGTGTGCGTGTGAGTGCGTGGGAGTGAATGTATGTATGTGCGTGTGTGTACAAAATGTAGGGGTATTATATGTGTGTTTATATGTTTATATGTGTATATATGCATGCAAGGACACACTTCGCAACTGAAAGAATGATGGAAAATACTCTTGCGGTGACAGGCGCATGAGAAACCCCAGGCACAACGCACTGGCCCAGACGCGAACCCGAGATAAAGCCAGACCCCACAGGCATGCGTGCATGCATATATACACTTACATAAATTTATATATAATTGTTAAAGAGAATAACAAACTTTAAAGCAAAGGAAGCATGTCAAGTCGTATATATTATTATTATTGGAAAAATATTTTCCGATAATAATTAATAATGTATATGATTTGAGATGATTGCCTTGCCTTAACGTTTGTTGTCCTCTTTAACAATTATATATCCGCTATATTGGAAATCTCAATGGTTCCATAACTACCGTCTCAGCTATAACCTTGGAGCCCTAGTAATCTGTTACAGCATTTAACTAGCGTACCTAAACGTTTAGTTCACCTGTGAACTAATCCCCTATACTTTGTAAATTTATATATGTATGTATACACTTACACATATATACACACAGATAGATAGATAAATAGATAGAGAGATAAATTACATATATATATACTGGTAAATCCTGGATGACCCTGTACCAGACTTTGGCAGTAAAAGTTGCACAAAGAACAGAATGGGGCGCCACTGCAAAGTGCCAAAGATCCCAACGTCACCCTCAAAATACAGGACCAGATACCGCAACAGCTCGTTCAGGCTTAGCAGCCCTCCTGTTTGTTTTCACTGTCCTGTTTGTGTTACCAATTTTGACCCTCCGCAAAATCTCAAATTTTTTAAATTTTACTATGCGGGAGAAACTGTTTTATCGAAAGTGTATATTGTTGTTAAATGCTCGAAATACGAGAGTAGAAAAACAGGCAACAACTGATGAAAGGTCGTCCTTTATGTTATTAGTCTTGTTTACCATTTGTTTCTTTCGTTGTTCGAAAAAATAGTTCATATTCCATGTACTCGTACTTCGTATTTTTGTTGTTGTACACGTTTCATGTGTATATATATATATATATATAATATATATATATATATATATATATATATAGATATATATATATATAGATAGATAGATAGATAGATAGATAGATAGATAGATAGATAGATATAGATATATATATATATATATACGGTAATATTTATTACTGTTAGATCACAGAGTGCTTGAATAGACACTGAGATTCTATATCTGGCTGACAAAGGAATCGCTGTTATTTCTAGCCGAGCGTCAGCCATTGAAAGGCCGAAATCACATGATCTATCAGTTCCGGCGCGCGTGGCGGACAGTTTTCCGTTCACAACCGACATAAAAACTATTGCTTTTATGCATCACATGTCCATATGTCCCATATGAGAGCTCCTCTCAGTGTAAATAAAGCGGTATTCTGTATTCCAATACAACACCCACATTAAGTGAGAGATAAATATTACCTTATGGTATTAAATCTTCTTCTGGACGCTTCCCAACCACATGGATCCGGGTTCAGTTCCATTGCATAGCACTTTGAGCAAGTGTCTCCCACTGTAGTATTTGCTTCTTCCATGGGTATGAGTAAGTATCTCATTTATTTCTTTTGCCACATGTATCACTGACGAAGAGAGGGCTCTTAGTAGCTAACTCTGAAATCGGTCCGATATGGTAATAATGGAATTTTTTAGAAATTTCTGTCGACCTTTTTTCGAGTAGCGTGCGTATTGTGAAAAAATTATATGGTTAATGGACAATATGTCCAATTTTTCGGCATATTTGGCATTAGAATTTTTTTCCTTTGCCCTCATTTATGAATTGTTTATAAATTTAACCGTTAAAGGTATTTTTTAATATGCTGGCCATTGATAAAAATTTTTTCGAGAAAATATTTTTTTTCGAAAAGAATTTTATCCTCACATTTGATATATATATATATATATATATATATATATATATATATATATATATATATATATACATACATACATCCATTCATACATACATATATGTATGTATATATATATATATAATATATATATATATATTATATATATATATATATAAATACACACACACACACACACACACACATATATATATATATAGTGAAGGAGATTTAAACAAAGATAGTGAGAACGTATGTGTCTCGGCGTGTAGTTGATTTTCAAATAATTTGCATGCATACAAGCGGCCTTCCTGTTCTTGTGTTGGATAAAGTGCAATAAAGAAGGCATCAACAAAACAACTCCAACAACCATGTTATGCTTAACCTTATGGACGGATGACCTCCTTAAGTTATTTAGTTATTTACTTATTATCTATTTATTTTCTGTTTTGTTTGTTTGCAGTGATAACAGGCAGTCAGATTATACTCACAACTGAAGTTTGTATTGAGAGAGTAGAAACCTCCGACATAAACCGAAAGATTGTATGTCAGACAAGTAAATGGGTATAGGATGAAGTCGAGATAAAGAGATAGAAAGATGAGGAGAGTGATGGACAGATAAATTGAGAGAGAAAGTGAGATGGTAAAAGAGAGAAAGAGAGGAAGAAAGAAAGAGAGTGGGGGTGAATGGGAGGGAAATAGAGAGATAATGACGATGACGAGGACTATGATGATGATAATGATTATGTGTAAAACATAAAGTTGATATTCTTTATTAGCTTTCGAGATAAACGGTTATCTTCAGCGGCAAGGGTGATTGAGGTCACATCTTCAGATTAGAACAGAACTACTTTACAGAGATCATTTCTACTGATGTAATTTTTTTTATTGATTTATTTGTTGGCAACCAGCATATCTGTAACAGAGAGTAAATGGAAAAGAGAGAGCGAGAGAGAGAGGGGGAGAGGGAGAGGGAGAGAGAGAGGGGGGTCAGAAGGAGACGGCATCTGAAAGGCAAAGCTTTATCTTCAGTGCCAGAAACTACTATGTCTCCCTCTGAACAGTCGACGGTCTTCTACACGGTATACACATTACACACCACACTTCGTTCGTTATAGTACTAACTGTTCACGTATTTGCGATGGAGCAGTTTACTGCATGCGTATACTCTCTCTCTCTCTCTCTCTCTCTGACACGTTGGTTAATGCAGTCCCTGATTTCGTGCATGAAAGAAGCCGGGCTGGTCATAGTTAGAATGCCTTTGATCATAGGCCTGCTTAATCAAGGTTGTAATGAACTTAACTACTTGCTAGAAAAGATAACAAAACCAGGAATTTTTCGAAGTGGTGGGTGCATAAGGTCAGAACAGAATACAATTCCAGGAAAAAAGGCGTAATAACATTATTTAGAAGGGTGCACTTCTTTTTTTTTGAGATAGGCACTCAGACCCCCACCTCCTTGGGTCCGCCACTGAAAATCTCCCCCAAGCCACTCTCTGTTGTTTTAGAAAGAGACGTGTTGGATAATGTAGTTCTGAGTTGCCTGCACATACAAAAATTAGGATGGTTACGTTTGGAAAGCCATTCATCATTGGGCTACTTGATTAGAGCTGATCTGCTACATCAGCAACAACAACAGTCACCTTGCTACAAAAGACCATTCGCTTATTTAGCAAATCGTTCACTCCAAGAACCTCATTACACGTACGCCTTGTATCTTATATCTGTCCCTTTCACCAGTACTAAGAAGTTCTTACTCCTATGAACATCCAAACTGTATATCTCCTCTGTTTTTCTGGTCAACCCTCTTTTGCTTCATTCCTGAAACCCAACAAAATACCTTTTCCCAATATCTTCCTCCAGAGCTGAAGTTTTTTTCCTTGTAGCTCCCATATATTATTCTTGTTGGTTAGTTCCTAAACGAGAATACTTATCAAGTGCTTTCTAACAGTAACTATCTCCTAACTTTGTAGACAATAATATGTGTGATTTGAGGGAAATTTGGCCGCTTGGAGAGACGTAGGTGCTAAGTAGCATAATGGCCCCAAAGTCATGCATGTTATTTATTATAAAATGAAGAACATGTTACATACGTCACGTTTTGAAATAAAAGGCAAAGAATATTTGCGAAGTGGGGAGTTAGAAAAACAAATTTCATCTCTGGAGTTACCCATTTGGTCAAAGCATATTTTTTGCGGCACAGCAGGTCGAACGACCTCTTAGAAAGAGAGAGGAAAAAATTATACTTAGCACCAACAGACTCTCACCATTTAAAAAGGGCCTTCACAGGCTGCTACTGGAATACACCACTTATGGGAACAAACGTTTGCTCAACCGGTTGGAAACGACATCTAAATCAACTTTAGATCATGTGGCAGCGATATTTTTTAAAGGACATATTACATAATAAAAGCATGTGGGATAATCAGGGCCGAAACGTCTTTTTTTACTCTACCTGGCTTTGGGTTCTGAAATATTGATGAAGTGGTAGGATCCTCGTTGTAACATACAAGTGTATTATGAGCATGTTAAATTTATTGGATCCCATCCCTCTTCAGACCTGAACACAGATGATTTCTTCTAGAGGGAAAGATAAGGACATATAAATAAATATGGCGGTAGATATGAGCAAAGAGAGAGAGAGAGAGAGAGAGAGAGAGAGAGAGAGAGAGAGAGAGAGAGAGAGAAAGAAGGGAAGGAGAGAAGAGAAGGTAAAAAATAATGGGAGAAAAACCGACCCAGTACTACAGTGACACTTTATTGATCCCACCTCAATGTTTTCTATTCGACGTTCTTCGATTTTGCTTCATCGGAGTTGTTCTGAGATTCAACAACTAAAAAGCCAACTACCACGGCAGTAACTTACTTTGATTTATATAAACTGACAAATTCATCTAAGAACTAATGATTAACTTTATTTTGCTTAGTTATTAGCTGGTTAAGAATAAATCAGACCCCATATTTTTAGTTTTAAAAACACGAAATATCATAAAGTGTTCAATGGTGGTGTACTTCTTCGTACATGCGTGTGCACATCTAGGGTAATACTGATTGGCATAACGTCATGAAAAGATACACTGCAGCCTTTGTCCTACAAATGTGTTGTGTTCTCTCTCTGGTTTTTTCACTGCACCACAATGGTTTCTGCTTATGGGAGTGGCTGGTGTCATACCACTTCCACTCTAGCATTTCCAATTCACTCGTCTCTCCGCCTGCCATCAACCAAGTTGTGTCCAGCATTTAGAATCCTCGTTAACCATTACACTTAATCTTTAATTCTTCAAACATCTTCTCTTTGCAATTGCCGCTCCATTTATACAGAAAACTGTGTAAGTGTATGCATGTATGCGTACTTGCGAGTGTGTGTACGTGTACATGTGTATATGTGTATATATGCATGCATGTATGCGTATATGTATTTCTATACATATGAATGTATGTATGTACTTTTGTGTGTGCGTGTGTGTGTGTGTGTGTGTGCAGGAACCTGTGAAAGTAGTGAGCATTGATCCTTCCTCTAGACAGCAAATAAAACATAAAAATGACCGCAGAGCGCTGAATTAAGAACCCCACCCTCTTTATTATACTTAGTTTCATTGCAGTATGTTTATCTCCAGAATCTGCAATGGTAGAAGTAAATTTCGCTGTTCATTTTCTCTCTGAAAGTTGACAATAAATACCAGTTAAAAACAATATAAAAAGCTTAAACCGTTATATTTATGATAAAAGTCGTTATACTTATTCTTTGTTGTTATATAGTTATATATTATACTATGTAACATTTAGCATAGTTGTTCTGATGTAAGACATTTTCATATCATCATGGAATAGTAAATTTAAGTCAACTGAGCTGAGGAAAATAATTCAGATTAACGCATGGTATCTATTTAGATAAAGCAAGTAGATGTTGATGTACTGAATGACGTACGCAAAAAGTTTCTTAACGTATTGAGAGTTTCTCTCTCCTAGGGAAAAAATCTTGCATTGATAGTTAGCGACTCATAAAGAATAAGGAAAAACAATTTTAAGAAATTAAGAATTTGAGAATCAATTTTAATTATTAATTCTTATGCTTAAGGGGAAAATCTGATCTTTTGCAGGTGACGGCAGCAGCCGGTAATCTTTCAGTTTTATTGGATCTTGTCAGGGCATTCTAAACAACAGGTAGATCAGACAGAAATAGCAAATTCCCCT
>NC_042997.1:85094685-85112185 GCF_006345805.1 Octopus sinensis | reverse complement strand
GAACCACCTCCAGGATTGTCTCAGCTGCAGTGTCATTGGACATAATTTACTCGATTGTGGTTGACCAGGAGTTATACAACAACAACCACCGCCACAACAACAAGGTGAATAAAAGGTAGGTGTGTTCATTTATTAACAGTTAAGTGTTATGGGGTACAGCATTAGCATGATACGAATCTTAGACCTCTCGGCTGCGTAGCCATACTCAGAGAATAATGAGGACATTTTAGGAGCGGGCTTTCAAATCTATAACTACAGAACGAAATCGAAGATATAAGCGAAATCTTTAACATAATAAAATGTTAAGAGGAGCAATAAATTTATTCATTAGAACAGAAATAAGTATATTTATAAAGCATGGAATTTCCACAAGATTAACTACGGAACGAAATCGAAGACCTAACAGAATTATTTAACATTATGGAACAAGTTGGTTCATAAAATCGAAGATATAAAATTTTAATATAATAAAGCAAAGTTATGAACATGTATTATATTATGTAACAAAATAAGAGCATTTATAAAACTGTAGAATTCCAAAAGTGTCAACTTTGCCTCTCAGGGTCAATAAAATAAGTACCAGTTGAACACTGGGTTTCAGGTATTGAATTCCTAATCAATATACAACAAATGTTGTTCATTTGTTTAAATAATTAAAAAAAAAACGCCAGTTACATGGCATGCACGAGTTTTATGTGAACTTGTCCGGTTATATATATATATATACAGTGAGAATTTACAAAAGAATCAAAAGACGAAGACGGGTGTGTAGACAATAAACAGATGTATTGGTTTAACGCTCTTCGACAGAAAAGAACATAGAAATAAACAGGGAGGGAAAATAAAATAGATTTAGTGGCTAGCGATCTATCATGAAGAATACCGGACAGAGGGTCACACAGGAGAGCTAGGAAGAAGGGGAGATAAAGTAGTGGTGATCCCAAAACGAAGGTGCCAAAGGGAGGAAGTTCGCGACAGTGGAGGTGCTGTTTCTTACCGAGGCAATATCCAGGCAGCATTCAGTAACCTCCCTGAAGACTGACGAGGTGGTACTTCTGCCCATTTACCTTGGAAGACGTGCTTTCAGAGTAAGAGTGGAAGAAATCCCTCCGGAGGCGGATGTGGCCTGGCTAGTGGCAGCAATACTGCTAGGTCTTGAGGGAAAGATTGTGGTCCTCCAAGCAACTAGAACAACACAAATAAATTGGAAAGGACAGCACCTGGAGGTGGTTATGTAGGCCGCCCTGGGGAACCTGTAGAAGATAGTAGACACCATAACAGTGGGTGAAAAAGTGATACTTAGGGTTATGGTGGAGGGCAGGAAGTCCCGTTGCTACAAGTGTGGCCAAAAGACCACATAAGGGCGGAATGCCATCCACCTCCCGTAAAGGCACCATCAATTGGAAAATAAACTGCATCAACACCTCCTGTAATAACAAATGCTGCGGGCGTGAGGGAGAATTCATCAATAAGGAAGAAAAGGAAGACAAAGCACAGGATAAAACTATGGATGAGTATGAAGCGGCCGGAAAAAAGGAGAAAAAGAAGGACACAAACTGTTGATGTTAACCCCCACCCCACCCCAACCAGATCCCTACCATATCCTATCTCCTTGCAGACACCAGCCCTCACCCTATACCACCAGATATAAACATCAGCCTTGCAGACACACAGGAACCACAAAAATCCCCCACATGACCCCGAGAAAAGTACTTTATGATGTTGTATAATGACGCTAGCGAAACAGCGAGAAAGAAGATTGAAAATTTGAACACTTTGGTAAAAGTAGACACTTCGGGTTGTGAGGAGATGCCCTCTCATGCGAAATGTTCACTCATGCCGAGGGAAAACTTTGATAGGCCGGAAGAGAGTTTCGGGAGGAATGTCGTCAGTACGGGAAGAGAAGTCGATATCAACGGATTGCCCGCTACGGGAAGTTCCCGAGCTGTATATCCAGAAACGATAAAATGGAAGCGCTAATGATGTTAAAATTGTTTCAGAGACTTTAAAATATTCATTGACTGCGTAAATAAAGTTCAAGAGTCGCTTCACGGGTTAGTGTATTGACTTTTTGTAGAACTTTAAAATACTGAATTGTCACAAACTGAATAAGAAACAGGGCAATTAGATTGGTTAAAATTAATATATCAAAAAAATGCACACAGGTAGTCCAGATTTTGAGTTTGCTTCACCCAATCAGCAGTTATGTCAGAATTATCAATGTACTTGCAAAAACGGTAGATGTATTAGTTGCGAAGGATGGTACAGATGTGGATGTACATGTCATGGAGATAATAAACGCAACGAAAATGTAAACTCACGTGCCACAAAAAGAATACGACTTATGGGAGTTGTCGGCACACGGAAAACAAATATAAATACAAGAAAACGTAGTGTGTATACGGGACAAGAGGATTCTGAACCAGAAATTAGTGATCCTTCATAAATTGTTTCAACAGTAGGGACATTCTATAAAGCATTTAGTTTAATATCAGTATCGTCATTACCGGGAAAAGCTAAACGGGAAAGTACCCGAATGGAAGACTTTGACGAAGCAGTTAAAAAGCGACCAGTGAAACTTACCAGTTCCATAATGAAAAAGGTATGCTCTATCATTAGTTCACATGATGCCGAAGGCCTTATGAAAGAGGTTGTTAAAAACGAATGAGAAGGTGTCGTCGATGGAGGCAAATTAGCGGAAAATATCATTAAAGTACGAGATGCATTGCCGAGAAATGTACAAACTAATGCTGTTACAGCTCCATTAGCGGTATCCTTCGTTTCAAGTGTTTTGAAAGATCGTTTTGGTATTGGTATGAAGAAAGTAGCTTCATTAAGACGAAAATATAAACATATGGAAAGTTGAAAGCAGCTTACACCCTCCAATAGATCAATTATACGATACGATCGTGATCAAATGAAAGCTGCAGTGGAGTTTGTTTTGCCGGATGCTAATGTATGCTAAATCTGATGGGGTACCAAAACATTTACGATTAATGGCGAAGAAATAAATCTCCCCAAGCTGATTAGGAAAAAGAATATAACTATAATGCTACGTGATTACAAAGAAACCATACCTCAAAATAAACAATTGGGATCGACACCATTCCGGAAGATAGTCAAAACGTTAACTACTAAGGATCAAACAATTAAACAAGCGGTCGATTATGTGTCGGGAGTATTAATGTATGATAATTTTGCACGTTTGAAGACTGTTGTTGCTACTAGTGCCGAATCAGAATCTTTGAATGCTATTGTTAATGGTTTAGAAGCTTACATTAAGACAACTTTTGAGGGACACATTTCTACATGTAGTGTCACGGATAAAGAGTTTTCTTTATCCAGCTCTGGAGCGGAAATGAAACAATGTGGTGTTTGTTGCTTTCCCAAGCATGTAATACCATACATTAAACGGCATGTGAGCCCAGAACATGAAATTCTATTTAATCATGCTATGGAAAAATTATATCTTTTATTTGGCCATCGTGTGAGAGTACTTAATCAATTGAAATAGGATTGATGAAATAATGTTCAATTTAGGTTTAGAAGATGCTATGGTTGTCATGGATTTCAAAATGAAATTTGAAGCTATATGCAGTAGGGAAAAAACTACTGATTTTTACGGTAAGAAAGGGTCATCGTGGCATGGAACCATGATGTATACAAGATACACCGATGAAGAACGGCGTAATAGTGAAAATTTAAAGGATTATCGTTTCACTTACTTCGATCACATTTCTACCGGAGATAGTAAGCAAGACTATGTGGCTGTTATGTCCTATTTTGACGCAGTATATAGACAAATATCGAACCAAATTTCCATACATTCGAAATCTTTATGTATAATCTGACAACGCAAGATGTGAGGGAAACTTATTGTTTACATTATATAAAATTGCAGATAGATTCAACCTTAAACTTTGTACTTTTGTACACACTGGTGTACAAGATGGTAAAGGCAGTATCGATGCTCATTTTGCTACAGCTATGAGGCATGTGTATATGCATTGTAATATGGGTTTAAAGTTATAACTTCTGTTGAATTAGTTGATGCTTTAAATGCTAATGGTGGTGTAAGTAATACAGTGGCAGAATTGGTTGGTGTTAATAGGCCTACTTTTGAACAGTTTGAACAGGAAAACTTGGAGATAATTGGAAAATTACAAAAGATAGGTGATCATATGGAAGTACAGTTTGATTCGACAAGGAATTCCGCTGCAGTTTATGAAAATTCGAACTTACCATAGACAGCAACATATAACCTTATCAATGGCACTACGAACAACGTAAATGAAGGAAACTGTGAAAGCGAATCTGATGAAGAAGATTGTGCTTCCAGTGAAAATGAAATATTTGAAAAAAACTCTGATGAAGATATAGGTGTTGTAGAGAAAGGTAGAGGCAGCTTAACAAAATGTATTGTTTATGGTGTTGAGGGGAATATCCCAGAGAAGCATCGTATTGGACTTGCTGTAGCATCAAATATTAATGATTTGGATATGGAATCAGACGATGAAAATCCTATTCAATGTAATTTATGTCGTAGGGAATTTGCAACTGCCTACAAAATGGAAATCCATAATTGCAAGGCAGCCTTAGGACAACACGATTTAATCAGTCAAGCTATTGTTTACGCTAAAGATATATATGAACAGCATCCATTTGAGGTGATTAATACTAGTTCAAATGTTGAAGAACATGTTTGATCCTATTCATGTAGCAATCCAGCATAATAATGAGTGTTGTGAATTTGAAACAGGATGGGCAAGGACAAGAAAGCGCGGTGATGAGTATGGTCGAAAGTATGTGGATCCATTTAAATAAAAAATTATTGATATGTTTAATTTGAGTAATGAAAACAAAGCTATGAAACGAGGTCCAGGTAAAATGTTAGTGGAACTTAAACGTAAACATCCTGGGCGTTTGGATTTACCATCGGAAACAGAAATTCGAACTGTTATTTCATCCTTGATGGCAAAGAAAAGAAAATGGACAATGAACATCGTATTCGTAGCCGTTGAATTCATGAGCCATTCAAGTCAACAGTGCTGGAAATATTTCAGGAAGATCCTAATATTACACCATGCAGGGTATGGGAATTGTTCCAACAAAGACATTCTCCACACGACGATATATTCACGTATCCAACTGAGGCAAAGATAAAGAACAAAATATCTTCTTTAAAGGTTAAATATAGGAAAACAGGTGAAATACCTTAGAGATTTAAAGAAAACATTGTAACTTTTCGAAAAATTGGCATTTTCGAGAAAATAAAGTATTTTCGAGAATTTATAAATATGCGACACAAAATATATAATATTGCAGCTATAGCACGATTTTACTGAGTTTTGGTAGTTTAGGTCTCTACAAAACTGGGTCAAACTTCCATACTCTGAGTCGTGTGAAAGTTTCAATGAGGTCACTGGAAGTGTGGGGTTCGAGTGGCTGTCATTTCATCTATCTATTTTTTTCCATCTATCTTGTTTCATTCGTTTATTTTTTTCCCACTTGTCCTGTCCTTGTATTGTCCCTCTGTGTTGGCTCCTTGTGGGTAATAAAGAATCAACAATTGGTTCTATCACTAAAGAATTACGGTTGATGTTGTCACTTCACATACTTTCTGCTTGTTGGTTGTGCTTCCCCTACGGTGAGATAGAAATTCACAGTGTACGGCTATTTGATCCTTGTTCCTATACCTGTGTTAAGTAAATTACGAAACTTGACACTGGGGCTGATCTAATCGACTTAGCCCCCCACCCCCCCGGAATTGCTGGCCTTGAGTCAAAATTTGAAACCAATATATTATCGGGTTTTAATCTCCCTGAAATCGATAAAATGACCTGGCCGCTGCAGAATTTAGATTTCATGAAATATTTATTTCGTATCTTTCTATTCTGTGCCAATTCGACTGCTCATAAATATTTTAGGTCAATGTTGTGGATTTGCCAAACGGGTCAATGGATTTTAATCTCTTTTGCGCCAAATCCAAGTAAGTTTCTTTTTAAAACAAACAATGGTAAATAATATATAATTTACAGAGAGATCTTCAATACTACTTGTGTAGGCAGATATTAATGATAAATTTTAAAACACTGCAAATTGTTCTGATGTTTTGTTGTGACTGAAGTGAAAATTCATAAGATCAGTGAAATTTAATTGTTAAAGAGAAGGTTGGTTAGCACAATATTCCTGAAATCCTAAGTAAGATGTTTGACAACCGCTATTTACAACCATCCCATAAGGGAAAACAAGCACTGCAAGAAGATTATACAAGTTGAGGGGAAACTAAAAACAACCGATTATATTTATTTGGACATGATGTAAGGGTGATGTAAATCTTAAAAGTATTTCTCAGCGGTTGCTTATGTACCAGTCAGCAGAAACAATTTTCAAAGGAAATACAAAACAAAAATTAAGTTGGACTTTCTCACAACTGTAGAATTGCTTAAAATCATTGTGAGAATTATATATGATTTTATGAATCTACAAAACGGGTGACTTACTTTTGTTTTTTTCTTTCAGATACGAATCGATTTTATTTGACTGCACTTTCATAAATTACGAAGCCTCTTTTTACATAAATATGTTGATCACTTTTAAAAGTTGATGGAAAGAAAATAGAACAATCTAATTTATAGGTGACAGTAAATACAGAATACGTCATCAACAATTACTCAAAAGTTTTCTAATCTGCTCACGGTCCTGTCTCCACTTAGCTCAAAGAGTAATATATCAGAAATGTTCCCGTCTCTTCCAATGTCTGAAACGATTTCCGCAAAGAAAATTAGGCTTATTCTTCTATGAATAATAAATCAACTGCTGCAATCAAACCCAAGTTTTTTGAGAACTTAAGTAACATGTTACTTAAAGAACCACTCCAAGCTAGTTGTCCTATAAAGAATATTTTGCCTTCAAATTTATTTCACTTTTACTTTGGCAAATTTTCTTTAAGCAGAGAATCGAAGTTTTGAGTCTAATCGGTCGATAATGTTCAAGTGTTTGTAATATTCTTTAAAACTGTCTTGAAATTAGTTAGCTGAATCTGCGTTGACCAGCCTGCAATTTTTAGCCTTTTACAGCGCTTTGGAGCAAATATTTTGCAACTATTAATTAATAAAACACGAGAATGAAATATAGAATAAAGGAATAGCGTATGTGAACTATATAGCTTCATATTTGCAATTAGCTATCTTTTGACCAATGACATTTAACCGGTTGATATTGTTTGCCCATCAAAGCAGTCCAGATTATGATTACCCCAATTTTCTTTTTCGGGAATATTACAGCTCGGACTATAAAAAAGTAGGATGTAATGTGAAGGAAATTTAGCCGTTATTTCTGTCAGGTCGAGTAAGCGTATAAACTCCTTTGTTTGTTCATAATTCAACGGGAATGTGATTCGTGTAATTCAATCTTCTTGAGAAAACTTTTTTTTTTGTAAACAAACTTTTTTCCCTTGTACTTACTGGATATATCATCTAAACTTGCTTTCCCGAGAAAAATTAGCAGTATGGTGAAGACAGTTTTATTGCTTTAGTCATTTATACCCAATCTCTTAAAATGTGTTCAAAGGCATCATCAGTTGAGAAATAAGGCACGATTCAAGTTGTGGTAACTGGTTTATAAATGATTTATGGAAAATGTAATCAATGGAGAAGAAAAACTTAACCCTTTGGATATTTTCAACATTATAGTACTTTATGACACCATAATTAAAGTACTTCCTCATAGAATTAAAAGTTCTAAGTCATTTATATTTGCTCCATTTTGTATAAATTTGTACTAAAATATTTCATAGTATCAAGCAGTTATGTTTAACTTTTACGTTTAGGAACCAAAGATATATTTTATGTAAAGTCTCAACCATAACAATAGACGTACAAATACAATATTACTAATATATTCTATTTATGACTCAGATAACAGAGCACCAGACCACCGTTAAAGACCACTATATTTAGGTGTTGTTATAGATTAAAAAAAAACTATTGTTATAGATTTTTATTAAGCGAAGAGTCTTTATCTAGTCTTCGAAACTACTGGGAGGAAGGGACGAACTTGTCCTCCAACCAAAGACCTAATCTGAATGCTTGTAATAAAGTGAACTCCGCTAAAGACATCCAAGAAAAATGTGGTGGTCATAAACCGAGCGACTGATAGTTTACTCTCAAGAACTCGGAATACAAAGAGCAAAAACAAATGACATTTTGTGATATTTGCTCCGCCGATTTATCTGGATCACTTTTATATTTTGTCAACCTCGAAAAGATGGAAGCCAAAGTTGGGTTTGACTGGATTAGAACTATGCTATTCTGAAAGTACATCGCAACGGCTATAACCGTCTTTTCCTTTCCTTGTTGTTTAACTCAGCTGAACTCTGATTGAGCGGATCACATGATCAAAATCTCCTCAGCCTTGGCTATCTCATTATGTATCTAAGATTATATTAATGCAATAATCCCTTGAAGACAAATTAGTTTGAGGAAAACTTGGGCGTTATTACTAGCAGGTTGGACGATAATACATGTTTTTTGGGGTTTTTTCATTCGCTCATACTGTATTTAATTTAATCCTGAGATTTCTGTTATCAAATAACTACAGTATCAACTTCGTTTTATATTTAGTTCACTCCTGCAAATACCACAAATATTCTTATATCACCTAGAAAGTTCCCCTCCAAGGCACAAATCTGGGCAAGGTTGTTTATGGAAGAACAGCATTCGTCTAGACCAGTGCTTTTCAAACTTTTTGCTGGAGCGGAACCCCAAGGAAACATTCCACTGGCTCGAGGAACCCCTGTGCAATAATTTAATAGTCTTATGCATACATATCTGCACAGGAGAATTAAAAATTACTGCCGATTTTAGCAGTTTTGTAACTTCTTGCGGAACCCCTGGACTGTACTGGCGGAACCCTAAAGTTCCGCGGAACCCTGGTTGAAAACCATTGGTCTAGACATATTAGCCTCCCTTCTTCATGCTACCGATGTTATCCAAGGGAAAGTTAAAGGCCGATACAGCTTGGCATCAGTGACGTCGCAACTCATTTCAACCGCTGAGTGAACTGGAGCAACGTGAAAAAGTGTCTTGCTCAAGGGCACAACGCGCAGACCGGTCCAGGAATCGAATTCGCTACCTCATGATTGCAACTCCGACGCGCTAACCACTGAGTCATATGCATTCACACACACACACACACACGCACACATATATATACATATATATCAAATATTAATTGTATTACAATATTATACAAAGGTGGTGTTGGTTGGTTGAATCGGTGGGACTTTTTAGCATTAACATGCACTCTTTACGTTATAAGTTCAATTCCTGACGAGACTGCCTAGCTTTTCCTCTTCTTTCTAAATCTGTAAGCACCATATAAGTACTATGGTCTACGTATTCGTCTTTTTCTTATTGCAAAATGTGACTCCATGTTCTAATGTTAGAATTCGATATTGTTACAATATATAATAATTTAAATAGTATACATCATGGGAAGCAGAATTGATTAACTTTATATATAAAAAAAAATGGTTGCTTTTTACAAATTATTACCACGTTCAAAGGCGGTGAGCTGGCAGAATCGTTAGCACGCCGAGCAAAATGCTTAGTGGCATTTCGTCTGCCATTTCGTTCTGAGTTCAAATTCCGCCGGGGTCGACTTTGCCTTTCATCCTTTCGGGGTAGGTAAATTCAGTACCAGTTACGCTCTGGGGTCGATGTAATCGACTTAATCCCTTTGTCTGTCCTTGTTTGTCCCCTCTATGTTTGTCCCCTTGTGGACAATAAAGAAATAAGAATCGTTAGCACGCTGGAAGAAATTCCAAGCGGTATTTCGTCCGTCGTTACACTCTGAGTTCAAATTCCGCCGAGGTCCACTTTGTCTTTTATCCTGTCGGGATCGATAAATTATGTACCAGGGAAACACTGGGGTTGATGAAATCGACTATCCCCTTCCCCCCAAATGTCAAGCCCTGTGCCATAGTAGAAAGGATTATTACTGCGTTCAACTACATTTAAGTTTGCCTGTTTCGCAAAATTGCAAAGCTACTATAGCGCGCTTATATGGTCTGTTCCTAGCTAATGCAAGGTTTCTTTAGCTCTTCATCTAAATTTAGCTCCTAACTGTCGAAACCAATAAGCCTTGTTATCTAACTAATAATGATTTCAATAATGGTTTTAAATTTTGACACAAGGTCAGCAATTTCAGGGGAGGGAATAAGTCGTTTACATTGACCCAGTACTCAACTGGTCCTTATTTTATCGAGCCCGAAAGGATGAAAGGAAAGTCGACCCCAGTTGTATTTGAACACAGAAAGTAAAGTTGGAAGAAATGCTGCTAAGCATTTGTCCGGCGTGTCAACGATTCTGCTAGCTTGACACTTGAATGTAAAATTATAATTGTTAAAAACAAGGTAAATATAGCAAGATATTTTTCATAATATGTTCCACTACTTCTATTTTGCTCCCCACATGAATGACGGCATTCTGATCGTTCATAATTATTGGTTGTTGTTCTTGTTAGAGTAGTTACCTAAGTCATTACTACAGGCAGTGGCTCTCTAACCTGACACGAACCCAAAGCTCAACTAGTTCCGGCTGACTGTACCTAGAATGGACCTCAACCCAGAGTTACGGATTCATTTCTTCTGTTTTAGTTTGGTATCAATCATAACTGGTCCCATACTTGTGCTGAGAAAGGGAGAGGTGGAGTTCAAGACTGGCCATTTTGACTTTAGTATTCAAATTGCTACAGAAACGTCATCACTCAATGTCCATGGTGAGCGGGAAAAGATATGACTAAGGCAAACGTCTTATTGTGCTTTAGCCAAAAGTCAACCCCTAACGAGCAGACCATCCCTTTTTAAGAGCATTCTTTGACATTTTACTGGTTTCAGACATATGGATGTAGTCATACAAGGGAGAAGAACATTATTATCTAATGTAATTTTCCTTAAGCTAAAGCAGAAATGTGTAACATGAGTGACATTTGGGCTGCCAGTTGAAGTAGGTTGCACGGCCACACAAAAAATTCCTCGGTTCCGAGTTTCTTATTCAAATATGAGATCGCAAATTTAAGGTAGAAGAAAATCATATTTTGTGGCGTTCATCGTACCTCTAAATGCATCAGACGCAGTAATGAAAAGGGTTTTTACTTACTAATAAGAAATATATATCGTAAAACGGATAACAGGTTTGATTATTATTATTTTATTTAAGGTCGCGAGCTAGTTGAACGCACGCCGAGCAAAATGCTTAGCGGCATTTCGTCCGTCTTCACGTTCAAATTCCGCCGAGGTCGATTTTACCTTTCATCTATTCAGGGTTGGTAAAATAAATACCAGTTGAACACAGAGGTCAATGTAATCGATTTACCCCCTTCCCCGAAATTGCTGGCCTTGTACTAAAATTTGAGACCAATATTGAAATTATTATTTGTAATCTAAAAAAGCTTATTGATTTTGATAGTTAGTTGCTAATTTTATATGAGGTGGGGCTTGTGTTAGACCATATTAGCGCGCTATGAAACCAATAATTATAATATTACATTTTTTCTTCAAATTTCATGTTGATTGAACAAAATAATTAAATGAATAATAATTTTCATTATAAAAACTACGTATTAAAGTAAAATCAAATCAAATAAAAGAAACTTATTATTTGCGAATTTGTAATAAATATGTTACCAATTATTTACCGATGTAATATATTGATTAATTCTATATGTGATAGCGTGACATTTTTTAGCGTGACCAAACAAACGACAAGTATTATTAGCATTGATTAGTATGTTTATATTTAATTTCAAATGCACACACACACACACACACACACATATATATATGCAAGAATAATTACACACATATGCGTATATATATATATATGTATATATATATATATATATATATATATATATATATACACATATAAACATTATTTGATTAATGTTAAATTCTGTTATTTTATGAATCATGTGCACGAAGAACAGCGAAAATCAAAAACAATGAGGTACATATTCATCCTTAAAACACCCAGGCAGATTCGAACTTGAATATGTTAATCGCTGTTATAGTTAGTCTTCGACGAACAATTTCTCCTTTCGAGTAATCTGTGTTTACAATTCACTCGATTCATGTTGGCAATGGAAATTTGAAACCGTGCGGTGTTTGTGTCACTTCAGTGAAAGGCAATCCGGTTCAATGATTTTGTTCGTTGGCTTCTATAAACAAGAGCAAAAGTTCTTGTTTAGATTCATTGATCTTCGACTGAAGAGATACAACCAGGCTGAAACATCGCGGTGTGTCGAAGCTCCTTTACTTCGATGAATCAAGTGTATTCTTAGCACACGTTGTGTGAAAGTGAAGTTGTTCTCTGTAGACACAATACAACAGCGAGTAGCATATTCACGTTCGAATCTGCTGGAACGTATTAAGAATGAATGTAATGTACTTTTTTCAAAATATAATAATTGTTATATTTTTATATTCTATTTTCAAAATATAATAATTTGATAGTTGGTTGAGATGGTTGTCGCCTCCCATTCACAATGTTTTTAGATTACACCGTGTAACAACATTTTTATTTTTCATTTTTAAGTGTTATTTCTTATTTGCTTCTATCTAGAAATTAAAGAATATGACAACTATTCCTTTCGGAAATTTGCTTTTGTGACCTGGACGTCAGTTTTGAAAACTGAACTATTTTCCTTTACATTTCAGACAGATTCAGTGCTGATTTGCTGAAACAAAAATATAGTTATAGCAAATCTGTCACAAATTTGCTTGTAAGTTGCTTGACCGTAACTACTTGAGCATGTCCCTTAGTGGCTGGCAATATGTGCATCTCTAATCATGAGCAGGAGCAGAGAGGGAACATCATAGGCATGTGTTGAGAGGGGTTCTTTAGGGTTTGAATGAATGTAACAAAAGCAAAATTTGAAGGAACTTTTCGTGATTTTTAGCCATTTTTCGTGATTTCCAGGGGTAAGCAAATAGGAAATAATAGTTGCTACCTAAAGACAAAAGTCATGTTATACAGTGTTAGAGAAGCAATAAGAGTGTATGAATTATATATTACAAAATATATCTACCTATTGGGAACAATGATAAATTCAGTACAGCATGTCAATTTTTTTCCGAACACTGTATATCTAGGACTGCGGTATCAAATGTAACTTTCCGCTCTTTTTTCTTTAAATTTTTCTTTTATTTTTTTCTTAATAAGGTTAGTTAGGATTTGGGAAAACTTTGCAACTAATTTGTGATGGTCAAATTACTCTAGTAGTGGCCCCTTACGTTGGCACGTAGCATATTGCGAGAACTATGTGATTATCACTACTGTCACGTCGAAGAAAAATTAAGAAAATTTTACCATCCATTCAGAACACCCGCTTCACCCTTCAACAGGAGAACAACGTCTCTTAGACTATCTTCGAAGCATGGCTGTTTCCCGTTGAGTTGTTCGAGTCACAACAAGATTTCTTATCGTTTGAAATAATTTACGAGTTAGTGAAAATATATAATCAATGTTTTCTTGAAAGCAATTTTCCAAATAGTGTTGCTATGAAAGACTTATTTATACTGCGGCATGAAACAACATGGTTCTTTAGTTGATTCAAAACATTGTGATTTTGGCCTTCATGGAAGACTGCCAAAAATATGTTTGAGTTCTTATTGGACGGTGCAGACACACAATCATGGAGAAATCTTATTGGACTGCAACGTTGCAATATATTCTTAGCGGAGAAATAAATTCGATCGGTTTTGAGCAGAAGTTTAAAGCAATTCAAATCTTGAATTAATGAATTTTGGCAACTTTTACTTAAAAGACAAAAATTTAAAAAGAAAGGAAAACCAAAAACAAAAAATAGATAAAAGAAGAAAACGAAACAAAGAACGAAACAAAAACAAATAGATAAGCCAAAGTTGTATTTGGAAACACGTACAGCACATAAATCCTACACACACACACACACACTTATACTCACACACAAACACACTTATACTCACACTCATATACTTATGATTTGTATATATTTGTTAAGTATATATATTTAGTATGTATATAAATAAATATATACATATACGTGTATATGTAGTTGTATATATGTATTTATATATTCATATATATGCAAATATATCATATGTATTATATATATGTATACCCACACACGTAAGTATATACACCAACATACGTCATACAAATATGTATGCACATCAATGTATACACACGCACACGGAAATATGTGTGCGTATGTGTGTATGTATGAATGTGCATGTGTGTGTGAGTATGTGTTCATATATATATACATATGCACACCCACTTGAAATATATACGTATGCACACTCACTTGAAATAGTTTACTAGACGTTTATATAAACCACACCCAAGGCGATAGAGTCTATTCCTTCAGTCTTTTTGTATCACTTGTGATTTACCGATTTGTTAGGCCTATGATAAAAAAAACTACAATCAAAGATTCTTCTACTGTATCAGTCGTATATCAGCTAATGTAGCCCTGCATATCGTTGTATAGTACTGCTTTATATGGCATGCCCTTTTTTTTTTTTATATAAGACATTAAGGTGTGATTTTAGATAGATTTGGCTGCCATCTTTGCGGGCCTTTACACGTTTATGTCATGATCTTCGCTGCAGTAAATGTCTCAGAAGTGAAATTCTCCTTATACATACTGTATGTGAAACACACAGAGCTGAACTGTGAAAGACGTCATTGGAATGTAGGACAAGTGTTTCTGCGTTGTTACGCTCCATCAGCGACAGATAACTCGTTCATAGACCACTAAGAGCTATCATTCATATATGCAAATAGAAAATAATAAATTTACAGGCTTATACAAATCTTTGTGATGCAGAATAAACTAATTAAAGGCACACTAAGTATTGATAATTAAGAAAAAGATGCACACATTCATATTTAACAAGTTCGTAGATACTCAAACGTGAAAAGACTTTCGCTGCAGTAACTCTCCCAGAACAGAAATTCTCATGTAAATAACGTTTTTGAAAACACATCGTACTGGGCTATTAATGACCTCATCAGAAAAAGATGCACACATTCATATTTAACAAGTTCGTAGATACTCAAACGTGAAAAGACTTTCGCTGCAGTAACTCTCTCAGAACAGAAATTCTCATGTAAATAACGTTTGTGAAAACACATCGTACTGGGCTATTAATGACCTCATCAGACTGTAGGCTATGTGTTTCTGCGTCGCTCTGCTCTTTCCCTAATGAATGTTAGCTACAAATCGAATTGATTGATTTAAATTATGCTCCTGTGACACACTTTGTACAACGTAAAAAGTATTACCTACCAGCTCTCTCTCGAATTTCTTCTTCCTGCTCGATGTTTTCTCTTTTCTACTAACTATCTTTTCTTCAACTATTTAAAGTATTAAATAGTATCTACCAATTTAGTCATATCTTTGACGACTTGCTTTCGAGCTGTGCAACACGTTTTAACACGTGAGATATTGTTTTGTGTGATACTGGCTTATTGGATATTAATATAATTATTTAAATATGTAATGATTATACGTGTTAAGAATAATACAAAGATTATATTAGACATTTTTGCCACAGCTAATATTCTTTAATATAGTTCACTTGGTATAATGTTTTTTTAAAGATTCATAGTGATGCTATAATTCAACAAGCTATGACGGTTAAATATCTGTAACACTTCAATAAACCTAAAGGTAAAATCAATAATGGATATTATTATTCCTTCTGACCTATCGCGGGACACTAGACAAAGGTTATAGTTAACAGTTATCAGAAGTAGCAGAACATTAAAATATTTAATAACTACGTGTTAAGAATTAGGATAGATAAAGAAAATAAGAAAATGAAAAAGGGAAAGACGGAGATTTCTATGATTTGAAAACCATAATAATAATAAGAGTTGTTTCTACTACAGGCACAGAGGCTGGAATTTTGGGGAAAAGGGATAGTCGCTTACAGTGACTCCGGTACTCTACTGGTACTTATTTTGTCGACTCCGAAAGGAGGAAAATCAAGGTTGTCTCTCGGCGGAATCTGAACTTAGAATATAAAGCCGTAAGAAATGCCGCTAAGCATTTTGTTCGATGCGCTAACGATTCCCCCAGTCCATCGCCTAATAATAATAACAATGTTTTTGCTTTATATATATACAGTTACTCCAAACATGAGCAAAGAGAAAACACAACAACGCGAGGACGTGGAACAAGTATAGTGTTATTGGACGTCCAGGAAAGGAAAGAAAGAAGGAGGATTTAACGTTTCGAGCGGAGCTCTTCGTCAGAAAAATAGAAAAAAGGAAAGGTCCAAGGTAAGACAGAGAAAGAAAATCACCGACGATACACACGCGGTCACATATTGAACTCATATATATATATATATATATACATATATATACGAGCAAAACGTCTCGCGTCCAATGGACGGTGCTGAATCATATCTGCTGAATAAAAAGCAATCAGTGTTTTCTTTTCATTAAAAAATAATTAAGCATGACTTTATTTCAATAAAATTTTTGGTCTTGTTAAACGAAGTTAAGGCAAAAAAAAAAAAAGACTTCTTGAGAAACCAAATAGTTTTTCCTTTCTTCATGCCAAGTTTGAAGAAAATATCTCTTTTGCATCTTACTCTTTTGGTATCTACATATCAAATTTGAGCGCAATCGGATGGAGGATGCCCAAGATCCTAAAAGACACACACACAGACAGACAGAACGGATTTTATGTAATAGATAAGGGTAAACATTATTAAATAATATTTTACCAGCGGCCAGCATCCGTAATAAGATTCAGAAGACATAAATATTTTAAAATATAATAGTGTATGAAATATACAAGGAGAGAAAAACAACACGTAGATTTCTTACATTCTAAAAATGGCAGTCAAAGTTTCAAGCCACGAAAAATTATTCTTACATTAAAATAAAAAGCATTGTACGAAATTTTTGGGGAAGAGTACAGTCGATTAGATCGACTCCAGTACGCTACTGGTCCTTAATTTATCGACTCCGAACGGATGAAAAACAAAGTCGACGGAATTTGAATTCAGAATGTAAAGACATATGAAATACCTATTTCTATTTCTTTACTACCCACAAGGGGCTAAACACAGAGAGGACAAACAAGGACAGACAAACGGATTAAGTCGATTATATCGACCCCAGTGCATAACTGGTACTTATTTAATCGACCTCGAAAGGATAGAAAGGCAAAGTCGACCTCGGCGGAATTTGAACTCAGAACGTAACGGCAGACGAAAGCATTTCGCCCAGCGTGCTAACGTTTCTGCCTTGAGAAGACGGATACAGATGGAGGGGTACATGCAAGACGCAGAGGTAGGGGGAGAAAAAATAGAAAGAGAATAGCGCATTGTGGGTAAGACAGATACACATTCAAACAGTGATAAATGTAGGAAGACAAAGAAAGAGCAAACTTTTGAGTGGAAGAGAGAGAGAGGGGCAGAGGGGGGGGGAGA
>NC_042997.1:85077185-85089685 GCF_006345805.1 Octopus sinensis | reverse complement strand
TCGGTTGTCAAGCAATAGTGGCGGGGACAAACACAGACACAAAGATACACACACACACACACACACACACACATATATATATATATATACACGACAGGTTTCTTTCAGTTTCCATCTACCAAATCCACTCACAGAGCTTTGGTCGGCCCGAGGACCTAGTAGAAGACATTTGCCCAAGATGTCACACAGTAGGACTGAACCCAGAACCATATGGCTGGGAAGCAAACGTCTTACTACACAGCCACGCCTGCGTATATATATATATATATATATATATATATACGTGCTTCTTGTTTGTCTTTGTTTTCTACAATCCCACATTTGTACATATACGATAACTTTACAAAAGGATTATCATCATCATCCATCATCATCATCATCATCATCATCATCATCATCATCATCATCATTATTATTATTATTATTATCATTATTATTATTATTATTATTATTACTATTATTAATACGACAATCATAGAATACACAACCGTACACATACATACAACATCCTCATACCCTACAAACATTAACTCATACACAATAGATTGTTTAGTTTATTTATACATATATCTTCCACATTATTCCATAATATTTCCCCCTTTATTCTATGTATTCCATGTCCCTACCCAGATTATATTTTTATTTTATTTATCGCTGTCAAACGACTGAAATGGCAATTTAGGAAACCATTTCAATACGTTATTGGAATACATTTCGACACGTGATTATTTATCACAACACAGATACCAGCATGAATACACTCCTGTGTACGTAGATATAGTACACACACACACACACACACCACACACACACACACACCACACACACACACACACACACACACACACACACACACGCACAAACACTAACACGCACACACAAACATATACCCGCATGGTAAAACCATGCACACAAACGCACTTGCAGAAACACGTACAGATATATGTACATGAATACATACCTATAAACTCATACGCATACACGTACACATTCACATACACATACACATAAAGTCACTTACAGAAAGGCACACACAAATAACTGTGCATATATGCCTGCATATATAACTATATATACATATGTATTGTATATACATATATGTATGTAAGAACGTTCGTATGCATATATGTATGAATGTATGTATGAGTGTGTATAAATATGTATATATACATGCATATATGTATATATGTATATATACATACATATATATATGTATAATATGTATATATATATATATAGACATACATATATATATACATATACATAATATACACACACACAAACATACATATATATACTTATATCTGTGTGCCTCGCGGTTGCAAATGTATAATGGACATGACATATTCATCTGCAGAAATTCAGACACATCTGTTTGTAAACAAAATATAGATATGAATATGTAGAGGATAAATGCATAAAATATCAGCTACAGGGAAAGTGTTATGTAATAAGGGAAACCGAAACCAATGGAAACCCAATATGTGTATGTAAATATATATATATATATATGTATATATATACACATATACATACAATTTTCAAATATACATATGTATTCATTTATGTGCGTACATACATGTACATACATATATATATATATGTGTGAGTGTGTGTGTGTCTGTGTGTGCGTGTGCGTGTATGTGTGCGTGTATGTGTACATGTATATATATATGTGTGTGTGTGTATGTGTGTGTATGCACATAAAACACCTTATCTAAGATAAATAACAAGACCACAGCGAAAAAAATTTAATAGAGTAAACAATAAAACTGAAGATAACCAAAAATAAGTGATATATATATATACAGACATACAGGGAATGAAAGACTCTCACCCTACTCCTGTACAGACCAACCGTGCGCTACAATCGCTGTTCAAGACATCGGGGAGAAAAATACAAAGCAAACAATATGCATCTAGTAAATATTTACTCTTTATATAATATGTATTTTCTCACTTATTCGTAGTTTGTATTGTTGTTTTTGTTGTTGTTATTGTTGTTGTTACTACTGAGTGAGAGAGCATTGCATGCCATCAAGGTGACACTGGGGTAAAATATACGAAGCGCAGTATACCCATCATGACTAATCCCCTGATAAGAGTGCATCAGACCCATGCATTACACCCATACGTGCCCATCATGGTGATCTCATATCAAGATAAAACAGCGCATGACCTTGCAGGTGGGGGCTCTGTTAGAACTTTCTGCAGGTCAAGTAGCCCATCCCATCAAAAGGTCCCTCAAAGGGTTGTTTAAGGATGATAAATAAAACACCCATGTTCCCAGAAGTGAATTGTTCAAACCTCAATGAATTACATGGCTACGATAGTCCCCAACTACTTCTACTCATGATCAGAGATGCACATATCGTCAGCCACTAAGGGACATGCTCAGCTGGTTAAGGTCAAACCACTGATAAGCAAATCTGTGATATTGAGCAGAATATTTGTTATAGCTCATCTTTTACACCAATACAAAACATGTACATGATAACACTTCCAATCAATTAGGATCAGAAGCATTATTATTCCTATTATTGAGTGAGAGAGCAGTGCATGTCATCAAAGTGACACTGAGGTAAAATATACGAAGCCTAGTATACCCATCATGACTACCTGTCTGATAAGGGTGCGCCAGGCACATGCATCACAACCATATGTGCGTGACATGGTGATCACATATCAAGATAAACAGCGCATGTTGTTATTAATACTACTGAGTGAGAGAGCATTGCATGCCATGAAAGTGACATTGGGGTACTTTGCAGGTGGGGTCCAGTTAGAATTTTCTTCAGGTCAAGTTGCCCATCCCACTCAATAGGTCCCTGAAAAAAGGTTGTTTAAGGATGATGAACAAAACACCCATGTTTTCAAAGGTGAATTATCCAAACACCAAACACCAAACTTCTCCTCGTGATGAGAGATGCACATATCGTCAGCCACTACAAATCTGTGTTATTGAGCAGAATATTTGCTGTAGCCCATCTTTTATACCAAGACAAAACAATGTACATGATAACACTTCCAATCAGTTAAGATCAGAAGCCATGAGAGCCACTGCCTGGTACTGCATCAGTGCATTTATTATTGAGTGAGAGAGCAGTGCATGCCATCAAAGTGACACTGGGGAATAATACGAATCCCAGTATACCCATCATGACTACCCGTCTGATAAAGGTACACCAGGCACATGCATCACAACCATATGTGCGCAACATGGTGATCTCATATCAAGATAAACAGCACATGACCTTGCAGGTGGGGCCCGGTTAGAATTTTCTTCAGGTCGAGTAGCCCATCCCGCTCAAAAGGTCCCTGAATAAGGATTGTTTAAGGATGACTAACGAAACACACATGTTTCCAGAGGTGAATTATCCAGACCCCTGAGAATTCCTTTCAACACACTACTATGATGCTCCCCACCTACTTCTGCTCGTGATCAGAGATGCACATATCGTCAGCCACTAAGGGACATGGTCAACTGGTTAAGGTCAAACAACTGACAAGCAAATCTGTGGTATTGAGCAGAATATTTGGTGTAGCCCATCTTTTATACCGAAACAAAACAATGTACATGATAACACTTTCAATCAGTTAAGATCAGAGGCCATGAGAGCCATTGTCTAGTACTACATCTATTATTATTATTATTATTATTATTATTATTATTATTATTACTATTATTATTATTATTATTATTATTATTATTATTATTATTAGCAGCAGCAGCAGCAGCAACAACAGCAGCAGCAGCAGCAGCAGCAGCAGCAGCAGTAGTAGTAGTAGTAGTAGTAGTAGTAGTAGTAGTAGTAGTAGTAATAGTAGTAGTAGTAGTAGCAGTATGGCCGTCAATCTGGCAAGTTACGCTTGACCTCGCTCTGTGAATTTTATAAGGGAAAAAACACGTAATAGTGTTTTTGCACCCTTCAAGTTTATACCATTGTGGACAAATTATTTGTTGTCGAGTGGTGAGAGTATTTTCCTGTTTTGACTCCCAGTTTTGTTTTTCAATCACAATTGTTTGCGTTTTCTCCAACATGGGGAAAACGCGAAACATGGTGACGCTCATATGTGAGAGAGGGGAAGAGAATGAGGAGTATCTCCAAACGTGAATGAGGGTGTGTGTGAGTGCGAAGCGACTTGGGGCTGGAAAAAGAACAGACGATAGCAGAATTTTTCTCGAAAAGAAAAAAGGACAAAAAGGCCAACAGAGCCAAGTTTTTCAAGAAGGGTCTCTTAGAAGATCTTCGGAAAAGCAAAGGCTCCGATTTTGACAACATTGCTCGAAACAAAAACAGCGATTTCGAAAATGTAAACAATGACAGCCCTTTCGTCAGCGAAGCAACGGACCAATTGAGTACAAGTAACAACAACAACAACAACAACAACAACAACAACAACAACAATATCAGCACCACCATCAACAACCACAACAACAATAACAAAGATGGCGACGACGACGACAACAACAACAACAACAAAAGCAACAGCAATAATAACAAAAGCAATGAAGGAGCTGAAACAAACCGGTGCAATAGCTTGAATTAGATCTTCTAAACTTTCTTTCGCTGGAGCAACCAAGTCATCTCTTCAGAAGATTTCTGAAGGGGAACTTAAGCTAGACAGCTAGTCGAGAGAGACGGAATAGTTGTTAAGTTAAATACCCCACCTGAGACAATCCAGGATACGATATGTCGCAGAATGACGTACCGTACAATCGGTTTAAAATCAAGGAGGGCAGAAAGATCCATAGGAGGCTCAAATACAAAAAGCTTTAGGTTCCATCTCGAATCTAAAGGAGTATGTTCGATTTATTGCTGGAAACACTCCAAACAAACAGGAGGGACGGGTAATCCGCCCTTCCAAACAAAACTAAGTAAGTTTTCCTTTTCTTTTCTTTTTCGACAACATGGTCGTATACAGAATGTGTGTGGTCTGGGGTCGCCTTGGAAGCGGGGTCACCTGCTCAACGACCCCAGGGAACTGAATGTTGACGTGGTGGCCATTAGTGAAACCAGAATTTCTGATTCACGGGATTTCCGGCCTATTTTCGGTGACTATGAGGTGTACACATTTCCAAGTCATCCAGGAGCGGGAGGTGGAGTCGCCTTCATGGTTCGGAAAAATCTGGATCTTGCAATACTGACGAACTTCCTGGATCCTGAAGGTAAGTTGGTAGTCCTAGATGTGATATACAGCGAAGGACATACTTTCAGGCTAGTTGCTACCTATACTCCGACAGCGGCCCGGCGACCAGATTTCTTCAGACGTCTGGAAACTTTCCTGGGAAAGTCCCGCTCTTTACTGTTAGTGGGTTATTGGAATGGAGATTTAAATGTAAAGTGGAACTGTGTAGGTTTGGCAGATAGGAGGGGAGGGTGTAAAAGCCTCAAATCTGCTCAGACGATTCCAACTGTCTGACAGATATCAACTGGATTTCCCAGATTTGCCAGTGTGGACCTTGTCAAACCGCATCGGGTCATTCATATCGTATCTAGATAGGGTATTCCGTAGAGTAGCAGGTAAGGAGAGCATAGGTTGTCTACAGTTTAAAGTAGTTGACTACACAGATCACAAATTCGTGATCTGTACACCATCGACTTAGATAGGTTTCATAGACAAGGACCCGGTTACTGGAAGCTGAACAAGTCGTTGCCGGCGCGTAAAGATTTCAGAGACTGGATTAGTGCACCAGTTAAGAAGGCGTTGACTGGGGCAATGAAACAATAATGAGGCTCGCCCTGAAAAGGGCGATTAGAATAGAATCGATAAGGTTTAGTAAAGGACGAGCAGTAGAAAGAAACAGAGTTGAAACAGAGTTAGTCAAGAAGCTAGACGAGACTTTTAAAAAGAGGTATCGCGACCAACGTGCTCGCAGCGAGATTGGCACTCGACCAATTCTTCAATGCGAAACACGAAGGTTGCATTGTCAGAGCTAAGGCACGAGCACTTAGACACGAAGGGACGAAATGTATTCAATGGGCCTGAGTGACAGAGGCACAGCGTAGCAGTAAATCCCCGATCCTATTCTAGACGGACGACAGAGGCAAATGATAACTTATCCGAGACAGATGTGTACGGCATTTTAGCGGTGCTTCGCTCAGCTGTTCAGGAGCCGGGTCGCAGGATGGATTTCACGTACTACCTCGTCGGGCTGTTGCAGCTCGCGGCAACGGAGGCGGAACGCTGCGAAAGACCGATAACAGCCTTTGAAATACGGGAAGCAATGGCTAGCCGCACGAGGCGTAAATCACTTGGTTTGGATGGTCTGCACAACTAGCTTTATGCTTACATGCCAAACTTGTTCGGCGGCCTCTTAGCAAACCTTTACTGCAACTGGCAACAGAATGAGAGAATTCCCAGTTTTGTGAGCGGAGGAGCGGTGGCGTTGTTGAAAAAAGACCCGAACAAAGGGAATTTTATTGACAACTTTAGGCCCTTAACTCTGCTGAATGCAGAGTTCAAAACGAGATGTTAGCTACGAGTTTGGCGCTTGTCATCGGAGATTTAGTAGGGGAGGCACAAACATGTGCTATCCAGAAAAGATCCATCCACAAAAACCTCCACCTCATGCGATACATCATTGAGAAAGTTGTTAAAGAACCTGGCACGGGTGCGCCCTGATCAATTTAGAACAGTCTAAAGCCTTCGATAGGGTGGACCATCTATACTTGGCGGCGGTCCTCAGTGCAACTGGTTTCGGGCCTGTATTCAGGGGCTGGATCGCTGCAATGCACTGCAACATCTGTTCAGCGGTCAGTGTGAACGGTCACCTTCCAGAGCCGTTCAACATCATGTGCTCGGTCCGGCAAGGCTGCCCCCTCCTGTCTCTCTTGTACGTACTGACTCTCGGGCCACCACTGCACAAACTGCAGACGTTGTGAAGCATCCCGCGTCGGATCATAAACACATAGAAATGATTGGCACCGCTTTCATGAACTACAAAGCGGTTCCGTCGACAATTAACCAGGAAAAATCAGTGGGCTTGCGGCTCGGCACCTAGAGAAGCAAGTCCATACCGTCCAGCTACGTCCTTATTATTATTATTATTATTATTGAGTGAGAGAGCAGTTCATGCCATCAAAATGACACTGGGGTAAAATATACGAAGCCCAATATACCCATCATGACTACCCGTCTGATAAGGGTACACCAGGCACATGCATCACAACCATATGTGCGCGACATGGTGATCTCATATCAAGATAAACAGCACATGACCTTGCAGGTGGGGCCCAGTTAGAATTTTCTTCAGGTTGAGTAGCCCATCCCGCTCAAAAGGTCCCTGAATAAGGGTTGTTTAAGGATGTTGAAAGAACTACCCATGTTTCCAGAGGTGAATTATTCAAACCCCAAAGAATCCCTCTCAACACATGACTATGATGCTCCCCCACTACTTCTGCTTGTGATCAGAGATGCACATATCATCAGCCACTAAGGGACATGCTCAACTGGTTAAGGTCAAACAACTGACTTATTATTATTATTATTATTATTATTATTATTATTATTATTATCATTATTATTATTATTATTATTATTATTATTATTATTATTATTTTATTATTATTATTATTATTATTATTATTATTATTATTATTATTATTATTATTAATGGATGCGACGAGCTGGTAGAACCGTTATCACGCCAGGCAAATGCTTCGCGGGATTTAGTCTGTCTTTACGTCTGAGTTTAAATTCCGCCGAGGTCGACTTAGCCTCTTATTCCTCACCTTCACTGCTGACGAAATACCTATTTCTTTACTACCCACAAGGAGCTAAACACAGAGAGAATAAATAAGGACAGACAAGCGGATTAAGTCGATTATATCGACCCCTGTGCGTAACTAGTACTTATATAATCGACCCCGAAAGGATGAAAAGCAAAGTCGACCTCAGCGGAATTTGAACTCAGAACGTAGCGGCAGACGAAATACCTATTTCTTTAGTACCCACAAGGGGCCAAACACAGAGAGGACAAACAAGGACAGGCAAACGGATTAACTGGTACTTAATTTATCGACCCCGAAAGGATGAAAGGCAAAGTCGACTTCGGCGGAATTTGAGCTCAGAACGTAACGGCAGACAAAATACGGCTACGCATTTCGCCGGCGTGCTAACGTTTCTACCAGCCTTTTCTCGTACAAATATTGCCAAATACACTGCAGAAAATCAGTTGGTATAGAGAGGTTGTATATTAGAAAACGAGTATGCAGTCCGTCCTACTCCGATTTTCTTGCTTCACTCGCATTTCCCATATATAGACTATTCCGGGTTTAGTTCCTCTGCATGGTACCTTAGGTAAGTGTATTCTACTATAGCCTCGGGTCAACCAAGTGAGTGGATTTGTTGGACGGAAACTGAAAGAAGCCTCTTGTATATATATATATATATACATACATACATACACACACACACGCATATATAATATACATACATATCTCTATATATATTTATGTGTGTGTGACGTTGTGTCTGTTTTTGTCCCTCCATCATCACCTGACAACCGATGATGCTGTGCTCCAGCTTGGTCAGCGACAAATGACTGAAAAAGTGAAACAATAAAAGAATAATACGGATAGACAAATACACACATAAGGATATTAGCCTACATTTCACGTTACTGTACTCCGCTGAGCTGAAAACGCATAGCAGCAGCAGCAGTGGCGGCGGCGGCGGCCGGACGTTTAACTCGATGCACGACTGGTTTGTCGTTCGGTTGGGTTCCGTATCTTCTCATGGCCTTGGCACTTCGGAAAACGGGCTAAGTTCCAACCTAATAAGTCTATAAACCGTAGAATTTAAGGTTTACACGCATGCATGCGTGCACACAGACACATTCACATATAAACAAACAAACATATATTTACACATACACATATACATATACATAGATAAATAAATAGATATGTATATGTATATATGCAGAGAGAGAGAGAGAGAGAGAGAGGAGAGAGAGAGAGAGAGAGAGAGGGAGGGAGAGAGAGAGAGAAAGAGAGAGAAAGAATGTGAGAGAGAGAGTGTGGGGAGATAGAAAGAGAGAAAGAAAGCGAGAGAAATAGTGAAAGAAAGAAAGAGAAAGAGAAGAACGGAAAGAGCACGAAAAAAATTAAAGAATTAATAATAAAAAGAAAGAAGAGAAATTTACTGTATATGTACATGTAAGTATATACATACCGACACGCACTCACAAATACACACACAGACACACATACATACAAAGACACACGCATCCAAAGACACACAGACACACAAATATATATATATATATATATATATATATATATATATATATATATATATATATGTACCCGGCTCATAGGTTTCCTCTACCAATGATCTTGATCTCAGTGACCCAAATATGGACGGATTTCATTTATCATTTTAAATCGCAGAAATTTTTCTCAGCATAGCAAAGTTTAGTAGGAAATAATCCCACCCAATATTATATCTCATTAAGTTGTATTTGTATACAGTGCGGAAATTTGTGTAAAGTGTTTTAGTCTATTATACAAACAATAAGTCTGGAAAAAGATAGGATAAATTTTCAAGCCGATTGAAGTGTTTTGCCCTTAGATACAATAGTTACAACTGGCACCAGCTTGGCTGGAGAGCAAGTGGATTTACATATTTTGCCCCAGAACATAACCAATATGCTTGGCATCAGTTTGGCTGTTGTACACAATAATTGTTGTCTTGCCAAAAGTCACACATACGTAATGATTGTATATAGTACAATATTGAAAATGCAAACTGTCAGTAAGCAGACTAGAAGTTTAAAAAGTGAAATATACTTAAACATAAGGTCTCGTATTTAGTTTTCGTATTTTATAGCTAAGTAATGTCGTTTTTAACTAAACTATGTTGAGTAAATGCGGTACTAAAATGAAAACTTCTATTCAATAAATCTCTCCCTTCAGAACTCCAATCTCTTAACTAGGCCAATAGAATAAGTACTGAACTTTAAATAAGATAGTACTAAGATAGATTTGTTCGAGTATCCCAAAACAGAGGTGCTTCAGTATGGCCACAGTTCAATGATTGAAAGGTGGAGTCATTCCATCTTTAAACTTCTCTACATCATGATCTGAAATGCAAGGTTTTGTTTCTACCCTGATGACGAACACTCGATTTATCCAATGTTAATTTACTTCCATTACTGGCTGCAAATTTTGGTGAACTACATCTACCAACAACAGCTATTGGACTTATAACACCTTTCTCCCCTGTCGTCTGTACTATGTGTAAGTTTGATCTATTAATACATAATTATCTATATAGTGGGTCATCCCATAACTAATGCGGTTTTTATACGTCATTTATTTTTCTAAATTAAGATAAACAAAGTTCTTTTTAATCTAAAATATACTCTCCTTCATTTTCTACACCTTTCGTCTTGAAACCAAAGATGGGTTTAAAAGTTCAAATTGGACAAAACCTTTCATATCCCATCAAACAGATAATAACACCTTACGTGGGTGAATATCTTCTTTAGCCTGGGGTGCCGGTGTTTCTCCTTTCCCTACCCACTGCCTTCGGTGCTTGACATTTTTACAGAGAACCCATTTCTCGCTACCAGTCGCTATTCAGTTCAAAGCAACATTCATTTGTGAGACGTGACAGCAAAGAAGAACACGTGCGATTAGACTCGGAAAATTTTGTGAGGATCTCATTGACCCAATTTGTTGTCTTTTCCGATGACATGCAGGTGTCGATGTATGGTTAAATGACCATATCCAAGCTTCTCTGCTTGTTCCTCAACAGTTACGAGGGCACTTTGTTCTAGGGTTTGCAGGACGTCCTCGTCGAGCTCTACAGATCTTCTAGGACGAGGCTCGTCTTCTAGGCTGTAGTTTCTGGCTCGGAATTTCTGGAACTACCGTTGACACCGGTTTATGCTTATTGTCCTACCCCCATATACTGCATTGATATTCGTCGCACTTTCCGTTGCGTTGTTGTCTTTATTGAACTCATAAAGCAAAATATACCGAATATGCTTCTTTGTCACTTTCATTATTGCTTTGGAAAAATAAATGCACTCTTCAAAACTTGTACTAAGCATAAGGACAAGGTAAAATTACTACTTCCTTTTATAGCAAGTTGATGTAGGTAGTTTATCCCGTCTCCGTCCGACTTTTAGTTCATGCAGTTGAAAAAACCCTCATTATTTATGGGATGACCCAATATTTACCCTTAAATATTCATCGTAATCTTTTTGTTTTCTTTCTGTGTATATACATATGTATATGTATATATATATATATATATATATATATATATATATATATTCCCTGGGCGAAGTTCACCAGCAGATAATGAAATGGCACATAATCGGATTCGTTGAAAGGATTAAAAAAAATTTTAATTATTTAATTCACCTGACGAAAACGGAGTTTTTTCACATGAGGTTATAACTCTATTCAGCAATAAAAAAAAACATCAAGTGTTATTTGTTTATATATATATATATATATATATATATATATATATATATATATATATATATATATGTATGTATATATATATATCTAACTCGTTTGTTTACCTATTTCATGTTGTTTGCACAGTTAGTGACGTCCTGTACCCATAAGCTTATCTTCACCTTTTTGGTGTACTATTTTCTTCCATCCTTCTCTAATTCCCTTTTCACCCTTCCCTCTTTCACCGGTTTCTATCTGTCTTCTTCTCTCAAACGTGACCATCGTCCATCTTTCTCTTCCTTACATGACCATCTTTCTTTTCCTGCATGGATTTTCAAAGGATTGGATGTTTTTCTCTCCTTTCTATCTTTTCTCTTTTCAAAGAAAATATTTCTCTTAGCTTAACTATTTTCCTCTCGTTCTGGTCTAACGACCCTCCATGTTTGTCTTCAGTCGGTTTCCATGTATGTCTCCGCTGTCCTGTTTTTGTTCTCAACGTTGACCCTCCATAAGTCCTAAATTTTATTTTAGAATTTATGGGAGCAACTGTCCTTGAAGACTCATATTGTCATTGAATGCTCGAAATGAGGAGCAGATAGACAGCCGACAACTGATATATATATATACATATATATACATGTTTGTGCATATATATATTATTTATTATCATATATATGCACATACATGTATGTATGCATACATGTATGTATGCATACGTGCATATTTATATATATATGTATACGTGTATATATATATTTGAAAAAGGAAAAGAATGACTTTACTGGTAGTCCTAATCAATTCAATCTTCTAATACTGTATTATAATTTTACAGTTTGACTCGTAGATCTTGTAAGTTCTTCGTTAACTTCGGTGGAGAAGTTAACAAAGAACTTACTAAACCTACAAGCCAAACTGTAAAATTATAATACATTATTAGAAAATTAAATTGATTACAACTACCAGTGAAGTCATTCTTTTCCTTTTTCAAATATACCAAACTGTACCAAGGATTTCACACATTTTCCAACACACACACACACACACACACACACACACACACGCAAGCACACACACACA
>NC_042997.1:85049685-85074685 GCF_006345805.1 Octopus sinensis | reverse complement strand
TATTTGCTTCTGTCTAGAAATCAAACGAAATGACTACTATTCCCTTCAAACCTTGTTTTTGAGACCTGGACATCAATGTTTTGAAATTGATCTACTTTCCATTACCTTTCGGACAGATTCAGTACTTATTTTATTGACCCAAGAACACTTGAAAAGCGATTACAATCCTAGTGATGATTTTGAACTCAGAGTGATATGAAACAGACTACGGCATTTAGTATGAGAGTTTACTGATTACAATGTGCTGCCGACCTCGTAATATCAATACTAACTGAATGTACGCGATCTGCTAGAAGTAGCAACAAAATATTCGTCAGTTAGTTAGAGGAAAATTGCTTTCGTAGGGCCACTGCTCGCAATTAAAAGAAATCTAAGAAAAAGCACTAATTAGGCGGTGCAAATAAATACTAACGAAACTAATTAGGGTTTTATTTTCATGTTTCATCTGTTAAGCAACAAGGAGAATTATCTAATCATAACATTTAGGTTATTATATCATAATAATTATAACACTGAAATTGCATGTAATTATTAATTGCACTATTTATGTATAGATGGAATTATAACCTTAATTAGTTTTATTAATATTTACTTGAATCATCATAGTTGAACTTTCTATTAACTGGAGAAATAGAAATAGTTTAGGGAGAAATTGCTAGGGTTTAATTACTAGGGAGCAATTGTATGGCGGTGGAGGGTAGGGGTTAGTTATTTTGATACTGCTTCAAGTGTATCTTCTTTCTTAGAAAAAAAAAAGAAACGGTGACATTAAATGGCGTAGTCGCATATAACATCGAAAATTCCAGATATTCATGGTTGGAACGTAGTTGAATGTATGTTTGCTCAATCGTGACTGACGATGGGAGTTAAGACAAAGGGACCAGCAACTACAACGTGATGAGCTATACATTCTACTGAGTTTGGTCCCTGCAAGTTGATGGTTGACGGCTCTTGTAGAAGATCTGTGCATCAATATTTGGAAAGCTTCTCTCCAAAGTGCAACTCTGGGAGAGTGCTGGGTATGTGTGTGTGTGTGTGTGTGTGTGTGGTGCGCGTGTGTGTGTGCGCGCACACGCATGCAGAATCTAGAAGTTGCTCATGTATGCAAGCTTTCTCTTTCTAACTCACCGATAATTTCCAACATTATCCTGAGGCCTTATGTAGGGGAGCATAGCCAACTATATCAATTCCAGTGAGTGTCTGGTACTTCATTTTCTCAAGCCTGAAAGGGGGAAACGCAAAGTTTGATTTCAGCAGGATTTGAAATCAGAGCGTAAAGAGATATAACTAAATACCACAAAACATTTTGTTCGACGCTCTACCGTTTCTACCAGTTCGCCGACATTCAAGTAATGACGTCAAGTAATGACTTAAAATAATGACTTCTGGCACAAGGACAGCAATTTCGGGAAAGGAGGCAAGTCAATTAGGATGAAAAGCATAGTTAACTTCAGCGGGATTTGAACTCAGAACGTCAACACGGATGAATTGCTTGTAAGCATTTTGCCCGGCGTGTAAACGATTCTGTCAGGTCGCCGCCTTACGTACGTAAAATAAATAATCTTTTCTAAAAAAGGCACAAGGCCTGAAATTTTGGGGGAGGAGATTTGTCGATTACATCGACCCCAATATTCAACTCCTACTTATTCTATCGATCCCGAAAGAATGAAAGGTAAAGTCGACCTCGACGGAATTCGAACTTAGAACGTAAGGACAGATGAAATGCCCGTAAGTATTTCGCCCGCCGTGCTAACGATTCTATCTGGTCGCCGCCTTAAGTAATCAAAATAAATAATGCAAGTTTCTCTGCTTCTTTTTCCACGCCACTTGCTTCAATTAATCTGTTAATAAAACACATGCACAACCATTCAGTTATTTTAATTACATTTTTATTCACTCTCACTTTACTCCTGTGACCCGTTCAGTAAGTTCCATTATTTATTTCGTTTACACATAGTAAGATTAGTAATTAATACTATTTATTTATTAATAGTGTAGGGCGGACTATTACAAGTTTAATGTATTTGACAATATATTTATACATAGCAAAACTGGGTGGTGTTTCGTTTCTAACCTAAAGTGCTTAATGCAATATACAGCAGTATGTGATATGTTATAGAGGTGTTGCCGCCTCTCTTCAATATAAAGCATACTTGACTTGTAGTTACTGCTGCAACTACTGATGCTGATGCTGATAGTGTATCAATAGATGTTCAATGTTGTGTATTAGAGTGACTGACATAAAATCAATTCGATTTAAAACTACTGGAGGTTGGACCATGGGCAAGCTTGTTAAAGAGATTTGTCTTCAAGTTAGAATAATATTCTACGTCTAAAATGCTGCTCCAAGGGAAACAAGGAACGAAAGAAGCAAACCCACTAGTAAATCAGTTGTTAATTGAAAGTGAAAGTGATTTCTACGCAGAGTGAAGTGACATTTTCGTGTCTCTACTTGGTCATGAACTGCTAGAAATAGCAACCAAATATCTCTAAAACCACAACCTATTACCCGAAAATTAAAAACTGGACTGACAACACTGTGTAACACACACGACTTTTGACTTGTGTAGCAACTGTTTTTTTTTCCTATTTGCTTACCCCTACAAAGTATGAAAAATGACCAATATTTCTTTCAAATTTTGCTTTTGTTACATTCTTCAAACCCCAAAGAACCCCTCTCGACACATGGCCATGATGTCCCCTCCACTACTCCTGCTTAAGATCAAAGATGCACATATTGTCAACCAATAAGAGACATGCTCAAGTGGTTAAGGCCAAGCAACTGACGAGCAAATCTGTGACATTGAGCAGATTACTTGCTATAACGATATTTCTGCTTCAGCAACTCAGCGCTGAATCTGTTCGAAATGTAATGGAAAATAGGTCAGTTTCAAAACATTGATGTCCAGGTCACAATAGCACAGTTTGAAGCAAATAGGAAATAACATTCACTGACGAATGAATAAAAAAATAATTGTTAAACCGAATAATCACGGCTGAGACACCTTTCATCATAGGTCTTGCCTGCTTGATTAGATTTGACCTAGGGCTAAATAAAAGCAAGGGCTATATCGCAAATATATTTGAAGGTCGATGTTTTATAAAGCGCAGGTAAAGCTATATGTTAAGAAGTTCGCTTCATAGCTACACTGTAGCGAATTCGATCCCACAACACAGGACTTTGAGCTAAATGTATTCATTCAGTCATAGACTCGGATTAATCAAACCCGTATGCGTAAATTGTACAGAAGACCATCGAAGAGAGCTTTCATGTTCTATGTTAGACTTTATCAGTTGCTCGGTTTTATATTACCAAGTCGTTCGGTGGTTTTAGCAAAGCTCATTCTGTTGCAATGGTTCAGACTTGGTCTCTCTCGTAATTTTAAGCCAGTGAATGTTTCTTTCCTTTTACAAAACTATACACGACAGGTACGTTTTATAGTCGCTAAATCATTTATAAGGAAGGGGTCTAATGCCATGCCTAACAAAATGCTATTGGTCAGTTACACTGAATTTAAATATAGCAAAAGGAGTCTCTACACTGTTGCTCCACCTGCTAGAAAGGGCATCCAAATATCCTTCAGGATCAAGTCATACTCTGCCGTCATAGACAAAATCTACATTGAGTTAGTCAACGGTAACTGGGTAAAGAAAACAAAACAAAGAAAATGACTTGTAGTTTACCTTTGAGGTGCTTTTGGTCTTAGGTCCATTTATTCAGGGTGGAGGCGTATGGCTTAGTGGTTAGGGTGTTGGCCTCATGATAGTAAGGTTGTGGTTTCGATTCCTGAACCAGGCAACTCGTGAGCAAAACACTTTATTTCACATTGCTCCAGTTCATTCGCCTCCATCCTGCAGCTCTTGGTGGTCCAAATCAGATATGCAATCCATGTGAATGTCTTTTTAATACATTGTCTGGGTTAAAAAGCCACATCAGACGCCATGATGGATCTAAGGTATAAGTACAAGAGGTAGTCATAAAGTGTAGGCAACTACCATTTTTATACATATATGTCTGGAATGCTTTTTTATCATAGGTCTGTTCATGCAGGGATGTTCTGGGAGCGGAGGCGTAAGTTTAAGTAGCGGCAACGACAACAGTTATATAAACAAAGAACTGAAGGAGCCATCTTAAAAGAACAGGTTTGATAATGAAGTCCTGGGTTCTTTGTGCAAAAGAAAAAAACTGAGAATGTCATGGTAAGAACACCTTTGATCATAGGTATACTCACTCAGTACTTATATGGTGGCGAATTGGCAGAGTCGTTAGCGCATCGGACGATATGTTTTACAATATTTATCACAACCTCTTGTCTTCTGAGTTCAAATCACACTGGAACCAACTTTATTTCTTACTCTTTCGTCGGTGATAAATAAACTACAAGCCTAGAACGGTAGATTGGTGGAATCGTTAAAGTTTTTGGCAGACTCTTTTGTGATGTTTGTACTGGCTCCTTGCGTTCTGAGTTGAAATCCTTCCTTGGCCTACATATATAATTGGTTTAATCCGTCACCCGGTTTCAGATTTTGCCACAAGGCCAGCAATTTTGGTGGTAAATCGATTATATTGTGCTCAGGGTTCAAGTGGTACTTATTTTATCAACCCGCTGAAAGGATAAAAGGCAAAGTCAACCTCGGCGGAATTTGAACTCAGAACATAAGGACGGACGAAATGCCGCTGAGCATTTTGCCCGGCGTGCTAACAATTCTGCTAGCTCGTCGCCTCATCACTTAGTTTAATAATACCACCACTCAAGATGGTGAGCTACCTGAACCGTTAACATGCCGGGGAAAATGCTTGGCGCCATTTCGTCTGTCTCTATGTTCTGAGTTCAAATTCCGCCGAGGTCAACTTTGCTTTTCATCCATTCTGGGTCGATGAAACTAGTGCCTTTTGAACACTGAGCTCGCTGTAATCGACTTAGCCCCGGCTCCGTAATTGTTGACCTTGTGCCAAAAAAATTTGAAACCAAGACTAAGTTCTTGGGTACCTTTAGCGGAATCCACAGTGTTGCAAGCATTCAGGACAAATTTTTGATTTGTGATACCACCATCCCCTCATCCTTCCCTCTTACCAGTCTAGAGTGCGTTGTGATAGGGTTAAGGGTAATGGCCTTCCCTTCTCGACTTAACGAAAAAAAAAAATGAAAAAATAAGACAAAACAACAAAAACTACCACAACAACGGCAACAGCCTTTATTAATAAAAGCCATCACAAAACGTACGGTAGTTGGCAATGGTGATGATAACATCAGGTTTAAACAGTCACTTTAACAACGTGTGTTATCGTATAAAGACGGCAATTTTATTATTGTTTTCTTTTATTGATTTTTTTAAATATTTTTATTTCTTGAAGAGGGGAGAATTGCCTAATACAAATCTACTATCTTCTGTACTTCACAAACATCTCAATAAAACCTCACTAATCTTTATTTATTTATTTATTGTTCATTTTATGACTTGTCTTTTGTCACATTTTACGACGTCTTATTTTTATGTACTTTTCTGCTGCTGAAAAAAAAATGAAAAAAAATAAAAATAAATAAAAAAAACTGTTGTATTTATTTTATCTTCTTCTTCTTCTTCTTCTTCTTCTTCTTCTTCTTCTTCTTCTTCTTCTTCTTCTTCTTCTTCTTCTTCTTCTTCTTCTTCTTCTTCTTCTTCTTCTTCTTCTTCTTCTTCTTCTTTTGTGTTTGCTACTTTCAAATCATCTTTTACTTTCTTCTTTCATTACTTCTTTTTCATCATCATCATCATCATCATCATCATCATCATCACGAAGATGACGACGACCACCACCACCACCACCACCATCACCACCGCCACCGCCACTACCACCAATACCATTACCACTGCTGTACTGCCCGTTGCCGCCACCGTCGTCATCGTCATTTTCTTGTTTTTATTTGCCTTGTTTTCGTTTTGTACTCTTTCTCTCTCGCATCTCCTCCATTTCCTCTTCCACTCCACCTCCTCCTCCTCCTCTTTCCGCAATCAGTGTGCTTGATGAGTGATAAGCCTTGCCGTCTCAAACAAGTACACACACACAAACATACAGTGAGGTCATATAATCGCACAAAATGTTATTAATCATATGTATTTCAACGTATCTCGCCAATATTTGGTCGCACACACGCGCGCACTCAAACATTCATGAACACACGATTGACAATAAAACAGTTTGACACTTGTACCTACGCTTAATCTTCAGACAATCCTATCACATATATTGAATAAATGTATTGACTATACAGACATACTTCAACTTACGTCGTTTCGAAAAATTACACCTCAACTTTAGCCGATTTGTCCGACTTTACGCCGGTCTCAGGAAACATTTATTTAAAAGTACAAAGATTGCTTTGAAATACTAGCAAGTTTGGAGGAGGACTTAGGTCGATTACATCGACTCTAGTGCTTAACTGGCACTTATTTTATCGACCCTGAATGGATGAACGGCAAAGTCAACCTCGCCGGAATGTGTACTCTGGAAGTAATGAGCCGGAAAAAATGCTGCTAAGCATTTTGCCCGGCATGCTAACGGCTCTGCCGGTTAACGCCAAAAAATATTAACAGCTTAGAAAAAGTCTAAAAAACAACCCTGAAGTGGACAATCAAATAAAATAGATGGAAAAAATATGCACAAACCATTTATTAAAAAAGGATATAAGCTAATAAATTTTTAAATGTCGTTATAATGGAGCTGTGTGCCTGACACAAGAGCTAAACTGACCATGTAGGATTTTATGTAAGTGAATCAGTTCCCTGCGTACCACACTGAAACCCAGCTCACTTGCATTTCAATAAAGAGACTCTGTATACCGAAAATGTCACATCTTGCCAGAATTTCTGTGTCAGGGAATTTGTCATGCTACTTGCAAATTGAACGAAGGCAATGGAGATAGTGTCTAGCTGTTTAATATAGCGCCTGTAGAGTGCCTCTGTTTCGCAGCCATAAAGAAGAGAAGTAAGCATTATTGCATAGTACACTTTCATCTTTGTGGCTCGGCAGACACCACGATTTCTTCACAGTCTGTGCTGATGTCTATTGAAAGTTGAGCTTGCCTTAGACAATTTCTGACTGATCACTTCGTCTAGTTGAGTATTGTCCGACGGGATGCTTTCCATGTAACATAATTTTGGCACAGTACTTAAAAGTATTTTCGTAGCATTCTCTCAACAAGTATTCCTTGACTGCTTTGCTTATACTGTCGATCCTTCGGCACACGTTTATATAGCCTGTTATGAGTCATTTCGTCAGGCGCAAAATTAATTATACTGCTACGTACATATAACTACACATACTCAAAGGATGACAGAAAACCATGCGCAAGCACACACACATACATACATACATACATACATACATACATACATACATACATACATGCGTAGATACGTGCATACATACATACACCCTCACCATACATACACATGCACAAGGTTAACACCATCATTCATTCCGTTATACCCACATTTGTGCAATTAAAAGTTGTTTCTCCAAACACATGAACAATTTATCAGATTTTATTCAACCTTATATCTACCTACCTACCTACCTACCTATCTCTCTCTCTCTATCTATCTATCTATCTATCTATCTATCTATCTATCTATCTATCTATCTATCTATCTACCTATCTATCTATCTATCTATCTCGTTCTCTCTGTCTCTGTCTCGCCGTCTCTCTCTCTCTCTATATATATATATATACATATGTACAAACCTATATATACATATATATATATATATCTACATATATATATATATGTATATATATGTGTGTGTGTGTGTGTGCGTATAAACGTATACACACACACACACACACACACACATATATATATATATACATATGGATAAGCGTATTTGTACATTCACACACACACATATATGTGTGTGTGTATATATGTATGTATATTATATATATCTTTATAATGATAATAATAATAATAATAATAATAATAATAATAATAATAATAATAATAATAATAATAATAATAATAATGATAAAAATGACAACAAAAGAATGAGACCTTGAAAGAATGAGTTATATATGTATGTAAGTGTATGTGTGTATATATATATATATTATATATATATATATATATATATATATTAAGTATATTATATGCCCTATGGTCGTAACTTCAACCGTGCTTTTTTCTGTTGTGAGTTTGCTACCCAGGTATCGGTTATCTTTCGAATTATCTGTAATAAGATAATTCATTTGTCTACTTATATATATATATATATATATATATATATATTATATATATATATATATATATATATATATAATATATATATATATATATATATATATATATATATATATATATATACGTCTGCGTGCGTGTATATATATATATATTATATATATGGATAGATGGATATATAGGATACGTAGATAGATAGATAGATAGATAGATAATAACTTAGATATGTTTCGACCAAAGACTGGCCCAAGAACACACATATACAAACACAAAGCATGTTAATACCACAATGTTAATACCAATGCATTACATTTATGTGTTAATCATAATCCATTGTTTCACACGGACACCGGCCCATACCCCCAACACATACATTAACAGATAACCTCAATTCAATTTGTTCCACACTTGCATTATTAACTATGATTCATTCAGTCTCACACACAAGCACATGTGTAAATGCGCGCGCATGCTCCCACATACGTATAGGCACACGTTCTTTTCATAACTGAACATGATCACACTCCCCATAATTTTCACCGCTTAATATTTTAAAAAACAAACATTTCTCCGTTTGACATGATCAATTATTTCCGCTGTTGCTGCTGCTGTTGTTGTTGCTAGATTTTTTTTTTCTTCTTTTTTTTAGCCCTAGCTCAGCCGCGATTAAACAGACCTAACATTATATATCTAACATTAACGACTCATTTGCTGTTAGATAATGTTAGATATACAATGTTAGGCGAACAGGCAGAATTGTTAGCATGTCGAATGAAACGTTTAACGGCATTTCGTCCGTCTTTTATGTTCTGAGTTCAAATTCCGCCAAGGTCGACTTTACCTTTCATCCTTTCAGGGTCGTTAAAGCAAGAACCAGTTGAGTACTGTGGTCGATGTAATCGTGCCAAAATATGACATTATCATTTAACAACACATTGATTGACCTAATGTGAACTTCACTGTATAAAAACGATAGTGTCATATAGTGAAGTTTTTTCACTATTTCTTGAAGGATGGGTGATCTGATAGATTATGCCATTGGCTCATCTTGCGTTATTGTTCTTGATACAGTTGTAATGTTCTTTCCACAAATTTGAAATTCCATAGTTCTATATTCCTGTCGTATCACCGAGGATCTGGGGGAACTACACACCGAGTTTCACCCGACAGGCAGGATAATAAACGATGTGCCGCGACAGGTAACATACATAATGTTAAGTAATATACAGTTCCCTCACGTTTGAGTTGAGCTGCTGCTTCTTTTCTTCTTCTTCTTCTTCTTCTTCTTCTTCTTCTTCTCTTCTTCTCTCTTCTTCTTCTCTTCTTCTCTTCTTCTTCTTCTTCTCTTTTTTTCTTTCTTCTTCTTCTTCTTCTCTCTACTTATTCTTCTTCTACTTCTTCTTCTTCTTCTCCTCTTTCTTCTCTTCTTCTTCTTCTTCTATTCTTCTTCTTCTCTTCTTCTCTTCTTATTTTCTTCTTCTTTTCTTCTTCTTCTTTTCCTCCCTTTGCACCTCTCTCTCCCTCCCTCCTCCTCATCTTCCCTCTTCTACTTCTCCGTCTCCACCATCTTCTACACAGTCACTGACACTATTACTATTAACATCAAAGATCAGTCACATACATATCCTGGTTAAATATTTCGTGCTAACACTCCTTCCACACACTCGTGATCACCATCATCTTCACAAAGACATACACATAAATACACACACACACACACACACACACACACACACACACACACACACACACACACAAACACACACATACATATACGCACATACATACACGATGGGCTTCTTTCAGTTTTTGTCTACCATATCTATTCACAAGGCTTTGGTCGGCCCGAGTCTATAGTAGAAGACACTTGCCGAAGGTGCCACGCAGTGGAACTGAATCCGGAACCATGTGGTTGGGAAGGAAGCTTCTTTCCACACAGCCACATCTCCGCCTATTACGTATTATATATATGTGCTGGTGTGCCACAGTGTTTAATCTCGTGTTGTTTATATTTGTCTCTTTATGTCACGTAACATAGGGTTTCGACAAAAACACTGAAAAAATAAGTATTCAGGTAATATAATTACTGGTAATAAGGCGGCGAGTTGGCAGAAACGTTAGCACGCCGGGCGAAATGCTTAGCAGTATTTCGTCTGTCCTTACGTTCTGAGTTCAAATTCCGCCGAGGTCGACTTTGCCTTTCATCCTTTCGGGGTCGATTAAATATGTACCAATTACGCACTGGGGTCGACATAATCGACTTAATCCCTTTGTCTGTCCTTGTTTGTCCTCTCTGTGTTTAGCCCCTTGTGGGTAGTAAAGAAATAGGTATTTCGTCTGTCTTTACGTTTTGAGTTCAAATTCCGCCGAGGTCAACTTTACCTTTCATCCTTTCGGGGTCGATAAATTAAGTACCAGTTGTGTACTGGGGTCGGTCTAATCGACTGGCCCCCTGTCCAAAAATTTTGGGCCTTGTGCCTAGAGTAGAAAAGAATATAATTATGCGTGTGTACAAATTAAACTGACCCGCTGTCGGTTACAATGACGAGTGTTCCGGACGCTCCAATCAACGAAACGGCCTGTTCTTGAAATTAATGTACAAGTGGCAGAGCACTCCACAGACACGCATACTCTAAGCGTAATTCTAAGGGAGATTCAACGTGTGTAACAGAATGTGGTATGGCTGACCCCTTTGAATTACAGTTACTACTCATTTTTGCCAATGAAGTATCATGCTCAAGGACACAATGCCGTGCCGGGATTCGAACTCACAACCTTACGATCGTGAACCGAATGCAACAACTACTAAGTCAAATGTTTTCACACAACACACACACATACACACACACACCTACGCGCGCGCACACACACACGAGCGCGCACACACACACACACGAGCACGCACACACACACACACGAGCACGCACACACACACAGGAGCACGCACACACACACGCACACAAATACATACACACACACGCGTACATACACATGCACACACACACACGCACACGCACATGCACATACGCACGCACAGACACACACAAGCATACACACACGCGCACACACACACGCACGCACACACACATGTATATACACGCACGCACACACGTACACTTACACGCGCGCATACACACACACCTACACGCGCGCACACACACGAGCACGCACACACACTCACGCACATAAATACATACATATACACACACACGCACAGACACACACACACGTACATACACATGCTCACACATACACACGCGCACACGCACATGTACATACGCACGCACAGACACACACAAGCATACACACACACAGACGCACGTACTCACACACGTGCGTACGCGCACGCACACACTCACATTCACACACGCGCTCATACACACACACACACCATAACGTACGATTGCATTTACTTTCCTCAAATCATTCACATACCCAAGTAAACCCACTTTAAAATATTCTCAGTGAGTGTATAATAAGACATATTAAGTTTGCGTTCCATAAAATAACGTTGAAAAATACGGGTGCTCCTTATGCAAGTTTGCGTCTTATACGCCAGCAAATACAGTACATGCCTTCAGCTCTTATACGACTCTTTTATACGAGTTCAAGTCCTGTCATGGTTGATGAAGTTCCTGGGACAATTAAATAATATACACCACTTAAAAATGTTTCTGCAAAGTTAATTTAAAATACACGATCATTATGGATGGCAGAATTGGTCGATAAAATTAATAGAAGTGATATATAATGAATTTATTTGAATCCAATGTACGCTTCAACAAACACAAAGATCATGTTCATCATCATCATCATCATCATCATCGTTATCGCTTCCGCCACCGCCGCCGCCGTCGTCGTCGTCTTCACCACCACCACCACCACCACCATCATCATCATCATCATCAGCATCACCACCTGAACTCTCATCGAAGTTGCATATCTCTCAACATTCATCCTTTTCCTCTCTATCTATACATCTACCTATCTGTCTGTCTGCCTCCCTCTCTCTCTCATTCTCTCTATCCCTCTCTCTATATGCATATAATTCACCCACACGCGCGCACACCTACCCAAACACACACACACACACACACATATATACATGCATATATAAACCGCGTATGTATGCTTATAAGTATAAATATGTATGTGCCTACCTAGCTACCTCACTACCTACCAACCTATCTATCTATCTATCTATCTATCTATCTATCTATCTATCTATCTTTCTGTTTATTTATGTCTGTCTGTCTATCTATTTATGTATCTATGTATCTATCTTTCTATCTCACAACACATCTCACTAGCCCTTTACCCGTCAATACTAATAATCTCCTCATCTATTCCTATTATGCTCTCTCTTTCTCACTCTCTTTTACTTCTATTCTTTCTGTAAATAAAAGTGCTGGGTATCTTTAGTATTTATTACCAAAGAAGCACAAATGAAAAGTTATTTTTATTTACAACCCTGGTAAATTTTATTGCTAGTCATTGGAGCAGCTAGGGAGACATTCAGGTCTTGATAAAGACCCATTTATTAGCCTAACAATACACGGCATTCGCCTAGCTGAGAAGTCATTAAAACTAGTCTCGACATTTGGCTGAAAACACTCAACAAGCTCACAGCATAAAAATATGAAATAGGTATAAAAAAAAAGAAAAAGAAAAAGAAATAAATAAACGAACGTCCGAAAAAAAAACCCAACATCATTGAATAACGGATGTCCACCAGCAATAATGATTATGATGATAACGGCGATGATTATTAAGGCGATGATGGTGATTATGTTGACGATAATGGTGATGATTATAATGATGTCGATGATGATGATGACAACTTTGATGATGATTATTAGTAATGTTCTTATTTTATCGTTTTTGTTGTTATTATTATTGTTACTACTACTACTACTACTACTACTACTACTACTACTGCTGCTGCTACTAATACTACTACTACTACTACTACTACTGCTGCTGCTGCTGCTGCTACTACTACTACTACTACTACTACTACTACTACTACTACTACTACTATTCTTATTTATTTATTGTTATTGTTGCTCTACCTAGATTACTTAAAATACGTTAATTTTTTGTTATTAGTAAAAAGGTGAATGAATTTGCGTCATGTGTTTCAACACCAGAGGAAGCTGATGTATAGTTTACCTACACCGTATACACAGCACACACACACGCACACACACACACACTGATGTGAGTACATAAGTGTGTGTGTGTTTGTATGTGTGTGTGTGAGTGCGTGTGTGTGTTAAGAAGGGTTTTTTGACAACCACATGGTCCCTGGTTCAGTCCCACTGCATGGCACCTTGAGCAAATGTCTACTACAATAGTCTCGGCCGACCAAAACTTTGAAAACTGAAAGAAGCTCGTTGTAATCGAGAAGTTAAGTTGTTCAAGGGCTGAGTGTTTCGTGCAGGCTGCTTATCAAACTGGACTACATCTCCGAGAATACATCTTTTCATTAAAAACATCCGGGATTGAAACTTACTCTACACATTTCTAGATACGTTACTCAGGCAGAATGGTATACATATAAGATTCCAATACCTTGTGAGTAAAGGTATTGGAATCTTGTATGTATACCATTCTTACTCACAAGGAATTGGAATGTTATATGTATACCATTCTGCCTAAATAATGGATCTACAAATGCAATAAACCTGCATATCTCACATTTATTTTCATTCCTCCACTTCACTTTCTATTTCGTATCTTATCTAAATTAACTATTGCTTAACCATTTTCTCACACCGTCTCCGATGAAGGGTTATAATAAATATCCTGGAAACAGCTGTAAGACCTATATATATATATATATATATATATATATATATATATATATATATATATACACATATATGAACTCTTGAGAGTCAACGGCCATCCAATAAATGTCTTAAGGCTGTATCATGCGCGGGGACGTAGAAATAATCGGACTGAATACCCGATCGCACGGTTAAATCATTGGGAGTGAAAGACTCCTAGCCTTTGTTAGGGCATCCTTCTAGGAGAAGGTAAGTCAGGTACCTGGGATAACTCCGACATAAAATCTGCCGCTCAGTGGTTACCGATGTAACTTCTTCTTTTCGGATTATGGCTGCTGTTGCTTAGTGAGTGGGATTGACTCAGTGCACAGCCTTTCCTCACTTTAAAAAAATCTTCTTGCACAGGCATTACACGATAACATTGATTAAGCTTCGTGCAATGGCCATACTCGATAACGAGGGGCAGCCACCATATATATATATATATGCATATATATATATGCATATATATATATATACATACATACATACACATACACACACACATAAATACATATATATATAAATAGGAGGGGGGAAGAATTCACACACAGAAAAAAACAAAAGATGAAGACAGGTGGTGTAGAAAACAACCAGATGTATTAGTTTAAAACTCGGGAAGTGTAAAAAGTCTTTAACGTTTCGAGCCTACGCTCTTCCACAGAAAGGAACACAGAAAGAAACAAGGAGACAAAATAAAGAATGTCTAGTGGCTAGTGATCAATCATGGCAAATGCCGGACAGAGGAGTCACACAGGAAGATGGGGAGAAGGGGAGATAATAAAGTAGAGGTGATACCAAAAAGAAGGTGCTCGTACATATGTATAAGAGAGCATATATGTGCGTGAGGAAGAGGGCTGGTGACCTTGACGTGTGCGTGTGTGCATGTGTAGGTGTGTGGATGATAGTGTGGGGCTGGGAAGTGAACAGTATAGTGTGGTGATGTTGGGAGGAGGAGGCGAGGGTGGGTGTGAGTTAGGCTGAGGTTGGGGTTCTGTGGGAGTGGGTGTAAGGGATGGGGTGGGTGCGTGATCGGTTGGATAGGGAAGGTAGGATTAGATTGTGTAGGGGTGGGGTTACGAGGGAGGGGTGACGATGAAGGGAGAAGGTGGGTAGGAGTGAAGAGAAGAGAGAAGGAGAGTAGGAGTGAAGAGAAGAAGTAGGAGTCAGAGCAAGAGAGGAGAGGTAGAAGGGAGGAAGCAGGTGTGAGGAGAAGAGAGGAGAGGGAAGGAGGTTTAAATGAAAAGGGGTGGTGGTTTAAAGGAAAAGGGCGGAGAGTTGAGCCTATGGAGCAAAAGAGTGAAGAGAAGATTAACCTCTGTTCACGGCGAAGACGTGAGACCGGATGGCCCCTGTGCAAGGACAATCGGAACAAAGACAGGCGTTGCAAAGAGTGACCGGTAGAGCGGAAATGGCGTGAGACCGGGGTGTTATTGCCGAGTCAGATGTCTCGGAGATGTTCTGCGAAACGGTCAGCCAAGCGGCGTCCTGTTTGCCCGATGTATACAGAAGGGCAGAGAGAGCAGGAGATGCAGTAGATGACATTGGTAGAAGAGCAGGTGAAGGAGTCGGTGATATGATAGGATCGGTGATGGGTGCTGGTGAGGAGGGGGTAAGGGCAAGTGCGGCAGCGTGGACAGGAGCAGGGGAACGAACTAGATTGGGAGGTGGGGTTAGGGAAGAAGCTGGGTCAAGAGGTCTCGCAGGTTGTGGGTTCGTTTCTATATATATATACACACACACATGCATATATATATATATATATATATTATTATATATATATATATATATGAGAGAGCATATTTACATGTGTTAAAGACTGCCTGTGAGTGTTCATTTATGCTTGTATGTGTTCAAAGTGTATCATTAAAAACTTGCAAGTCAATACTTTTCGTTATCCATTGCTGTCGTCTAACATCCTTTTGAACACTGATGTCCATCCTCCACTAGTTCCTTTCTTCTTGACTTCTCGTTTCTGTTTTCATGATCTTCTGTCTCCCCGCCTGCTCCTCCTTCGTGTAATCAGCATCTTTTCAACGTTGCCGTCTTCAACATTGTTATCGATGCCGTCGCCGTCGTTGTCGTTGTCGCCGTCGTCGTCGTCGTCGTCACCCCATCATCATCATCATCATCATCATCATCATCAGCATCATCATCATCAATAGTAGCAGTAGCAACGCAGTAGCAGCAGCAATGCAGTAAAAGCAGCAACACCATGACGTCGACGACGACCACCACCATCATCATCGCCGTTGTTGTCGTCGCTGTCGTCATCGTTGTCGTCATCACTGTCGTCGCCGTCGTCATGGTCATGGTCTTCGTCATCGTCATCAGCATCGGCATCATCAGTATTCAAGTGCCAGTTTTTACTTCTGAAGGAAATTTGATATTTACTACTTTCTTCTAATACGGATAGTTTATTAGACAAACAACAAAACAAGAACAGGAACAGCATGACCAACAACAACAACAAACAACAATAACATCACTACCACCATCACTGCAGGGAATATCTACGGTAAGATGAGATAACAAATGATCTTGTCTGTCTGTCTTCTATAATAACTCAATCTTTATCCGTGACAATTTAGTTAGTTTATTGAGCTATCCAGTTTCACCATTCTCTTATAATTATTACGCAGAACATATACGAATCGACGCAGGATTGTCTCTGTGGTCATCGTATCTGCTAGAAATGGCAGCAAATCTCATGCAAACCACAAGTTACTGTTACAGAATGGAATAATTTGAATATTGTAGTCATGAGTTCATATGTGTACACAAGAAAATTACGGGAGGATTAATGACTGGAATATTTTGATGTAATAGATCTGTACGAACAGAACTGATTAGAGTCTAAACAGCAACGCATAATAACCGATTCTCCGTCGGTTACGACGACGAGTATTCCAGTTGATGCAATCAACGGAACAGACTGCTCGTGATATTCTTTTCTTTTCTACTTTAGGCACAATGCCCGAAATTTTGGGGGAAGAGGGCCAGTCGATTAGATGGACCCCATTGCGCAACTGGTACTTATTTAATCGATTCCGAAAGGATGAAAGGCAAAGTCGACCTCGGCAGAATTTGAACTCAGAACGTAAAGACAGACGAAATACCTATTTCTTTACTACCCACAAGGGGCTAAACACAGAGAGGACAAACAAGGACAGACAAAGGGATTAAGTCGATTATATCGACCCCAGTGCGTAACTGGTACTTATTTAATCGACCCCGAAAGGATGAAAGTATAATTATATTAATGAAAGTATAATTATTTAGATACTCAGCAGCTTCTGTAGATTGAACAAAAGCTGAATTAGCAAAGCTAGACAGAAGAACTAGGAAGGAATTCAATATGAATGGAAAACTCCACCCAAGGTCAGGAGTAGAAAGATTATATCTACCTAGAAAAGAAGGTGGAAGAAGGTAATATCAGTAGAAGACTGTGTGGAGTTAGCTAGAATAGATATAGACTCCTATGTAGGTAATAATGAAGAAAGTTTATTAAAAGCTGCTAGAGTCACAGTAAAATATAGGGAAGCCAAAACAAAAAAAACAACAAAAAACAAGGCTAAAAGCCAGAAAAAAGAACAAAAATTGTCTGACTGGCAGGAGAAGGCATTGCATGGTAAATTCCCGAAGATAGTTGCAGCAGATAGTTGTAGTGAAACATGGTTATGGTTGCAGAATGAGAGGTTGAAAATGGAGCCAGAAAGCTTGTTAGTAGCACAAGATCAAGCATTAAGGACTAATTAGATAAAAGTCGAGATAGATAAAAATCAAGTAGATTCCCAATGTAGATTATGCAAATCAAAAGAGGAAAGTGTTACTTATGTAGTAAGTGAATGTAGCATGCTGGCACAGAAAGAATACAAGAAAAGACAAGACAACCTAGGGAGAGTAATCCACTAGAAATTATGTAGCAAGCTAGGATTTAACCCTGTTGATAAATGGTATGAACATGAATTACTAGAAAGTAAGAAATATAATATGTTGTGTGAATTTAATATTCAGACTGATTTAGTAGTAGAAGATAAAGAGAATAGAAAATGTCAAATAATTGACTTTACAGTCCCAAATAGTGAAAAATCAATATGAGAAGTATAGGAAAAAGTGCAAAGTACCAGAACCTAGCTATTGAATTACAGACATTATGGAAATTGTGGGTAAAATGTATTCTAGTCGTTATAGGTGCATTAGGAATTATTCTTAAAGATTTGAACTGATGGATAGAAGAAAGAGGTATAAAATCCAGTTTAGTACAGTTCCAGAAAACGGTGTTATTCGGGACAGCTAGGATACTTAGGAGGCTTTTTATCACGTGATAAAAATAAGATTACTGAATAATAATAGTAGTAGTAGTAGTAGTAGTAGTAGTAGTAGTAGTATTACTACTACTACTACTACTACTACTACTAATAATAATAATAATAATAATAATAATAATAATAATAATAATGATAATAATAATACCCTAATGCAGTACCAGGCAGTGGCTCTCATGGCTTCCGATCTTAACTGATTGGAAGTATTATCATGTAGATTGTTTTGTCATGTATAAAAGATGGGCTTACACAAATATTCTGCTCAATACCACAGATTTGCTCGTCACTTGTTTAACCATCACCAGTTGAGCAAGTCCCTTGGTGGCTGACATTATGAACATCTCTGATCATGAGCAGAAGTAGTGGGGGGCATCATAGCCATATGTTCAGAGACATTCTTTGGGGTTTGAATAATTCACCTCTGGAAATATGGGCGTTTCGTTCAATATCCTTAAACAAGGAGGATGTGTTAGTCGACCTGAAGAATATTCTAACTGGGCCCCACCTGCAAGGTCATGCGCTGTTTATCTCGATATGAGATCACCATGATGCACACATATGGTTGTGATGCATGTGCCTGGTTTACCCTTATCAGACGGGTATAAATGATGGGTATATTAGGCTTTATATATTTGTACCCCAGTGTCACTTTGATGACATGTGCTGCTCTCTCACTCAACAATAATAAATTCAATGTAAAAAATAAAGCGTCAAAGAAGGTGAACGAACTACTGAAGAGCCAAAGGCAATCATATCATGCTGAGGGGTATGGGTCATATCATGATTCCCAGAGTCAATGAAACGTCTAAGAGAAAGTATACCAAAATCTTATTCTGTATCATGCCAATTGCGACCCGCGAAAAAAAAAAGAAAAAGATTGGTAGAGAATTTCATGCGTCCCAACAGCAGAAATGCTATCAGAACGACTTGACCTTACTTTAGTTCGGAACATATCCCCTGAACTATAATGCAAGCATCCAACCTGAAAATTAATTTTGCTAGGCTTCATCTGTTTGTCACTTGCATTTCTCATTATGGATTTAAGAACAGATAAGGTTACGGAAAAGCCATTCATAGTATGGGCGTTTCCTATCCTGTTATCGGCGTTGTATGCACTGCAACATTTAATTGAGAACGGTGAGCCAACCCACCCATCTAGTCATTATTATGTTGCCCTTTTCTTCACTGAGAGTAATTGAAGCGTTATGAAAATTTTGATTTCAAATCAACCACTGGGGATGGTGAAAACAGGTGTCGGGCCAGAGTGGTCTAATCTATATGTCCATATGTATTATCACAGCAACCATGCTGACTAATTTTCAGAGTTGATGAAAATAAAATAATGGAGGAAATGAGAAAAAAGAAGTGAAATAAAATCCGGCATCATTTCATTATTTTATTTTATGTCATTGATGATCGGCCGTGAGCAATACAGTTTCAGTCCCTATTAAAGTTGCTAAAAACTATTGAACAACGTCTCTTAATGAGAGACCCGCTATTACAAACCGTCATAGAGATAGATCGATTTCTCCGATATGTACCTAAGTTAAATATTTTATTTAAAAAGCAGTTAATACTTTATAAGATTCTCAAATCTGGTTAAATTTTGTACTGGAAATCAAGTAGCAAATATTAACGTTAGGCATTTGGTTAGTAGACGAATCACAAGACTACTTTAACGATCGGAAGTATTTATATAATTTCACACACACACTTCCATATTCACGTCCATATTCACGTGTAAGTTTCCATATATGCATGTAGGTATGCATCCACATGTTTTTATGTGTGTATATAAATATGTCATCGTCGGCGGTGGCTTTATCTCGTATCTGAGAATTTATTGTCTTCTTTGCTGAACGCTTCCTTTATGGTGATGCCGTTGAAAACTCTGTAGACTAATTCTTGCATAGATTCTTCACTGCATGGCAATGTTGGTGGATAACGAGGTTGATTTTGTCGAGACTTTCTCACTTCCCGTTTGCTTTCTTCTTTTTCTCTTCTGGTGTCTTCGAAGATTTTGGTTCTGATGGTAATGGAACACTGGCACATGGTACAGTCTCGGGCTTGTGTTTCAAACGATTCAAGCTCCATTCAAGTGGCTTTCAGTATTGCTTTGAGTTAGTCCTTTTATATTCAAAGAGGGCAACCCCGTAGTCTTTTTCTTGAAGTGAGCTCACTGAATAATAACACTTGGTGTGAGAACCTTGACGCTTCCATTCTTGCTACATGTACCGACCATCGAAGACGGTGTTTCATGATCAACGATTCGATACTTTGACTGTTGGCTTTTTCTAGGACTATGTTGTTGAATATATATGTCGCTATATAATATACACGTTTGTGTATATATATATATATATATAGTATATATATATATAAATATATAGGATGTACATATATGTATATACGTATTTCTTTATCAATCTCTGTGTCTGTCTATCTATCTATCTATCTATCTATCTATCTATCTATCTATCTATCTATCTATCTATCTATCTATCTATCTATCTATCTATCTATCTATCTATCTAAGCTCTCTCTGTCTCTCTCTCACTATCTGTCTGTCTTTCCCCCTCTCTCTTTCTTTCTCTCTCTCTTTCTCTCTGTCTGTCTGTCTGACTCTCTCTCTCTCTCTATATATATATATTATATTATATATAATTTTAATCCAAACGGGACAAAAAAACAACAACAATGGAACAATTACAGTATTATTATTAATAGGCGCTCAGGAAAAGGAAGCAGGGAGGTATGGACGTTTCGAGCGGAGCTCTTCGTCGGAAACATAAAGAAGAAGGAAGAGAGAGGAAAGAAAGATCCCAGAGCGGGCAACAGGGAAAGAGAAAAAAAGACGAACTGGTGTTTACGAGTTGCACATGGTGAAAGGCGGATGTTTACGAAAACAGAGGCAAAGTGGGTTTTTAAAGGCAAAAGAGTGGAGACAAGGTTGGTAACGCAACAGATGTGTGTGTATGTGTGAGTGTGTGCGTGTGCGTTGGTGTTGTGTGTGTGGAGGCGAGATGAAAAAACAAAAAAATATATATGGTGTGTTAGTGTGTGCGTCTGTGGTAGGCGTGTGAGGTAGGGCGAGATAGTGGTCAGCTTAGCAGACAAAGGTCAGTAGTAAGAAAAAGAAGGAAGGAGGAAGGGAGGGAGGGGAAGGGGGTGGGGGCCGTATGTAGCGTGCCAGCGTTTGTTGAGTAGTAGTGTGGGTGTGTGTCCAGTGTCGTGGTGGTATAAATGGCGAGTAGATTGAATTGTGTAAGAGTAATGTATATATTTAAGCAATGTGTGTATATGTTGCGCGTGTGTGTAACGAAAAAGGGGGGGGTTAAGGAAAAGGACTCCAGCTGAGGGGAAGATGGAAGAGTGGTCCCGCGGAGGCGGGCGTGGGAAAACCCAACGACACGCGACGGTCCCAGGAACGGGCGGGAGGTCTTGTCGGTTCCAAGAGCGAGGTGCCTGCGGAGCGTAATGCGAACGCGAAACCGGCGCAAGCGCGTGCGTGCGCGAGCCTGCGAGTATGTGCGTAAGTATGTATGTGTGTGGATGTGTGAGTGTGTCTGTGTGTATGTCCGGGTGGCAGTGTGTCCGATGAATGTATGTGAGTATGTGTGTATGTATGTGTGTGCATAGATGTATGTCCATGTGTGTTGTGTGTGTGTGTATGTGTGTGATTGTGTATGTATGTACGTGTGGGTGTGGGGAAGTGTGTGTATGTGCATGTGTGTGCGCGTACATACAGGTGTGTGAGTGAGTGTGAGTGAGTGTAGTGTGTGTGTGTGTATGTATGTGTGAGTGTGATGTGTATGTATGTGTGTGTAGGATGCATGTATGTGTGGGTGTATGTATGCGTTGTGTATGTGCGTATTGATGTATGTTGTGCGTGTGGTGGTGTATGCGTGTAGGTTGTGCGCGTGTGCATGCATGCATGCATGCATTGCGTATGTGTGTGTGTGTGTGCATGGGTGTGTGGTTATATGTATGTGCGTATATGTGTGTGTGTGTGCGTAAATGTGTGTGTGGTGTATGCATGTGTGTGTATGTAGGTGTGTGGGCGTGTGTGTATAGGTGTATGTATGTAAGTATGTATGGGTGTGTCCGTGTATGTGTGTGTATGTATGTGTGTGTATGTAGGTGTGTGGGTCGTGTGTATATGTGTGTGTATGTAGGTGTGTGGGCGTGTGTTATAGGTGTATGTGTGTATGTCTGGGTTGTGTCCGTGCATGTTCGTGTGTGTGTGTGTATGCATGTGTATGTAGTGTGTGTGTACGTGTGTAATGTATGTGTGTATGCGTGTGTATGCGTGCGTGTGTGTATGTAGGTGCGTGTGTATGGTGTGGGAGTGTAGGTGTGTGTGTGCGTGTGCGTGTGCGTGTTTATGTTGGTGTGTGCGTATGTGAGTGTGAGTGTATGGGTGTGTGTGTCATGCATGTGTGTGCGCGTGCAGGTGACTGTGTGTTGTAAGTATGTGTGTGTGTATGTTTGTGTGGGTGGTATGTGTGTATGTCTGTGTGTATGTATGTGCGTATAGGAGTATGTGGGTATGTGTGTGTGTATGTATATGGGTGTTGTATGTATGTGTGTGTGTGTGCATGTGTATAAGTATAGTGTGTGTGCGTATGTGTGTATATGTGTAGTGTGTGTGTGTTTATGTATGGTGATGTATGTGTGTAGGCGTGTGTGTGTAGATGTATGTATGTATGGGGTTGTCCGTTGTGTGTTTGGGTGGGTGTGTTGTAGGTAGAGTGTGTGTGTGTCTGAGTGAGGGTATGGCTGTGTAGGTGTGTGGTTGTGTATGAATGTAAGTGTGTGTGTATACAAGTGTAATGTATGTATGTAGGTGTGTGTGTGTGTGTGTGTATGTGTACGTGTGCGTGTGTATGTGTGTGTGTGTATAGCGTGTGAGTGTGAGTGTATGGGTGTATGGTCTGTGTGTGTGTATGTCTGAAGTAGGTATGTATGTGTATGTATGTATGTGTGTGTGGTGTGCAGGTATGTGTGTGTATGTGTGTGTGTGGAGTAGGTGTGCGTGTATGTATGTGGGGTAGGGATGCATGCGAGTGTGTGGTATGTATGCATACATACGCACGCGCACATCCGAAGCAAGCCCACACACACGAAGCGCGCCCACGCACAAAACGCACAAGCAGTACAACGCAAGCCCAAGGGGCCGACCAAGCCCCAGCGCGCGCCAAGGCGCGCGAGCGCAAAGGCCCTCGAAACGCCCCGCTACGCGGGAACCGAGGATCCATCAGCCAAAAACCGGAAAGCAAAAGAGGGGGGGCTGCCTGGATGCAAAAAGGTGTATGTGTGGTGTGCATTCAGTGTAAGGGTGTGCATGTGTAGGTATGTATGTATGTATGTGCCTACATGTATGTTTGCATGTGTGTGTGTGAAGTATGTACGTGCGGTGTGTGTGTGTGAGTGTGTGTGTGTATGTATGTGCGTATGTTGATGTGTTGTATGTGTGTATGTATGTCATGTGTAGAAGTATGTATGTGTGTGCGTATGTATGTATGTGTGTGTGTATGTGCATGTTGGTTTGTATGTTAGTGTGTGTTAGTATGTCTGTAAGTGTGTGTGATTAAATGTGTGAATGTATGTACGTAGAGGGTCTACGTTGTGTGTGTGTGAACAGGCGTGTGGGAGGTAGGTGGGTGGGTGGGTGGGAGGTAGGTGGGTGGGTGTGTGTGAGTGGTGTGTCCACAAAAAAAAAAAAAAAAAAAAAAAAAACGGATCTCAAGAGGAGGAGGGGGCTGTGTTAAGTCCGTGTGTGGGGTGGTAGTTTGTAGGGTGAAGATGTAGCGTTGCTCCAAGTGGAGCCTGGAAGTGGGCGACCATGGTGGGGGGCGAGATGGAGACCAAACACTGAGATGTCATCTAGGGAATGGCCGGCCGAGGGAAGTGGCGTGCGCGGGAAAAAGAGAGTGTAGGCGAACGTCCTCAAGTGTTCAGTGAGTGAAACGGTCGGACAACCGGCGTCCCGTCTGTCCTACATACAGCATCCCGCATAGGTTGCATTTAATGCAGTAAATAAGGCCAGACGAGGTGCACGTAAAGAGTGCCTAATGGGTACAGTGTGCAGGTTGGAGCCGGTGACAGCGGTGGTGTGGGTGATGAAGGGGCAAGTGTGTTGCAACGGGATCTAGAGCAAGGGAATGATCCGTGTGGGGTGAGGGGGAAGGAGAGAGGGTGCTGTGGACCAGGAGGTCACGCAGATTGCGGGCTCGTTTGAAAGAGGACAGGGGTAGGTTAGGGAAAATGGGGGGCGGGTGGTGGGATCAAGCTGGAGGCGACGGAAGGCACGTAGTATCTGCGACGAAGGGGTAGGGTTAGAGGGGTGGAAAAGGAGGGGGAGGGGGGGGTGCGGTTGGGGGGTGGGCGGGGGAAGGAGACAGGGCGGTAGTGCGGTCGATTGCGACGGGCGCGGGTAGGGTGAGGCATCAGAGAGGAGTATGGGTGGGTAACCTCGGAGTCTGAACATGCGGGCCAGGTATTGAGATTGGGTCTCGAAATCCTGGTCGCGGCTGCAAAACGTCGGAGGCGGAGGAACTGGGAGTAGGGGATGGCTCGTTTGGTGTGGAAGGGGTGGGAGGAAGAGAAGTGAGATAGAGGTGG
>NC_042997.1:85037185-85044685 GCF_006345805.1 Octopus sinensis | reverse complement strand
AGAGGAGAAAGTGAAAGAAGTGTGTATGTGTATATGAAATGAAGGTGTGTATGTGTGTGTGTTTGTGTTTGTATATGTGAGAGAGTGTGTGTGAGCGAGTGAAGGGGTGTTTTCTTATGTATACGTACATACATAAATATGCATAATACATATGCATACATTTTTTGTATTTATGTGTGCGTGTGAGTGTGTAACAGTTACTAAAAGAAAGCAATTATTAAAAGTTTGACCGTCTGGAAATTTTTTTGACAATTCATATTCCAAGAAATTTCCTGTAATTTCGATTTCTGAAGTTGATTGAATATTTGAACTTCAACATTTTCACAAATTTAAATATTCGTTACATTCACCGAGGAGTAGATTTAATGAACAATATCAATTCTCTGCAGACGAAATTTTCCGTTTTCATTTGTAACAGTTTCTGACTCTCGCCTCTATTTTCATTAATGATAATTTAATATATATTCATTTCAATGTTTGTTTTCATTTCAAGTTTTAATTCGCAATTTGCAAAACCAACAGTTTACTCTATATATGTAATGTAAAAAATCACACACACACACACACACATATAGTAATGTTTATATGCCAAAAAAACGTGGCAGTCCTATAAAAGACGATGTTACTGTTGTTTTAAACACAGCAAAACATATTTTCCAGTTGGCTCTCGACACACAGTTTGTGTCCGTATAACATTTGCAAGGGAGGTTATCGTTCCCATCTCTAGCCTTAGGTGATACTCACAAACCTAGATTTTTGAATGTTATCCGTCCTCAGTGTGAGTTAATCACAAAGTAGTGACGAAAGCTCTCTCCACTTGCAAATAATATATATTTTCTAAGCGACACACAGTCGCTGATCTCGTGTAGAGAAAACAATTTGTTTTCAATCTCTGAGCGAAATATGTACAGTAACAGTACCGGATAGTAGTGCTTATATGCCAAGAAAACGTGGCTGTCTTATATAGGACTGAAATGGGAGCGATGACTGCAAATGGAGAGAGATTTCGTCACTAGTTTGTGGTTAGCAGCTGTGACATTAGCCACGTCTTTCTATTTCACATTTTTGAAAATCAGTGTAACTTTCAAGTATGCTCAGTGCATTTTCAACTTCTATTTTCTCTTTTCTCCCTCTCTCTCTCTCTCTCTCTCTCTGTATATATATATATATATATATATATATATATATATATATATTATATATATTATATATATATATATATAATTTCTTTTCAGAATGATATAAAAAACTAAGGGTGGGAAGATTTTAGAACATTTATGAATAGGTCTTACAGCTGTTCCAGGATATTTATTATATCCCTTCATCGGAGACGGTGTGAGAAAATGGTTAAGCAATAATTAATTTGGATAAAATACGAAATAGAGAGTGAAATGTTATGTAAATATATATATTTATATAACACAATATGTATATGTATGTATACATATATATGAGTGTGTGTTTGTGTGTGTATGCATATATATACATATACTCACAGATCCACGCACACAAACATTAAAGCTTCCAATTCAGCCAAATTTTATGCATTTATTAAGTATTTTTAATGCATATATATATAAACATTTATGTTGCATTATGTTTATGAATGAGATGATCGTGAGAAATCTGTATGATTTTTACTCACACACGCATACACACGCACACACACGAACGCACACTCAACCACTCGAAATATATATACATACACATACTTACATGGAAATGTACATACTCGCTCACACTAAAAATTAAAAACTAGATCTAATAAGTACAGATATACTTTTTACCATCACCACCACCACCACCGCCATCAAAAACAAGTGCTACTGCCACCAACAACCAGCCCCACCAGTCCCACCAGCACCAGCAGCATTACTACCACCACTAGCACCACCACCACCACCACTGTAATTACTACTACTACTACTACTACTACTACTACTACTACTACTACTACTACTACTTTTATACCTTCATTACGTTAGGAAAGCTAACAGCATCGTATGACACCGACAGTGTCTTTAAAGGATGAAATATTCTTGAAACAATATTTTTTGCAATTTCAAGAACAAAACGAACATTAAAGCATGTTTGAAAGGTAACTGCATTTACCTAAATCTTAGCATTTGCTTTTCAAATGACTGTTGCATTATTTTAGACTCTTTTCAAAGCTCAAGTATTTTCAACATGGTTTTAATTTATATCATTATCTACATTGCCACTAGTAGTTAGTGCCAGTATGTCAGTGAGATGCTTTATGCTCAGGTGTAATTGCATCTTCGAATGTTCTTCCAGGCGTCTTCTTTCAAAATAAAACATTTAAGTCAGTTATGCAGCATAAGCTTCTTTCTCAAAGTCAGTCAAAATTTTAATGAATCTTGTTGTAGTTTCTCATTTATATTATACTGATATACTTATTTATTTAGTCAGTTTAAATTTATGCAAAGATGCCCCTTTATTGGACTTTTCAAACCATTATTTGCTTGCCCGAATTTCTAGACAATCAGCTGCCAGCTGTATACCGTAAATCCTCGAGTATAGTCCGCCTTTGAGTATAATACGCAGGGGATTTTTAGGGGGCTGTACCTCTGAAAAACCTAAACCTTGTGTATAATACGCAACTCTTCACTAACTTGAGTCGTGCGTAATTAAGCCAGCACCTAGTCGAACAAACACTTCCGTGCATGCGTAATACAATAATGGTGATGTTCTTAACTGTTATATGGGAATATAAATATGTTTGCAAATTGTTTTTGTTACATGTTATTCTGTGTTCTGAATACTTTTATTTTATACTGCAAGTTATACTGCAAGTTATGGATGATTCTTTTATGACTTCATTACTTTCAGGCAATTTTCCCGCCCGACATCACAAAAAATATTTTTCCTTTTTAACCTCGTATATAGTACGTACTAGAGATTTTGACCTTTAAATTTTGGGAAAAAAATGCGGATTATACTCGAGGATTTACGGTATATACTGATACCCTTGAATTCATTTTAGATAAGATACACTGAAGCATTTTTCTGTTCACCATCAATCCATACTTTTCATGCACTCCGGTTTTCCTTCACTATGATCCTATTTTCTGGACATAATTTTCAGCGACATATTTCCTACGATACCTACATGTAAACTTTTTTCCTTTAACAATTGAAGATGCAGGAACCGGCATGGTCCTGTGGTGAGAAGTTTGCTTCCCAACGTCATGGTTTCGGGTTCAGCCCCACTGCATGGAATCTTGAGCAAAAGCCTCCTACTATGGCCCCGGGGCGACTAAAAACTTATGAGTGGATTTGGTAGACATAAAGAAGCCTGTTATATGTACAAACCCCACCACACATATTTTTTAAAAGTCTAGTACTTATTTAATCGGTCCACTTAGCCGAACCGCTACATTACGGGGACGTAAACAAGCCAGGTGGTACAGACACAGAAACAAAGACACACACACACAGACACACACAAAGACACACACACACACACACACACACACACACACACACGCACAAGAAGTACTGGGGAGTGTGAGTGAATAGTTCCACTGAAATACCTTCCAGTCAGTGCCTCGGTATGGTCAAAATCCACTGATTCCAATACTGACACAAGTGAAAGTTAAAATAGACAGGTATAGTTGATATCACGTGATCACGTGACCGACCAGGCTATCAGAAGTTGTGACACATCGCTGGCCACAATGCACATTTGCAATGTTTTAGCTTTTAGCTATGGAGCAGGCCAACATTCTCCCTCCGATCTAAAGTGGGTACTGGAGCAAAGTGAAATGAAGTAGTTTGCTCAAGAAACCAAAGTGCAGCCCACTCGAGGAATCGAACTCATGATCTTGTGATCGTGAGTGCAAAGATCGTAGCAATGATAATACTGTTTCAAATGTCGACCTCATAAAACCGATACAATACAGAAAAAGATCGATGTGATTAGATGTCCAATAATTGGTTAAATCTCATTCGTGAATAAGCAAGGCTTTAGCATGTGTATCAACTATATACTCATGTTACAACTTTGCTTAATCACGAAACAGATTTGACTAATTACAGGACATCTAATCGTATCTTTCACTTCATTGTATTGGTTTTGTGAGATCGACACTTGAAACAGTATTATCATTGTTGCGGTCTGTACTTATTTTTATCAGATCGATTTAAAACAATTTCTGAACTAAGCACAAATTTGGTGTAAGTGTAATTGTTGATGAAATTGACCTTAGTAATTACAAGTATTTCATCTTATCAACCCAAGAAAGGATGAAATTGATCTCGGTAAGATTTCAACTCCAAACATTAAGAGCAGGATACAAAGAATTTTGTTCAACCCTCTAATGGGCCAACTCGTCCCTAAAATCTAAGATACGCCCAAGAGTCTTCAAATGCGGCTTTTGTGTAATAGTACTGTTCAGTAGATAACTGTGTAAAGGGTTAGTTTGTTTGCACACAAAAATAAGTGGAAAAATCATCTATGAAAAACATCTCTCTTGCATGCAGATTTCGAGTCAACGTATGAATAAGGTTTTCCGTTACGATTCCATTCTAGTCTAGTTTCGATAAAACTGTAATGTAAGCATACAATATAATATTCTTTTCTACTCTAGGCACAAGGCCTGAAATTTGGGGGAGGGGGCCAGTTGATTAGATCAACCCCAGTACGCAACCGGTACTTAATTTATCGACCCCAAAAGGATGAAAGGCAAAGTCGGCCTCGGTGGAATTTGAACTCAGAACGTAGACATACAAAATACCAACAAGCATTTCGCTCGGTGCGCTAACGTTCCTGCCACCTCGCCGCCTTGCATACAATATAATATTAATGGAGCAGTTTACACATTCTGTCCTTAAAAATAAGATGAAAAAAAGAAAGAGTAATGAAAATTCTATAAAGTCTAATGCACTTTAGTAGGTAGGAATGGCCGAATTTTTAAGCTACGGAAATTGCACTGAGGCTATCAATTCATTGGGTCCGAATGTATCAAGTGTAGGAAGGCAAGCTGACAAATTTATCTCGGGGACTGCCAAAAATAATACAAAATATGTGAAATAATTGAATTAGTGTCATGTATTATTAATAGCATATCCTGACTTACACTTCCCGGAGGGCATTAAATGGGTATACATAGTTTTACATATACATAAATACGTACATAATACACACATAAACACACACATACATTAGTGTAGCTACACACACATATATATATATACATGCATACATACACACTTAAATACATACATACATACATACATACATACATACATACATACATACATACATACATGTTAAAATTACAATTCGTAAAAAAAATTGCCATTTTCTCGAAGCTTTCGTAGAGCAACAAACCATTCCGAACAAAAGTTAGAAAAAATCCGACCGATCTAATGTTTAAAGTTATCAACGATGTTGCTGGGGAGCACATGGAATCATGTGAAGTAAATTACAGGAATTTAAATACTCTTATATATACAAAGTCGCTATAACTCTTAAAGAACACCTAGGAGAAATCTACAGTGAACAAAGTAACGAAATTACTAAACGGAAACAACTTAGATGGAAAACAAAACTTGAAGAAAACATCAATAACGTACGCCGTCATATCGGATGGTTAACTACAACAAACTGTAAGGAGAAAAATGAGTTTACAACTCACCAACTCTACCATAGACAAAAATTAACGAAACTTTATGGCAACTCTTCACAATGAGTTCTTGAGCGAAAGCTGATCACATTAAAACAGGAACTCAGGACGATGAGCGAGAAGTTCCACTATCGCATGCAAATTTTTGAACGAGTCAGTATCACTCGCAAGTTTGTTTCCAACTTACAGATGAGGGAGATGAGGAAGGAAAACATTACCATTAAGAAATCTCCCTCCCAAGAAGATCTGCAATCATTTTGGTCAAAAATTTGGAACAAAAAATGGGATTTCAACCCGAATGCAGCATGGTTAAATACAATTGAGAGAGAATACTGTAAAAAAAATAATAAATAAAAACATACAAAATTGATGCAGAAACCTTCGCCATAGTAGTAGGCAGACTGCAGGTTGGAAGGCACCTAGAATGGACCTGATAGTTGGATATTGGTACAAGAAGCTGACATTTTATAGAAACCAGTTGATATGTATGTTCAAAAGGACTATGAAAGGTCACACTGATATACCAAATTGGATTGCTACATCAAGGGCAAATCTTGTTGCCAAAAATGATATCACCGTGATGGCAGGAAACTACAGGCCCATTGCTTGCCTAAACATTATGTACAAACACAAGTTGCCGCAACCAATTCTTCCAGAACCATTGTGAGTCGAACAACATTGTGACTGATGAAGAGGCTAGGGGAAAGAAGGGAGTGTGGGGATGTGCCGAACAACTTTTAATAAACAAAGCTGTACTATTTCAAATAAGAAAACAGCGTAGAAACCTTGTGACATATGGTTTGACTATAAGAAGGCATTCGACTCTATGCCTCATTCATGGCTGTTGAAGTGCCTACATCTGGCAAAAGTACCTGCCATCCTAATTGCTGCTATACAGAAACTCACAAGGACATGAACAACATTTCTCACCCTTCCAACTGAAAACAAAATAATCGTTTCAGATACTATAGGCATTTCAAAGGGAATATTCCGGGGAGATAGTCTTTCTGTACTTCTTTTCATTTTGGCACTGAATCCATTATCGTTCCTACTGCAGAATACAAATGGTTCACAACTGTTAGAAATATCAATGTAACTCGTAATTTCTTAGTAGACGGCCTTATGATTTATGCTAAAAGTGTTTGCAATGCCAAAAAAGCAGCTGGAATTAATAACAACATTTTCAGCTGATATAGGCATAGAATTTGGCCAAAAATGTTCATATTTGGTTATAGAACGAGGAAAGTCAGTCCCCCAAACCCACAACCTGTGCATCAACGGTCACTCTATCTTCCTCATTCCACACAAAGACATAGATAAAAAATATATCACATGAAGGCAGAGATGAAAATGTATCATATGAAGGCACTGTGAATAAAGATAAATGGTCCCGAAAATATTACACCAGACTTAGGAAAATATGGCAGTCGGAACTCTCCTTTTACAACAAAACAATATACCACAATACATTTGCAGTGCCAGTACTGATCCCAACATTTCAGATACTCGTTTGGTCTGTAGAGGAAATCTACTCCATAGATATCAAAACCCGCAATATCCTGATATCAACTTGGGAGTTCCACGGAAATAGTGATGTTCAGAGGTCACAGAAATGAAGGTGGTAGGGGCCTGAGATCAGTGCAAACGACCTTCGAATGCCGTATGCTATCACTCAGCACCTGCCGAACAACAGCAGCAAGAATAAATATATAAATGCAGTGCAGCAGAGTGAAGTGAGTAACATTGCACGAGTTGGGAGTGAGCTCCGCAAGAGTCACTCTCTTCTTGATGATCTCCTATACAGCCCCCAAACAGTTGGGCTCTCTTACCTCATACAAAACCTGGATGGAAA